>NC_136482.1:61612879-61652879 GCF_053919585.1 Euprymna scolopes | reverse complement strand
TATATTTATAATATTTTCATGTTCTTATATATATTAATTTTATTTTATTTCGGACTATTAGTCTCATCTTATCTTTTTATTGGTGCACAACGTTTCGGCCAACTTCCTCTGGCCTTCGTAAGGTGGTAACCGCGACGGATAGGAACTTCGAATCTCCTAACTGCATTCTCAGCCATCACTGCCATCCGTAGTTGTTGTCGTCTCACCACATTTTTGATGTGATGGCTGAGAATGCAGTTAGGAGATTCGAAGTTCCTATCCGTCGCGGTTACCACCTGACGAAGGCCAGAGGAAGTTGGCCGAAACGTTGTGCACCAATAAAAAGATAAGATGAGACTAATAGTCCGAAATAAAATAAAATTAACATACAATGCTCACCTCAAAAATAAAAAATTCCAATAAGGAATAATATATATTCTTATATATATATTTAAATAAACTAATAAATAAAATATATTAATAGTTCTCCCCAGAATGTGATGCTGCTATCGCGCACAAAAATCACTTTTTCCATAACTACCAACGTAATAGATGCACTCAGACTAAAGCTGCTTTCAGGAACGCCAGCAACCACTGTAAAAGAGTAATAAAAAATGCAAGAGAGCTATATGCTCAGTCTGTTAAATCCAACGTAGCTGATCAGCGGATTGGTTCCCACCAGTTTTGGCATAAAAATTATAGTATCCTGAACAGAAGTGTGCGTTCTATCCCAACCATTATCAATGAACCAGAGGTCATCTCGTCAGCATCAGACAAGGTCAAACTATTTGCCAATAACTTTGCAGCTAACTCTACCCTATGCGACGAAGGCCATCAACTCCCCTATATTTCCTCCTATAACACAGAACACGCTAGGTAACATACAAATATCTGTGCGTGAGGTCGCCAAGCTAATCAAGGTTCTTGATTCCAGTGAAGCAACTGGCCCTGACGGCATTTCAATTATAGTGTTAAAAAAGCTTCAACCAGAACTTGCTCCCATACTTACGAAACTGTTTAAGCGTTGCCTTAAGGAGAAGTGCTTTCCGACTCCCTGGAAAACCTCATCAGTATGCCATGTATAAAAATATCAGGTGATAAGTCATCTCCCTCTCAGTACAGACCAATAAGCCTCCTGTGTGTTATGAGTAAGTTGCTGGAATCCATATTAAATAGAGAAATAGTAAACCACCTCAGCAGAAACAATCTTCTTAGTGACACACAATATGGTTTCCCTTCTGCAAGATCTACCGCAGATCTGCTAACGGTTATATCTCACAGGATTAGTGAATCTCTTGACAAAGGTTCCGTTTCTAGGGCAATTGCTCTTGACATATCAAAGGCGTTCGACAAGGTATGGCATAAGGGTCTACTTCACAAGATTTCCAGCTACGGTATAATTGGAAATGTTTTCTCAATCATTAATTCATTTCTCTCCGATAGGCTCATGAGAGTAGTGATCGATGGACAAAAATCAGAGGCCTACAGTATTAATGCTGGAGTCCCTCAGGAGTCAATCCTGGGCACAACTCTCTCCCTGATCTACAGCAATGACCTCCCTAAACACATACTTAAATCATTTGTTGACATCTATGCTGATGACACGACCATCCACGGCAACACATCAAAGGCTGTATGACAAAGTTCTCTCTGATTCTCTCTCCTCTGATCTCGAGCGCGTGGTTCATTGGCAGAAGTCGTGGCTGGTTACCTTTAATGCATCTAAAACCAAACTCCTATCCTTACATCATAAACGCTCTGATCCCAATGTGGAATCAATTGAAATGGACGGCTCTCGTCTAGGAGAAGCCTCGTGTTTTGACAAGCTCCTGGGTTTGCCCTTTACTCCTGATCTGAAATGGAACACGTACATTAAGTCTGTTGCCAAGTTCGCTGGAAAGGTGGTGGTATCCTTCTACCGCTTCAGAAGATATCTCACTACTGATGCAATTCTCTATCTCTATAAAAGCCAAGTACGTCCAATGATGGAATACTGCTGCCATATATGGGCAGGAGCTGTTAAAACAGCCTATCCTGCCTTGACAGAGTACAAAATAGACTTCGTGGTTTAGGGGGGGGATGCCCTTTTCTCTACCCTGCAATCTCATTCCCACAGAAGAGACGTTGCGAGCCTATCCTTGTTTTATCGTCATTTCCATGGCAGATGCTCGTCTGAACTCCAATCTCTTGTCCCCCCTCGCCAATCTTTCACGAAAAACACCCGTCTAGCTGAATCCACTATGAAAAATTTCCCCCACTCTATATCTGTTCCTAAATCAAAACGTTGATTCCATGAACAAAGCTTTTTTTTAGAACTATACGCCTGTGGAACTCTGTTCTGTCTGCCTGCGTCCTATCTGACTACAACTTGGATGGCTTCAAGTCCAACGTTAACAAATTCCTAATGAACCGCCCCCTGTAAGTAAACAGTATATCAAATCTCCACACTAACGTACTGTACTTGCAATAACCCTTATCCCTGAGTGGCTTCCGGACCTTGATAAGTGGTAACCACCCTTTAAAAGATAGCAAATAAGAATGCAAACATAAATATAAAATTAATGACAAATTATGTATATCAAATTTGTCTGAATTACATTAATACACTATATTTGTAAGAAAGGAAGTGCATATTTTTAGGATACAAAATGTAACATCAATAGGTTCTCCTAATTAATATGCAACAAATGCTTAATCCAATATCTCAAACATGTTTGTTGTTTTATTTAGGTAACGAGGGGTTAGATATACACTGCCGGGAAGTCATGGGTTAATATAATGTTTTGTTTGTAAATATTCGAAACACCTTTATGATAAGTAATCTCTGAAAACATGAGATTATTGTTAGTCAAAGAAACTAGATTTGTTCAGCGATTTAAGGTGATTTGTTACTGACTGATGAAATTATATCCAAATTAAGGCCTGTCAATTAAATATTTAAAAAATATTATATAATTATTAAGGATGAAATCGTCCAATGTTAATATATACATATATATATATATATATATATATATATATATATATATATATATATATATATATATATATATATATACAGTGCTACGCAAAAGTGTTGGATGCAATACATTTTTTTCATAACTCTAATTAGGGTTAAAGATTTACCAGACATTAAGTCAGTATATGCTTATTACTATTATAACTTTTATTTAAGGTAGTAATTACAAAATAAAAGTTCAGGACATATATGTGTAAGGAAAAATATAAATGAACAAACGCAAAAATATAAACTACATAGATTTAATATTTGGTTGCTTAGCCTTTGTTGCATTTTACACCTTACAGTTGTTTACTGTAGTTGCACACATTTGTTTTTTTCAAAGAATTTTAGGTATGTTTCGCCATTTTACTTTTGCATGTGATATGTTGTGATATGTTGTGGATGCCTTTTGCAAACATAATTCGTTAATTTTATCCACATATTTTCAATAGAGTTTAGGTCTGGATACTAACTGCGTAAAATAAGAATGTCATTTTCGTTATCTTTAAGCCAGTCTTAGGTTATTTGGCAGTATGATTAGGATCATTGTCGTCCTGAAACACGAAATTGTACTTATGTCCCCCAATTCAGCAGATTTAGGAAGGTTTTTTACAAAATATCCCTGTTCCTACACCCCATTCATTCTACCATTGATGATTTCGAATTAACCAGTACCGTAGGATTAAAAACAACCACATAGCATCGCCGGAACATCTACAAAATAGACTGCAGGAATAGTATTTTGTTTATTGTAAGCGGTGCCATACTTCCGCCATAACTGTGTTGTTCTGTGTTTCATCAACATTTTTCAATTTTCCTTTTGTCTGACCAGATTACCTTGTTCAAAATGATTGTGGTTTCTCATCATGTGTCTTAGCATAATTACACTTGATCTAATATGTTGAAGCTTCAACAATGGAACCGTTCTTGTATCCTTTGCTTACATTAATCTCAACTTCTCTGAATTTCACCACGAGTAAATTCCTGCTTACTCTCCTTTGCGCCTTTTTGTTTAAATTTTTTGGATAACCACATCTAATTTGCACCAGCTAACCAGTGTTTTTAAATAAACGTTTCTCACTGTACTAAGTAGTAGATATATTCCCTTGATATTATTCGATAATCCTTTCTTTCTTTGTGCTTTTCAAAGATTTTTGGTATGAATATCTATTGCCAACTCTTTAGTTTTTTTTTTGGGGGGGGGAATTTCATAAATAAACTGATTGACTTAAGAAAGTGAACACATACCGGAATAATTTTATGAAAATTATTTTAATATAAAACTATCTGCTTGGTCAGTAACAATTCGCTTGCATTATTGAAAAATGCAAAGCAAAAGTAATCTAAAATTATTTTCGAAAATTGATTTTTTTAAGTGTATCGAATACGATTGCCTTTCTTAATTTATATTTTCTCTTAAATATAAACTTTCTAAACTTTGATTTTTTATTATTTAGCACCCTAAATAAGTTTCAAATAGTTATAAGAATATAGTGAGAAAATTTAAAGTAAAATATTGAACTCTAATTAGAATTATGAACAAAAAAATGTAATGCATCAAAAACTATAGTATGGCACTGTAAATCTATATATATATATATATATATATCCATATATATATACATATATATGTATATATATGCATATATATATATATGTATGTGGGTGTGTGTGTGTGCATGTGTGTCTGTATGTGCGATTGTATCACGTGAAAAATAAAGCATTTAAAGCCGTATTCCAACATTTGCATGCTATATATTATTATTATTATTATTATTATTATTATTATTATTATTATTATTATTATTATTATTATTATTATTATTAATTTAGTTTATAAAATTCGCTTTGTCTGTCTATGTCTCTCCGTCTGTTTGTCTTCATATTTTCAAACTTTATCCTGTCCGAAATTAAAAGTCGGTAGGAAACAAATGATCTAATTTTGATAGATCATTATTTTATGGTGTTCGACCCGGTTAAAATAATTTTTAAGGGGTCCAAAAAGGTCAAAATTGAAATCAAAACTGTCATACATTTTGTATATTCATCTTTTTTTTTTACATTTTTATTAAATCAGTTTTAAATGCGTCACACGTTGTAACAGAGGTAACGCCACACGCTTGGATTCTACATTTTTGCATTCGATTTCGATTATAGCTGTAGACACCTAAATACATTTTTTACTTTTTAAATCACGAGTTTTTCTACAAAACCTGTACAAATCACAGTAAGCATATTTTTCGACAGGGCAAACCCGGGCGCCGTCCCTCGCTATTTTATATAAAATGTTTCTATAAAAAAGCATTCATTATCTCGAAAATAACACAATAATTTAATGAAGAAACTACAATCGAGTTTTATTTTCATATTCAATAACATGCAAACAGTAATGATTCATTTGCATCATCGTCGATAATTACTTACTAGATTTTGGCCCTGTCGGTGAGGCATTAGAATACGCCGACTGCCCCCCTGCAGAGGGTAAAAGTCCCTCAATGGGGGTCCTGGATATGGCCTTTAACTATATCCAGTGGGGAGGCCCCAGCTTGTGGGTTTTTGGGGAGTGTGGAGCCACCCTTTAATTACCATTGCTCCCAGGTCCACTCTGACCCGGAGTGGTAGTACCTGTTAGGGTCCCAACTATGGGTTAAATAGAAACCGACGTGAAAACAACAAATATATTCTATTAAAAACATTTTTTCTTCAAAATCCTTGGATTCGGCATTAAATAACCAGAAAAGGGTTGATATGCCGTAAAATAGAAACAACCAGCCAACCAACTTACTAGATTTTTGATACAAATAAGCTAGCATGATAAGAAGATGTACCGATGAAAAAAATTGTTAAAGTATAAGACATTGAAAAAGGAGTAAAATCGCACATTAGAATTAGCAAATGTATTCATGTTAATACTTGTAATTTTAAGTACAAATACTGGTAAAATACATTAATAAATGGAAGATACCTCAGTTTTTGTTTCTATTGAAATATATAGATTTTACATAGATAAGTGTTTGGTAATCGGGGTAAAAATGGCTTAAAATTTCGACAAATGTTTTCTGTAGGTTTATATAATTGTAAACAAAATAAAATAAAAATTGTCATTAGAATGTAGCGTAATATATATATATATATATATATATATATATATATATATATATATATATATATATATATATATATATATTATTTCTATGTCATTTTATGTAAAATATAAATAATCATATAACTTTTGTTTGTGTATAAATACTTTTACATATTTAACGCAATTATATGCATATGTATTTTTCTGTTTTTTCTTCCATATATATATATATATATATAAGGTGAAAAGCTATAGCAAACATATATATGAGTATTTTAACCATAGTTCCTGATTTCAAAAGACGAAAAATAAATAGATTCATCTGCCTTACTTTTAATGCTAGGTTTATTCATGGTGTCTTTTAAATTTAATAAAACCCCTTCAAAATTTGCTGACGAGGAGACCTTGCTTATTAAAAAAACTATATGTAATAATTATTGTCCGTAACTTGGTGTCTACCACAATAAAAAGCACTGTTTTCCGAAACGATCGTACAGATAATTGATTTTTTTGTTGTTCCTTCTTATGAAACGGATTTTAAATTTAATTATAATTTGATTTTTAAATTTTAAATTATCAATCACATTACTTAATATTGAATTAGCTCTAGGATATTTATCTATCGAGCTTATTATATATCTAAATTACAACGAGCACTTTCTCTTTCCTGTATTTTAATTAAACTAGTAATTTCACTGTTACATTGGAATACACTCATCTCTTTAGACTATTGTTCTAATCTCCTTTAAATATATATATATATATTCATATATATATATATATATATATATATATATATATATATATATAACATTTTAAAAATGCAACCTTATATAGAATTTAAAAAATAATACAGGAGAAAAATACTAAGGGCCCGCTTTTGCTACTGAATTCATCGGAATTATTCGTTAGTAAAACACACAAACAGAAAGAAAAAAACAGATGAACTGTCACGGAATACTCGGGAATATAGAGTAAAACCACGAATAGAATTTCATGTAAATAATACATATACAATTATATAGTATGTATGTAAAAAAAGGATGGAACAGTTTGGGGGCGATAAAATATATATCTCCGAGCAAGTTCAATGATATCATAAATTCTTAATTCTGACAGAGTGACGACCTGCGTGAAATAATTGACACTGGCTCCGAGATTTTAATTTTTTTAAAAGTCAGCGCAGTGTTAAATTTGGAAGCAGTCTATTTTACATGCATTAACACAAGCTTGATGTGTGATTAGGTGTTTACATTTCCTGCTAAGAGAACTACGAATATTATGTTGCTCAATCTAATTTCTGGTGAGATATCCTGGTTTATGGGTGTCTGCAAATTTAAGGAGTTCGATCCACATAGCCAGCAATGCATTGTGAATTAATCAATTAATAAGATTGCTTTGTGCGATGTGGGGAATACCATCCTCCATGACCAGGGGGAATGCAGATTTTGCACAAAAAATAAAACGTAACACAACAGAGGAGCACACTTTGATACATACTCTATAATCTGATCAGTGTTGGCGAAAAGGCCGTTTGAGCGCTTCTGTGCATTATTTTTAAAAGCGTGTTATATGTTGAGTACTGTTAAAAACTTAGTAAATTATTGCGCAACCCGAACAGCAATACTCACATCAAAGAGATGCATTGTTTTCTGTTCAAAAATAAGTATATTTTATTATCTATTCCATTTTCTCGCCCATGTCTTAGATAAAAACGATTTTCCATTTTATATTATTAAATAAATTCTTGTTTCCCACGCCTAGTATTTTAGTTGAACGGGCTTCCATCCATGATGAAATAAATAAATTTGATTCTTACCTTAATTCTAAGTCCGCCTCCCTCTTTCGAATAAAACCCTTCTTAAATATTCTCGTATAACATACAACTTGCATAAATTAAGTTAAAAATATTCTAAATATTTTAACATTCTTTATCAAATAACAATGTGCTTCATCTTTTAACTAAAAATGATGCGTAGTCTAATTAAAATGTTGGTCACATGATTGGGACTCATCAAACAAAACTACACATTATATAATGTGTGCTAAATCTTAATAAGACGTAACAACGATATTATGTAGCTAGACGACGTATGTGACAATATAGGGACATTTTTCTCAGGGGTTTTAGTATATAAGATATAATAGTTTAATTACAAAAAGACAAACGATATTGTTCAGAATTTGAACCAGATGTAACAAACTAGTTTTTCGGCTTGGATCGGAACATGGCGAGAGCCACCGGCTCTAGCCGTGCGTTCCTCGTAATCAAAGCGTAAAAACGCCACTCAAGTAAAATACCGATGAAAATATTTAAATAGCATCACGAGAAAAATCTATAAATAAAATATAAAAGAAACAACTTCCTACCCTAATAGTTTTATTCTTGAAACAATTTTTTCGAAACATTTTTGGTGGAATAAAAACAAGTAAGTTGATTTATTCTCATCCATTTTTGTCCTAAAAATTAAAAACAAAATAGAATATAACTGATTTCTTGTGTTGTTCATATTATTTAACAATAGTTTTTTTTTTATTAAATATTCTTTATTTTTAAATATTATTTACTAGAATTTTTTTATTATGGTAATCCATATAAAGTAAGCGTCTTGTGCAATTATTTATTTGTCATGGACAATTTTTTCTTGTATGGTGGTTTTGTTTTCGAATATTGTTAGATTAAGACAGCAGATATATTCTCTTAGTATTAGATAAATTTCCACGGTCGAATAAGACGATATCAAAGTGAGGTGGTAACGAGACAGCGAATGCGAACAATACTTCATTAACAGTGTAACTTTCCAATATATGGTTTCAGATAAAGAGAAATGGATCATGACCAAATTTCTGTCTGAACATTAACTCGAAAAGAAACCTGTCGAGAAGCTCCTGTCGTTCATCCCGTCCATTTCAAGAATTGCGTCCGGGTATATATCCGGCTATATCCTTCCTTAACGGATTGTCTCTTAGCAATAATGGACCTCTCGCCACAAGACGCACAACTGTTTCATTGCAGCACTAATCGTTTTGGTTGCCAATATGAAACGACATCTTCTGGCGTCTAAAACTGGTGATTTATCGTGGAGATATTCATCTTGTATATACAGTTGTTTTAAACAATGATGAGCCGTTCCACTTAAGTTAACAAATTTACCGATTTTCCATAACTAACGATTACTATATTGTCCAATTGACTACTATACACTCTAAACCATTATCGTTGAGTGGTCTCTGGGCCATGATAAATGGTTATACCTATGTAAAAAAAAAACGTTTTGTGTTTGCTTAATTTATTGGATTTTTTCTTACCATATTTTCCCAAAAAATATCAAGCGCATTGGCCACGCATTGATCGGCTGATAGTCGTTCAGATTACAATCACCCTCCACATCATGACGACTTATTCGGGGCAAAACCGAGCGGAAGGTTAGTTGAATTTTGCACAAGTTCTTTATATATATATATATATATATATATATATATATATATATATAACAAAAGCAGAAAGTATATAATACAAATATACATATGTAACGAAATAAAAATTCTTATATGTGACAAAAGAATAAACATATATATATGTACATATATAAAGTACACACACACACACACACACACACACACACACACATATATATATATATATATATATATATAATGTCCATATATGTATCACAAAATATATGTAATATATATAATAATTAAGATATACAGCAAACGAAAAACGAAGATCCATAACAACGGAAAAACAATATATAAACAAAAGAATATAATTATATAAATTTACAAATTAAAAAATCTATCTATATTACTATATAGATACATAACTTCATTTTTCCTTCTTACTGATCGCTCTGTAGGCGCAAAAATTGTTGGAATTTTTATTATTCCGATAAGTCTCCTCTTAAAGAAATATCTTTTTACTTTTTCTTGAACTCCTCCATATATATAGATATATATATTTAAAATAATTATATATATATGTATATATATATATATATATATACTAGCAAAATACCCGTCGTTGACTGGGTTCAAAAACAGCCTACAGAAAATGGACTCTGAATTATGAAAGTATGATAGGTTATGAAAAGGAAGTGTTGTAAAGAAATAGCTTCGAATTTGGGGGTATCAAAACCAAAGCAAAATATGATGAAAGTAAAAATAAAATATATAAACTCCATAATTTATTATACCATACCTGTTCACACTGAAACACTTATCACAATATTCTGTGGATCTACATTAAAAAAAAAACCTTGTTAAACTTTGTGTCATATTTCCATTCTATGGATGTCAGGCGTGAACGAACACTCCATAATTTTATCATACCATATTTCTCCAAACATAATTATCAAAGTGTACTTATGCAGATAGATATAAAGAGTCTTTATAAAAGTTTGTGTCTATTCCTATTCTATGAAGACCAGGTGCGTACACAGACCCCGCAATTGTATTATGCAATCCCTATTTAAGTTAAAACATACTTATCAAAGTATTATTATGTACATCTATATCAAAAACACTTAGAAACTTTTTTTTAATTTTTGATTTTTTTATTTCCATACTTTGTGAACCAAGCGCGTACGCACACTCCACAATTTTAATAAATCATCATTATGCCAGATCAAACATAACCATTCCTGTGTCTCGATAATCTACTATCATTATATGTGATCAATTTTCTATAATAGTCAACCATATAGGAGCCTATTCGTGACTAGACACACACACAGACGTTCAGCTTTGTATTATATATATATATATATATATATGTATATATATATATATTGAACCATGTTCAAACTATAATGCACCAATACAAAAGCGAAAGTAGCAATCAAAGTTTTATATTTTAAAGGTAAAAACGTTGGGTAAACACGAATAAGTCTATTTTAACTAAAACCAATATTTGATATGCCCTCCTTTGCTATTATAACAACTTTTATATGTTCTTTTGCATATTATTAACTGAATTTTCCAGGATCTATTTTCTTCCACTTTTCTTGAAGTTTAGCTTCTGAATCTTTCTGATAAAAATGGGGCATTCTTAATTTTTCCTAAGATGCGGTCAGAATGTTTCAATGGAATTCATGTCTGGGAATTGAGGGGGCCACTCTTTCACTGTAACGATATTTTCCCAACCCAACCCATTGAACCCTTGGAGGTATGGCCTGGGTCATTGCCTTGTTCTAAGATTATTTACTTGGAATATTATTTTAAAGTGTTAGTTTTTGTCAACGAGGTTTGGCATTTTTGTATTAATTGTGGAGTTCATTCTGTCCTCAAGTATGTACAACAGCCCAATACGGCTACGGATTATTATGCTTCCTACTCCTAATTTTTCTGTTGGAACCACACAATCAGGAATAAATGCCTCAACCTCCCTACGTGTGAGATAACCCGCTTCAGAGTGCCAAAAATCTAAATGAGAAATAAGAATTTTCCTCAATTTTTTAATAGATGTAATGGATATGTATGTACATATTTTAAATTATTTTTCAAAGGTTTAGAAAATAGAAGCTGTTAACTCATATCAAAGCAACATTGGCAAAATTAAACAATTTTGACCCAATTCCCAGGTGTCCGAGACTCATGCTTTTTTTTCAAGTTCCGGTCGATTTCTCGTATTGACCTGAGACAAGTATAAATTCTTCCTAGCTTTTCAGTCTTTTAATCCGTTTCTACTAACATTCTTTCTCTGAAATGTTTTTGTTTACATTCTACTATCGTTCATCAACAAGTTCTAAAGAAATCTCTTTATCTGTAATGGATGCTACGTTCAAAGATCTGTGACATTTATTGCGGTTGTAGATGTTTTACGGTTGTGTAACACCCTCTCTGGAGAAGTAACGCAAAGACCCCTGATCGTCTTCGGGAAACTTCTGAAAACTCAGCCCGTGTCGTCTGGTACCTCTACAGCCCGTCACATTGAATCTGGTATGATGAAAACTAATAACAAAACTCACGCAGTAAAGAAATACAACAGACGCTTGGATTCTATTCTAATTTCACAAAGTATATTACAGATTTGTACAATATATAGTTCCGCTGGTAGTAAGTCTTTAAAAGCCTCAAATCTCTCTTCTCTTCGGAGATAGCACTAAGAAAGGTCGGAGGAGACACGTGTTCGTCACGTCTTCAGGGAATGGCGAGCCTACACCCAATCTCTGCCCCTAAGAACCAAACGGGAATCTGCTTAATCTTCGAGCGGGTTAACTTATATAGTGGGGTGTGTCGGAGTGGAAAGTCTCCTAAGCCAATCAAATTACAACACGCTGTGCAGATTGCGTGTGTGCAACTCGACTTATAGTCGAGATTTTTTTAAATCTGGGGGTCAAATAAACTATCAATTCCCATGACCTCAAAAGGTCACGTCCATAATTCAGAGATATATTATTGTTTGAGAGGTGGACGACAGGAAGTGTGAGAATGGAATTCATGTCTCGGAATTGAGGGGGCCACTCTTTCACTGTAACGATATTTTCCCAACCCAACCCATTGAACCCTTTTCAAACAATAAAGGAAAATATATCTATATATTTCAACTCAAGTATTGGGATATCCGCCGTTGCCCGGGATCTATTAAAGCTATCTAAGCAGAGTTATCCGGTTCTTCTCGGCCCCTGGGAAATCTGATCCCCCACATATGGAGAAAAACGCTCTCTTAGGTGACTCAAGTCACATTCGCATCGTTAGACCCCGTTGCTTCGACAGAACCAATGGGGTCTAATTCCTCAATACACCGCTCTGTCCTTTCCACAGCTAGCCCTCATATATTTCACACCTCCCTCTATCCATCGTTGGTTTACTCGTCAAGAAATCACGTAACATACACACAGTCTAGTATCCACCCTTCCATCAGCGTTCTCCCATTTCTCTTTTCAATACAAATGTTCATAAGAAAGCCAGTTCATAAGAGAGTCAGTTAATTGGTCAAAGAAAATCAAAAGTTCATAAGACATGTAAAAGTTCACGGTTCATCAGGTAATTAAGATTCTTTTTTTCACATGCAAGTTTTTTGTTTGTGTTTGTGTTTGTTTTGTTTGTTTTCACAATTCACATTAATAATTCAAAGATTATCACCATTTATAAATGCCACTCAATAAAATGCAAAAACTTCAAAAAAAGAGTTACTTCCCTTGTTTAAAAAGTTTTGCCCCTCTTTTTGTCACCGAAAGAGAATTACTCAATTTTTTCAAGGGTTTTCATAAGAGTTATTCCCCTTTTTTCCCTTATTTTCGAAATTCCATCATACTTCAAATTTTTGTTTCTCACAGAGTTTCAATCATAATTCACAAGAATTTTTTCACTTCGTTGCTATTGTAACCTGCCCTTCTGAGGTTATCTTCTTTTTTATAAATTAATTTAAAAAAGATCAGATCTCGCTGTAGAGGGGTACGAACCAATCTGTATTGCATCCACTTCCTCCACCAAAAAAAAAAATGTTCAAGGATGGAATACTGCTGTCATATCTGGGTAGGAGCTGCTAAATCAGCCTGTCTTGCCTTGACAGAGTACAAAATAGAAAGTCGTGGGGGATGCCCTTTTCTCTACCCTGCAACCTCTCTCCCACAGAAAAGACGTTGCGAGCCTATCCTTGTTTTATCGTTATTTTCATGGCAGGTGCTCGTCTGAACTCCAGTCACTGATCCCCCCTCCCCAATCTTTCACAAAAAACACCCGTCTAGCTGAATCCACTGTGAAAAATTTCCCCCGCTCTTTATCTGTGCCCAAATCAAAACGTGGATTCCATGAACAAAGCTTCTTTCTTAGAACTGCACGCCTGTGGAACTCTGTTCCGTCTGCCTGCTTCCCACCTGACTACAACTTGGATGTGTTCAAGTCCAACGTTAATCAAATTCCTAATGAACCGCCGCCTTAAGTAAACACTTTATCAAATCTCCACACTAACGTATTGTACTTGCAATAACCCTTATCCCTGAGTGGCTTCCGGGCCTTGAAAAGTTGTGACCACTGTGTAAAAAAACAAAAAAAAAACGGGGATAACAATTATCCGCTCTCTTCTCTTGTTTAAATACGGTGTATAGGCTTGTGTATTGTATAAAATATATTTCAGATAGATGGATAGGGTTTTCTTAGCCATCAGCTAATCATCGCTGCAATAGAATGTTGGTTAGAAAAGTCTCGGCATATATTTTGGACATGGAGAGATAATCAATTCAACATATACATATATATATATATATATATATATATATATATATATATATATATATATTATTTTTCTTTGTTTATTTTAATGAACAGAATCAAAGAATGAACAGGTAATATATACAAATTAAAAAATAATAACAATAACATTTCAGTTCATAAGGTTTATTTCTTTTTTTTTTCTTGAGCTCTCAACAACGAATAAAAACGGACTCACAACCAAAAAGAAGGTTTATAGACTTATTCCCCTGTTTTTTTCTTTCTTTAATACAGTGAACTTTTCTTTTTGAAAAGCACTAACGAAATTTGAATTTTCGTATTTTTAATAGTCCTC
The DNA here is from genome assembly GCF_053919585.1 of Euprymna scolopes. Classification (NCBI taxonomy): domain Eukaryota; kingdom Metazoa; phylum Mollusca; class Cephalopoda; order Sepiida; family Sepiolidae; genus Euprymna; species Euprymna scolopes. Next base: position 61,638,305 of record NC_136482.1, on the reverse strand, counting down.
TTAAAAGAGATCCGGTATTTCCTTTATTATTTACAAATGGAAAGAGTGAAAGATGAACCAACCTTTGTCTTATGCTGAAGGACAACGACGATATACAATTCCTGTATTTCCCGAGATGTTAATTTTACCAGCAGAGTTCAGGTGTCTTTCTTCTTCGAACTCTTGTCTGGAACTAATTTTGGCGTTTAATATTCTTAACGGCTAGCCTTTTCCTAAAGAGACGCTGGATACGTTTTTTGTTTTTCTGAATTTTAAATATATCAGCATTTTTTCTTTCCTTCTTTGTTTTTATTTTACTCTTAGATATCGCCCTGCTGCTATGATAACGGTTTACTTGTTTCAGGTTTTTTAAATTTTTAATCATTAAATTTATTTGTTTTTTTTATTAATACGATATTGATATACTTCAACTATCGTCACAGCCTCCCACATATAAGAAAAGAAAAATGATTAATTTTCCTTTAGTCCAATTTCTGGAGTTCAAAATCTTCCACTTGTCCCATTGCTTATTTTTTATTGTCCACTCCGGTTAGTTTTCAATATCTCCGAATCGTTTTCATGACATCTAGATAGGCAATCTGCTACATGGTTCTCTTTCCTCTTACGTAGTTTATTTCCAAGTTGTATTCTTATAGACTGAGATACCATCTCTGTAACCATCTGTTTTTTTCCTCATTCAATAAATCCATTGGATTATGATCGGTATGTACTAAAGTGGGACTTTTTCCTGCTGTAAATTTCGAAATTTGATTCTGCCAGTCCAAGCGCCAATGCTTCTTTTTCTGTTGTTGAATAGGCTTTTTTATATTTATTTAGTTTTTTAGAGAAATAATTGACGTGGCGCAACTGCTCGTCCTGGTGATATTGAGATAATACCTTGCCGATTCCATTTTCCCTTGTATATGTGTGTAGGCTAAACGGTTTCTCGAAGTCTGGTGCTGATAGCACAGGTTTATTACTTACCATGCCTTTTATCATCTCAAAAGATCCCTGAAATTCCGGTGCCCATTGGAATCTTACTTCTTTCTTGAAAAGGTTCGTCAAGGGGGTGGCTATCTCCGAGAAATTCGACAGAATTTTCCATAGTATCCCGTCATTCCTAAGAATCTTTGGACTCCCTTTACGTTTCTTGGCCTTGGATATTCCTTTATTTATTTTCCTTTAACTTCGCTAGGACTAACGTGTCCTTATACTAGTAATATACTTCTGATTTCCCAAATTAACTTTTCACCAGGTTGGGAGTTAAGTTTGCTTCTTCCAACCGATTAAAGATGTGCTTTATATTCTTCAGATGCGCTCCCCACGTTTCATTATATATGATAATGGCATCTATATAAACACCGACATTTGGGATGTCCGCTAAACACATTCATTAGGCGCATAAAGGCGGCTGGGAATTCCTCATCCCAAAGGGCATCACATTATAGTGATACGTTCCATCCAGAACTACAAACACGGATTTAAGTTTAGCTTGATCCGTCAGAAGTACTGACCAGTATCCTTTCAGAAGATCGCACTTGGTAATACATTTCGCTTTTCTAATTTGGTCTATACAATCTTCCATTCATGAAGTTGGATAGGAGTCTTCTTTGGTGATGTCGTTCAGTTTTCTATAATCCGTGCAAAATCGAATCGATCGCTACATATTCACATTTGTGTCTGAGCTGAATCCCCCACTTGTCTACGAAACGTCTGAACTCCCTACTGCAGAAGACCGTGTCATTGTCTGTGAGGATCTCTTTCATAAAATATGGACTCCAATTTACGGATGACACTGGACGAATCCTGTCTTATTAACGGGTACCAGATTGCGAACGTTGTGGGTCCACAATCGATCAGAATGAGGAAGTGCTGGCTGCGGTAGTGGGTTATGTTCATACGCAGACGGCTCCAAGTCGCGTTTCCGCCAGCTGGCCAGGGCGGGGTCGATTGAGTAGCATGTTTGACATTCCTTGTCTACCACTTTCACTGCACTTTTGGACACCGACGGATTGGACAACTGCACAAAATGACATTCTGTCTCACTCCAGGGTGACCACTTATGTGGTATATCTTCCTGATTTCATCCGCCACCTCAATAGAGCCGACATATAATGGTACTGGCTCTACTTTCTTCTTTATGGTGTCATAGGATCTCTGTGGCACCCGAGTTAGTTTATTAGCAAGGTTGCAATTTGAAGTGACCAGTATCGCATCCACAGACAGGTGGTACTCTGTTACCAGCTTTTTTACGGTCTCCAACCTCCGATAATCAGCATCTCGCTGGCTGCCTTAGTGCACACCCTTGTCTTGCCTGTCAGTGTGTCTTATATCTAGTGTTACACGCATAGTGCAACTGGGTGTATGCGTAATTTCCTGACTTTCCACTGGAGTGTTAAGTTGATATCTTTTATCACTGCATCGAGCTCTGCCAGGTTGATATGAGAAGCGCCATTCGCCGGTCGAAAGCAGACGGCATCCTCAACCGCAGCAGCCCCATTCTTTTCCAACAGCACACTTATTGCCAGAGAGCTCGCATCCACCCACACGTTCAGATTGTCTCCCTGTACGCACCAGTCTACTTTAGCGGGGTCCGCCTGCTTTACCCTTGCGATGGTCTCCTTCATTATTCAAACCAACAGATCGTCGACTGTTTCATCATCCCAGCCCTTGGTGACGGCGCTTGCCCTCCATGTTATGATGCCTGTTGCCACACGAGTCCATCCACACACTGGTAGGTGCCCCACAAGTTTTCTACACAGGGAGAATACTGCACGGCTCGTGAAGACATCAGGCACTTCAAGAACTGCAGTTCCGCTCCTTCGTTTCAAAGCCACTCGCTCCTGTCGAAAGTTTAGGCCTAAGACACGGACGTTATTCTCCAAACGTTCTGGGTCCTTGCACGTCAAACCAAACTAAGCCAGTTTGGACCTTAAACCTGATGATGATACAATGTCTTCGTTCACATATATGTCATCAAGGTGCGCCGATGTCCCATCTTTTATTCCCTCTTCCTGTGACAACACAGCGTTAATGATGTCTTTCATTATTTGGGGTGCCACGTTCAGCCCGAAGCGTGGTTTGGTAAGGCAGTACCTCCTGCCAGCAAACACGACCATCTGAAATGACCACATTGTTTCATTGATTCGGATCTGCAAGTATGCTTCTCTAAGATCCAGTAGGGACACATTGGATTCCTGCTGGCACCACTCTCGTAACTTGCTGGCACAAACGTCAACATCTACCGTGAACGGATCAACATGCGCGGTCAGTTTACGGTAGTTCTTCACTGGGCTCACCTTTGCTTCGTTGTGCTGAGCGACCGCCATCAGCAAAATCAGGAAGAGTGTTCCACAAGTCTGTAGTTAAAAACACGAGTTCTGTTCATGGAATCTACGTTTAGATTTAGGCACAAATAAAGAGTGGGGGGAATTATTGATAGTGTTTACAGCCAAATTGTTGTTGTCCTGATGTTTGGCGAAGGAGGACTATGAGTTGGAGCACACATGACCACTTGCCATGAACTTAACAATAAACAGAGACAGACTCGCAACATCTCTACTGTGAGAAAAGGGTTGTAGCGAAGAGAAAAAGCAACCCCAATAGCCCAGGAAGTCTATTCTTTGCTCTGTCAATGCAGGATAAGCTTTTCCTAGCAACTCATGGTCAGATGTGACAGCAATGCTTGGATGAACTTAGCTGTTATCCTGGTAGAAAATTGCATCAGGAGGTAGATATGTATTAGATCGATAGAAGGATCCCATCATTTTTCCAACGATATTGGAAACGAATTTTATGTACGTATTCCATTTTACATCAGAGGTAAAGATCAAGCACAGAAGCTTGTCAAAACATGAAGTCTCCACAAGATGAGGGTCATTCATTTAAATGGAAGCCAGATTGGAAGCAGAGGTTGATGATGTAAAGATAGAAGCAAGGTTGTTGATGCATTAAAAGGAACCAGTCACTTTTCCCCATTGTATCACATGCTGAAGATCGAAGGAGAGAGAATCAAATAGAACTTGCTCGTTTACGGTCTTTAATGTGCTACCATAAATTGTAATGTCGTCAGCATAAATGTCTACAAGAAATGAAAGGACGTGATTTGGAAGATCATTGATGTAGTTCAAGAAGAGATTTGGACGCAGGATCGACCACTGAGGGACTTCAGCATTACTACTGAGATCTTCTGATTTCTGCCTATCAACCACTACTTTTATGGCCCTATCAGAGAGAAATGATTTAATAATTGAGAAGACATTCCCAGCTATACCATAGCCGGAAGTCTTGTACAGTAGATCTTTATGCGATAATTTATCAAAGGCCTTTGATATATCAAGAGCAATTGCCCTACAGAGGAAGCCCCCGTCGAGAGATTCGCTAATCCTATGAACTATAACTGTAAGCACGTCTGCTGTAGATCTAGCAAAACAGAAATCATAGTGCATGCCATTATTTCTGCTGAGATGGTTGACTACATCTCTATTTTACACAGATTCAAGCAACTTACTCATGACGCACAAGAGTCTTATTGGCCTGTACTGAGAGGGAGATGACCTATCACCTTAAATCTTAAATACAGGGTATACCGATGAGATTTCCTAGAGTGTTAGGAAGCAATTCTCCTTAAGACAACGGTTAAATGGCTTTGTAAGCATGGGAGCTAGTTCTGGTTGAAGCTTTTTCAGCATTATACTTGGAATTACATCGGACCAATTGCTTCACTGGAATCAAGATTTTTGATTAGCTTGAAAACATGTACAGATACTTCTCTGTCTCATATCGTGTTTTTTGATACAAGAGAAAATAGAGGAGGTTTGCGCCCTTGATCGCATAGAGTGAAATGAGCTGCACACTGTTTTTGCAAAGAGTCGGCTTTGTCTGATGCTGACGAGATTACATAAGGTTGACTGATGATAGTTGACATAGAGCACACGCACATGTTCAGGATCCTGTTTGCTATTTGCAAAAATGGTGGAAATAAGGCCGCTGCTCAGCCACTTCGAACTTGACAGACTGAGCATACAACTCTCTCGGTTTTTCGTTACTTATAGTGGTTGCTTGCAGTCCTGAAAGTGGTTTTAGTTTCAGTACATCTGTTACGTTGGAAGCGATGGAAAAAGTAATTTCTGAGTGCAATGGTAGCAGCACATTCGGAGAGAACTACAGCTGGATGTTAGGTTTTTGCTGGAATATTTTCGAGGGTATAAAACTGTCTATACCTACAATTAATCATTCTGCAAGGTCTGTTACTATAGAAGACATCCTTTTTAAACATGGAACACAGATGTGGATCAGATATAAATGAACGGAAGGTATCCCAGTCAGCCATAGAGTATCGATATGCTGGACGATTGAAAGGTATATCAGAGGATTTATTACATTTCGTATTTATTTTAACTGATACAAGAGAGTGGTCGGAAGATCCCAGTGGAGACAGAAGAGTAGATAAACATAGCTCAGGGCAAGTTGTGAGAAAAAAGATCTAGGAAACTTGCATACTGACCGCCAGTGTCGGGCACATGGCTGGATTCGCGAACAATCTGAATGAGGTCATAAGCTATGGAGAAATTGTAACAGAATTTCCCCTCATCATTAATCTTGTTTGAGTAGGTTAACCATTCCACATTGTAAACATTTAATGTTAGTCGAAAGGTGAGCCGATAGGATGTGGTCAATTTCCTCGGATATACTCTTAAAGATAGTAACTCAGCTGATGTGGGGGCGATTGAGAAAAATTGTAAACGCAGTCATGTGAGCAAATGCAATCCGGAGGAACCTATATGGTAATTTAGAATCTTCTCTGGAGATATCCCTGACACACGAAAAGCCATCTTTAATGTAGGCACACATTTGATTCCCATGGCGATCTTTGTAGTCAGATTTAGATGTAAAGTTAGAGTATCCTTTAATTCAAATCTCTTCCAGTGAAATAGTCGGGTCAATGCTAGTTTCACTTAGGAATAATATGTGTGGTTTTGTCTATTGTAATAGGATTGGAACCTCTAGAACTTTGGAACGTAGACCACATATGTAAGAGTATGGACATGGTAGTAGGGGGAGACGTTGGAATTGGATGATTTGGGTTTAATCCTGTGTTTTTCTTGAAACTTTTCATGATATTTTTTGGAACTTGTGGAATAGGTCGACAGACTTGCTTAGAGCAGAGAAGAGAGGGAATGTAAGAGAGAAGAGGAAGCAAGGAAATTTAGTTTTGTAGGACATGAGAGGGGAAAGCCGTAATAAGTACCCACTAATATGGTATCGTGGATCCCAACCAGAAGCTACTGCATAGTCCAGAACCAATTAAACCCCAGTACTTTGTGCATGCTGATAAGATAGGCTTATTAGTGATTAAACCAAGTTTCGGGTCTCTGACTATCAGGCAGATAACGTCAGCCCAGAAAAAAAAACGTTTACCGACAGCACCCTTACTAGCGACATGGACACAAAAATAGAAATAGAAAGAGAAAATCTCCAACATCTTATGTTCACGCTAGATACTGAAAACCTACAATACACCTTTGTCTTCTCCATTTGTCAGAAAAATCACGCAATAAAAACGAGGACTAAGTGACAAATAATGTAAAGCAAGAGAATCGGGAGCTGTCTACTCTCCATTAAAATAGATAATATTAATCAATGTACTTAGTATAAGTCCAATTTACATGTTCAAAGGAAAGTATGGTGATTAGGAAAAACTCTAACTAACTAAATAAATAGACATTTGAAATTCATTTATGCTATATTGCAAATCAATTTGCTAGATTGTTATGAATACATGCATGAACGAGAGAATCTGTTACTACATAAAACAAGTAAGAATATAAATATATCAATTAAAAACTGCAATAAATATAAAAATAATATCATTTGCCTGGAGTGAAACAGAAAATATATAACAATTAAACAACTTATATCTAAACACCTTCCGTCTCAATGAAAAGTATTACACATATCTTTCACTTTCGTTCAGCTCAGTGTTCCGGAAAAAAAGTTTTAAAATGAGCCATTTGAAAAACGTTTCTCCTTTAGCATATTTGTTTCGTGACATTTAAAAGAATACGAGATACAGAGAAGAAGAAGAAGGGGGACAGAATATAAATTTACGAATCTATTAAGTCCATATTTGAAATCAATTTTTAAAATTTTAATGAATACATGCCTGGACGAGAGAATTTGTTACAAAACCAAACAAGTAAAATTAGAAATATATCCATTATCTATATTACCATTACTAGCGATGATCCCTTTGAACAATGTACTGAGAAAGAGCCAAGCCGGATACAAGTTCTCTAATACAGGGAGAGAAAAAAAACTTATGTACATCGACGATCCAAAACTCGTATGCGAATAACAAAAACACCTATACATGGATGAAAAAATTGCACGTAAACCGGGAAACTTACTCCCTATTAACTGTAGCATAAGATAACTAAATAAGAATCAACATCATCAAAGCAAAAATAGACAAAACACAAAAAAAGACTAACTGCTGACTCTCTGAACAAAACGATAATCCATGTAGTAAGCGACTGCAGGAATTGACCAAAAAGGAATACAAGAACAGGCACTACTAAGTTTAGAGGGACGCACATCAGGAATTATGCAAACAAGGTCCCCTCGAACACACAGACAAATTATACACGCATAATCCTATGGGACATAGATACACTGACAGATAAACCCTTCTAAGCAAGATTACCTGATATAATAATTTACAGGAAAGAAAAGTACTGTCAAATCATAGACGTTGATGTTCCAGATGACTACAGGGTGAATATCAAATAAAAGGAAAAATGAAGCAAATACAGAGCTAGCTAGAGATCGGAAGGAATATAGATGACGAGGAATAGCAAGATACTACTTATAATAGTTGGAGCACTGGGAACAATTCCGAAAATAACAATGAAAAAAGAATGAGATAAATTGGAATCAGAGAAATTAATGGAGAAACACAACAAATAAAAATAATGAAAACATGAAATATTAAGAAAAACCATGTGGAGAGTAATACACATAAGCCAGATGCGCAAGCCAGACAACCTGCTGGAGATACAAAACATAAAAAAGCATTACATGGAACCATGAACATTGAAGCTGCATATGTATAAGTTCTCTATCCTCTCCGTCATCCATTTCAATTGTTTCATTAACCGAGCCCCAAAAGACTCATGCCAAATAGTCGGATGACTCATAAAGTATGGAAAGACGGAAGAGAGAGAGAGAGAGAGAGCGCTTACCAGACCACCCGCTTGACCAGTACGAAGAAAACTTGGACCTTGGAGAGGCTTATTGCCACTCAAAATTCAAGTGAAAACCAATGGCCGCAGTCATCAAGAAATCAATGGTAAACAAATTCGCTTGCTAATTTTATCGAAAGAGGTAGAGAGTACTAGAAATACTAATAAATTATTTCAGATTTCTATAATATTGGGATCGAAATGGGGATAATGTCCCACTCTACTATGAAGTACTTTAAAAGGCTGCTCAAAACTTTAGCCTCTTGAAATATAATCATGCGCCTAGTCATCTTGTGGGGCTTGACCTCTAATTCCGGCTAACTTGTGTTACTGATTGAAGGGGTACCTTAAAACTAGTAAGTCACGGTAGGTTGTGTTCGACACTCTGGAACAGGAAAATCTGGATTTCAAACCACTAGACACTGTGTATGGCTTTATTGCGTATCAATATTTTTTTTAATTTTTAAATTACTATGAAACGGAGAGGAGTGATATTTTATAGACTGGAAGAATATAACAAGGTGCCTTATTTCCCTGATTTTTTGTTGAATTTGAAAAAAATATTTTGAAAACGATGCTAATTTTTGCTATTTTCTGGAAATCTGAAGTGCGTATCACCTGGTTGCAAGTATCTAAAAATGTAGATTTTTCGGTAATAAAATAATATTTTAACTTCATATTTCTATTTATATGAAATAAAGAACATATCCAGTAAAAATATTAAACAAAACTATAACGAAGTTCACGAAATTTAAGGAAATATTTATATATCAACATAACTCCGATGCTTCTAAATCACTTTTAATAGGCTCTTGTCAGCTGATGATATAAATCGGCGCAATTCAGATGATGTGATGCTATAGGAAACTTCCAAAATCTTTCTCCAATGTTTATCCTTCGACGAAAATTGAACATATCCTTCATAAACTTTCATCTTTGTTATTGATCAGAGCTGCTCAATATGGTTTATATCTTGAGAACCAGGTGCCGATGTCATCAAATTTTCTCCACTAATGCTTCATGACTTAAGGTTGGATATCGTAGTTTTGGCCGACAGGGATGGCGCATTATTGTGCATAAAATCAATTTGCGAGAATCCGCCAATAGAAGGTTATCAGGCCATGGTGACAAATGTTCATTTAAAAATAAAATGTAAAACTAGCTTATCAGTTTCACCTTCTGGCACACACATGGTCCAAATCGTAGATTATTCCAGCCTAAAATATGACACCTCCACATGATTATTGACGACGGAATCGATGAAGGGAAGGGAATCCAAGAGGACTCGAAACTTTGGGCCACCCGTCTGGTCCATCAAATGTGGCTCTAACCTTGTCGGTAAAAATATCATTTTCAAATCTGGTTTTTATGCATTTCTGAGCCCAGGTTTTTGCTTATATGTTTTGTTTTAAATAAGTATTACTATGTAATGTTTCATGCACTTTCCTTTAAGACATTACAGCGTGTCTTTCCTGACAAAGTAGATATTCTAGCCTTGTCAAATAACGTATCATTGTTGTTGACCGGTTGCTAGATAAGGAGACAGCAGATTGGTAGATTACTGCAAGGCATTTGATCTTGTTTCACATAGGTGAACTAATGAATGTATGGAAATATTTGGAATAACATCGAATGTTTGAGTACTTTTAGAAATAAGCATGAAACAATTGAAAATATTATTGATATAAAATTGGAAACCTCTTGTGAAAAAAGAATTTCGCACCGTGACAACTTGTTGCCATCGTTGTTTGTATAGTGTATTGTACACTGTCCGTTTACATATCGAAAGGTAAATGAGTTTTATGGGGCAATACATAAAAACTATAAGACAAGGTAATTGAAAAGACAATGCATAGTCGGTTAAGTAGGGATCTACCAGAGGGGGTGGATAAGGGAGACACCTGGCGATAGTTTTTAAAATGTGATTGGTAGATTGTGACAGAAGCTTTAATATGTGGCGCGCATGAAAAAGCACTCAGTACAAATGATGTGAAATATCACATTGATGAAACGGCTGAAAGTTCTATATGTAGTGAGCAGAAAACTGATAATGTCGAACACCTCGCCAGTTGTTGCAAGCAGGTAGCTCGAAAGTTATACAAAAGACGGCATGTCAGTATTGCGAGAAAGGTTCATTAATATACATGCGAGAAAAGAGGGTTGAAATGCAGTGGTATTAGCATGCCCCCTAAAGGAAAGTCGACAGTGATAATGTGAAATTATTGTGGGATATTAATATCTAATGTAATAGTGTGAACAGCTAAGATACCAGATATAGTCGTGTTGAAAACGTGCACACAAGGCGATAATCATGGAAATAACATCCGATGTGAATGTGAAAGAAAAAAAATGAAAAGTACCAAGACTTGAAAATGGAGATAAATTGTTGTGGAGGTTGAATCATAGGAGCTCCGGGGAGTGTGTAAAAAAAGAACCGGTGCATTAAGAAAATTGGGATCCATTGCAATGTTTAAGTACTTATTGTGAACTAATGGAATACAGTAGAACGTGCTTGATGACTAAAAAAGGAGACTGATAGTCTATGTTCATTGTTCTGGTCTTTGTATCAGTATAAAATCGGCAATACCAGAAGCTAGACACAAAATGTTATTCTTCTTCTTAGTCTCCTTCTTCTTCTTCTTCTTCTTCTTCTTCTTCTTAATAATAATAATAATAATAATAATAATAATAATAATTATTATTATTATTATTATTATTACTATTGTTGTTGTTGTTGTTCGTCTTCTTATTCTTGATATTATTCTGAAGATGAAGAACGTTGAGATAACCATCGATGTCGTTAAACCTGGTATACGAAGGATTACAAACTGGAAGGCACCTGGTCCAGATGAAGTAATGGGCTTCCGGGTTAAACAGTTTCTATGCCTTTATCCACCTATAGCTGCTGCTCTGAAAATGAGCTGTAGAGTCGGTAGATGCCCCTCATTTGCTTGTGAAGGGAAGAACACCACTGATTAAAAAAGATCCTGCAAAAGAAACATGTGCCAATAATTATAGACCAATTACATGTCTGCCATTGATGTGGAAACTGTTGACTGGAATATTTACGGAGAAAATTTATGAACATCTAGAGAGTAATGGTGTTTTACCTGATGAATAAAAGGGATGCCTGAAAGGCTCGAGAGGTACTACTACTAATTGATAAAGCAATAATGTAGGATGCGAAGAAGAAGAAGAAGAAGAAGAAGAAGAAGAAGAAGAAGACGAATATGAGCGTAGCATGGATCGATTACAGAAAGGCTTATGACATGGTTCCTCATTGATGGATACGTGAAACACTATTGATGACGAAAGTTGCTGAGAATGTGGTAGGGCTTTTGGAGATAAGTATGGCTCACTGAAAAACGGTGCTGACAGCAAACAGAGAGGAGATAGGAGAGGTTGTAATGATAATGAGTCACTGAGCATCATTTGAAGAGAGAAAAACTGGTGTATAACTTTGGAGCTGGTGACAGACGATTCAGCCATCTACTGTTTATCGATGATTTGAAAATATTCAGTAGAAATGAAAAAGAAATGGAGAGACTGGTAGAACTTGTGGGAACATAGAAGACATTGAGATGGAGTTTGGGATTAGTAAATGTGCGCTGCTGGTGATGAACAGAGGAGTAAAGATTCATTCGAATTGAATAGTGCTGCCAAATGGAGAACTCTTGAGAGAAATAGATACAGGATATAAGTATTTGGGAGTGCTGCTGGGTGTAGGCATCACGAACAGAGAAATGAAGGGAAAAGTCAGGAAGGAGTATCTTAGAAGGGGGAAACTAATTGCAAAGTCGAAACTGTATAGAAGAAGCCTAATGAAAGCAGTAAATGCATGAGCAGTCAGTGTTTTGAGATACAGTGCGGGAATTTTAGAATGGTCTGACAAGGATTTGCATGCCATGGATATCAAAACAAGAACAGTTTTAGCAATGTTTGGTATATTTCACATTCGAAGTAGCGTAGCAAGGCTGTATCAAAAGAGGGAAGATGGTGGGAGAGGATTCAAAAGTGTAAAAGATTGTGTTAGAACTGAGTTGATGTCGTTGAAGGACCATGTGGTTAGAAGTGAGGAGTGGATGCTTAAAGTTGTGGCCAATGAAGTGGAGGTATGTGAGACCAAGGCTGATTATATGAAACGTATGGATAGAGAAAGGGCAGAGAAACTGTCTAGGAAGAAAAGACATGGAAGGTTCTTCCAGGTATAGCAGAAGTGGCTGGTGAAATATCATGACAATGGCTTAGAGCTGGGTATCTGGCTAAGAGTACTGAAGCTTTTCTTTGTGCAGCACAAGAGCATGCATAAGGAGCATGATTGTTCAAAAAAGTCGTTCTAGGAGAAGAAGTTGCCGCAGAATGCCAGATTTGTGGTAAGACCTCAGAGGCAATTGCGCACCTTGCAGTAGGGTGTAGTGGACTGGCACAGAGAAAGTAACGCAAAAGACAGGATCGCATGGGACTCCAGATATATTGGGAGATGTGTAAGAGGGTTGGGGTGAAATGTGCTGGAAAATTGTTTGAGGTGTCTGATGAAGTGAGAACAAGTGATGATGGCAAGGTAGATGTGTCATAACGACCAAACAAATGGAACATAATCGTCCGGATTTGGTCATCATTGACAAGGTCTCCAAAAACTGGCAGATTGCAGATTCTCAGTACCCTGGGACAGGAATGTGAGAGAGAAGGAAAATGAGAAGTGGAGCAATCATGTTCTATTGGCCTTGGAGATAAGGCGTATACACGGGGTTAAAACACAAATAATCCCGGTCGTAGTTGGTACACTAAGAGTAGTATCAAGTCGTCTGGAAGGACAATTGAAAAACTACAAATCCCCGATGTTTTAGGCGGCCTTCAAACCTCTGCGATTATAGGTACCACCAACATTCTTAGGAAACACCTTGATCTTTGAAGCTCGTGGTTTGAAGCCGGGATTAAGGGAAATCCTCTGGAAATGACTCCATTCCCTTTCCAGAGAGACGTTCTTAAAGGAAATCAGAATTAATTATTATTATTATTATTATTATTATTATTATTATTATTATTATTATATTAATGATACTACTACTACTACTACTACTACTACTACTAATAATAATAATAATAACAAGCGGGACCTGTGGAAATTCCACAGCAGCATTTTTCATATGTAATATATTGTTGTTGGGCATGCTTTGAGCGTTCTGTTCAGCATGAATGAAGGCACAATCATATTATTCTACTTATTTATTAAAACTGTATCGCCCCCTTACTAAAATAATAACTTTGATATATTTCCTGGGCTGGTTATTTCATTACAAATACACCGGTCAATTAATTTACATTTTATCATTTTTCATAATTATTTAATATGTTACTATGTTCGACAATAATTTTTCATAATTTTAACCATCATCATCGCCCCTCCCTCTACTAAAATATTAAATTTGATATATTGTATCGGCTGATTATTTTATTTAAAAAAATCAATTAACTCACATTTCATCATTCTTAATAATTCTTGGATATGGTACTAATTTTTACAATAATTTTTCATCATTTAAACTCACCATATCGCACACCTTACTAAAATAATAATTTTGATAAATTGTCTAAGCTGATTATTTAATTACAAACACACACATTAATCAACTCAAATTTCATCATTTTTCGTAACTCTTGAATATGTTACTAATTTCGACAATATTTTTTTAATAATTTAACCCAACGTTGTCGCCTTACCTTACTAAAATAATAACTTTGATGCATTTGCTGGGCTGATTATTTCATTACAAACACCCTAATAAATTAATCTCCATTTCATCATTTTTCATAATTCTTGGGTATATTACTAATTTTGAAAATAATTGTTCATAATTTATTTCCACATTGCCGCCCCCTCCTTAGTAAAATAATACTGCCTGGGCTTATTATTTTATTACAAACACAATAATGTATAAAATCACATTTAATCATTTTTCATAATTCTTGGATATGTTACTTATTTCGACAATTATTTTTCATAATTTTAACCATCATTTTCGCCCTTCCCTCTTTACTAAATAATAACTTCGATATAATGTCTAGACTGATTATTTCCTTAAAAACACACCAATCAATTAACTTCATCATGTTTTCGTAATTCTTAGGTATGTTACTAATTTCGACTATGATTTTCCATAAGTTAACCCCTCCTTATTTCATTCCCCTTTACTTATACAATAGCTTGGATATATTGTCTAGGCTGGTTACTTTATATAAACACACCAATCAATTAAATCAAATTTCAGCATTTTCGTAATTCTTTTTTTTTTACACAGTGGTCACCACTTATCAAGGCCCGGAAGCCACTCAGGCATAAGGGTTATTGCAAGTACATTACGCTAGTGTGGAGATTTGATTAAGCGTTTACTTAAGGGGGCGGTTCATTAGAAATTTGTTTACGTTGGACTTGAAGATATCCAAGTTGAAAAAAAAAGAAAAACGAATAAAACAGTTATTATATGTCTTACTACACTTTAAGTTAAATTTCAAATGTTTAGACAAGAAATTGGCTCACAGATCAATGTTTTTAAACCTCGATCCCAATTTTCACCCCTTAGCAATTATTGTTTTGGGCTAAAATATTATTACCAAGTTTGATCTATCTCCGAGACACCTACAACTAACATTTAAAATGTTTTGACTCAAAATTGGCGGAGGAGTTTGATATAATTTTCAAAGGTCAATTCGTTGCACTTTGACCCATTGGCAAAAAATTCGATTAGAAAGATATTTCCAAGTATCAATACCCCTTAGGCCAAATCTCTGGTCTGTAGACGAAAATTTAATTATTAGCGAAATGTACAAGCACACACAGACAATTTCACTTTTATAAATATATAGATTAAACAGTAACGCCGTTTTATTGCGTCTTACAGGTGTTTTATTGAATGATAGAATTAAACTAAACCAATTTGAGTGTTATACATGCGTTTCTTGTAATTATATACATATATATATATATATATAATTAAAACATTAGTAATGGTAAAAACGACTAAGAGCCTAAGTCAGTGTAATTTATAATCAGAATATGTGCTTTGTAGTTTTTTCTTGCTTCTAGGACTTGACCGGCAATGGTATTAATTCTTGTCAGTCATTTTAAGAGAATATATTAGATATTTAATTATCATACCATTGTTTTTGACTCACATCATGTCAATGATTACATTTAATGCTATAATTTAAAACCACGTTGACACGACGTGTATTTTTAAGTAATTTTATTGTAAATATTAACTATATTTGCATAATGTATTTTGTGATATCCAAACACGAAATAGCATTACATTGCCATTACGAGTAATGTGAATTATGTATTTGGAAAATGATTATCTGTATAGGTATTTGTCGTAACTCATAACAAGATAATTTTTGTTCTGATGAATTACTAAATAAATAACCTTGGAAATGTAACTTCATGTCTGAGGGCGGCGCTGCTTTAAGATATGTATTTTGTAAAGATAAAGTTTGAAAATATTTCCTTATAAAACTGGCGTATTATATATTCTCTTATTTACTGGCCTTTTCCGTGTTTTAACTTTCAATAGCATAGACAACAATTACACACGTGGTTCAATTTGAAGATCCATTTTATTATAGTACACATTACTATAGATATCCGCTGCATGCTACGCTGTAGTACTCCTATACTTTTTCGTGAATAATTTCACTTATTTACAAGAAATGGTCGATTTCGACTGATAATTCTCTCATCTTACTTCTTACTTTTATAATCCAGTTGGCTTTGATTGTGATGGCTGGTGAAAAATATTTTAACAACAGCTATGAATATTAGAATAATAATATTTGTCACAGCCTCTCACCTAGAGGGTACACTTGCATTGATAAGCGTTGTAATGCACAATCTTTCATACTTACCATGAGAATAATAAAGTAATCTTTTGCACTCACAGCGGATTTACTCATTTTTATTTTCAGAAAAAAGTCACAAATATTTGGGCAAATAATTATAAAAACTGAGGAAAATGACTGCACAGATTTGATAAAATATATTTCTCTAATTTACTACAAAAATGCATAGGAAATGGTATAATGTCAACTTACAGGATGATATTTAATAAAAAACACGTTTAATACTAATAAAAATTACGAAGTTTAAAAAAAAGTGCAAGATTTCAACATTCTACAAAATATGGTGTAAGAATAAATTGTCAAATGGGATTTATATCAATTTTAACAGGACAACGCTATTTAAAAATATCTATATAGATTCGGTTTTTTATTGAGATTTACGTAATTGTCAATTGATCAATTATCAATTTGCATAATAATGCTACGCATTCAATCCTGTGTTTGTGGAAAATAAATTAATATTATTGAGTGTTTTTACACTTGTTTGATATATATATTTACCTAGCGAGAGAATGTATTAAGCAATCATTAATTTGTCTACATTTACAGCGGCATAATCAGTTAAGAAAAAAGCACACGTTATATTAATGTTATATCCAAATAATTTCTAACTATTAATTCTATAATGTTGTAGTTTAGCATTTGTAGTTAAATCGTTTCTATTCAGTAGGATATTATTCTTATTTCTACAATTACATTTTTGTTAAAACATTGACATCAAATGTTAGACAGGTTTTATTAAACGTATGAATTAAAGTGATTTAATTATTTTACTGGCTAAAATGAAATTATTTACTATTATAATAACTATGAATTTATTTCTAAAATACATTTTTGTAATTTGTGAAATGGTTTTCATCGGTTAGAATACAAAACTAATTCTTTACTGTTTTCTCTGTCAGTTAGATGGTTTGCTAATTTACTAATAAGTTGTATATACAGACGTATTTAAAGTCTATAGTTGAAACACTCTCTCCTATACTAGAGCATCCAAACTAGAGTAAGGCCCCCATTCATGTGCTTCAGAGTAAAGTGCAACATATTTTCTTTATTCTCCTCTCTTGACACAGAACATTAAACAAATATATCAACTATTCGACACTATAGATACAGTAATCTCTCTTTATACTAGCAACCAAGAACATGTATTTTGTGTGTTTAATGTGCACCGGAGTAATTGGCTTGAATTCCTTACATATACAGATAAAACTGGTAGCAAACAATTAGTTTATCCATATCTCATTTTCTATCACAAACAGTCACGTTTCCGACCCGTCTCCCAGATCGACAGGACTAACTCGCTTCATTTCTTGACCTATACTGACCACAGCTTCTGATGATTGTGTTATAATGCTACATTGGGAATGCCGGTCACATTGTGATAATAATAGAAACCGCCCTAAACTCTCGACTTAAATTTTAAATATCATTACTTAAATTGACAAGTTACTATAAGAAGGCTGCCTCAGTAGCCACACCAGAGACGCTCCATGTAGTAGTCTTTTTTTCTTTTTCTGAGGAATAGTGTGCGACTGAGACTAATGAATGGTTCAAAGCAGCGGCTCAAGCACACGTTCCTACACTGAAGTACTTTACTAGCCACACTATACCCAGTGGTTCACCTCTGATTGTGAAACTGCTACCGTGCAAATGCAATATGCATTTTTAAACTGACCTAATCAATTACCGCCTATTAGCCACTTGTTCTCCTTCGCAATTAGCTCTGAGTTTTTTTTTATCAATAAACGTTTGTCCGCCCCATTATAGAATGCACATTTTTATTCGACGAATATTATTGATTAAGAAAGCCTGTTCTACTGCATATATGCGTAATTTCCGAAGTTATATACCAAAGTGTTGATAAATAGGAGACACCAATGAAGTATTATAACACTATGCATTCAATATCAAATATATTTTACATGGTTTGCACGGTGGTATTCTCATAAAAATCAAAGACTATAGTATTGCTAGACGTATACTGCTAAACGTTAGAATAATCACACTGTTCTGTATGAGAGAAAAAACCTGATGGTCCCTGAATGCCGTACATAAAAACAACATGACGTAAATGTGGTGGTCTACGAGGGTCAACAATTTAAGGTGTATTACTCTTAAGCGACGATGACATTTTATCTGGGAGAGGAGTGTTTGCTGAGGACACCACGCTCTATAATAAACAAGAGGATAAAACTAATGAACATATATCTAAGAAAATGGGTAAACCCCTAGAAGAGGACCTTTTGTCTGTCTTGGACTGAGGTTGTTGCTGGTTGGTAACGTCCACTACCGCCAAGTATGAGCTTATTTTCTTTTGTAATGACAAGGACAACTGTGAACCACTGATTGCCATGGCTAATGATACACTACCCGTAACTACGTCTACTCACCTCATATGGTAAACATTTACAGACAACATTAATTGAAACAAATACAGTTAGATAATTTCCAAGGTTACTTCGAGGAAGGTACGCTCACTATGTTGGTCTTAAAAGCTACTCATACCGCAGAGTGTGATGTGTCTTTACATGGCTACGGCATGCCGATGCATGGAGTATTGTTACCACACCTGTGAGGGTTCATCAGTTATAAGTAACTCGCTCCTAAGCAGTGTGCTAAAAAGATTCACCAACATAATACGTCTACAAGTAATAACTAAATTCCAAACTCTCTCATATCCTCGAAGCGTGGCATCCTTGCGACCGTTTTACAATTAATGTAACGTGAAGCGCATTGACCAAATTTGAACACCTGTACCCTCTTGACGACAATACAGTCGAGTAACCCAACAAGCAGGAAATTTCCACCATACGCTGCAGAGGCCCTAAACTCCGTAAATTCTTTTATTTGAGTGTTATTTTTTCCTCGGACAGCTGAACCTTGGGTTCCCTCCCGGACCCATTTCCACAGTGATTGTATTGAAATACAGAGCCTTAAGTGTAATGTAAATAGGCATTTCACCGCATACGTTGTAAATAGTATACTTTCAAAACTGATTTTAAATTGTGTGTAATATAGTCAAGTGTATATAACCGGCACCCAGACGGCATATGTTATATCGTCGTGGGGAAAGACATAGCCATTTAAATACACATCTTTATTAAATGTGTATGCGTGTGAGCGTCTATTCATACGTGTCTTTGAGAGTTATACACATTATAAATGTTAGAATGTAAAAACATCACATGCGATTATACCTTTTTCCAACGGTTTCCATGTTGGTCGGTTCATCTTTTTGGGTCATTAGACAGAAAAAAAGACATTGCCCGAGTCTTTATTCCGGAATCGTCCAATCTTCTAGAAGTTACAAGCACTGTTATACATCAGATTTGCTTGACCACTAAAACTAGACTGAATTAAACTCACTGGTTACGTATCTTTCAAAGATACACATCAGTTTAAAGTTACCTCGACGTTAGGTTGTTTGTATGTTAAGCTATTTTAAAAGTGTTGTAATTCCGAAACCTATTTGGTTGTTATTATTTCTGTAACCATTTATCTTTTCTAGTTTATCACAATATAAACATTTATCTCAACAACCATTTTAAATTTCAAAGAAATCATCTATCCTTATTAGCAGGGTTACCAGGCATCATTCGGGAGTGTTTACGCAACAGTGGCCCCTTACGATTCTGTGAATTGTTTGGGGCCTTATTAAAACAAAAATATTCTTGATTAAAACTTACCTAAAAGTAGTGACTTAAGTAAACTCATAAGGAAGGATACAACATTTTTATCATACTCAACATTTACTTACATAATCAAGGCTATCACAAGTTCTTCTAACGCATAACCAGATAAAGAGAAGTGGAAAAACAAGCAGCAAAAAATGAAATTGTATATAAATATTGAAGTAGTTGAAAGCATTAGAACAAGCACGTATATAAAGTCGACTGATTTTCGATTATCTTCGATATTTTAACAAATAAGTTAGAAAACTAATAAGGAATACACATATTTAGCTTAATAGATTGTATAACTACAAAGTGATATCATATAATACAAAGTAAAATAATAACTTATAGAAAAACCTACAACATATATATTTTACAAATCAAAGCGCTAATACCTCTGAACACTGGAAGCTTTATAAAGGAAAGTATCTAATAAAGATTATGGAAATAAACCTCATGTACCTGTACAATAATATTAAAATGTAACAGTATTTAATAGAATCAAGGATAAAAAGAAATAATAAAAAGTACACAAATAAATATAAAATTAAATAAGAAAATAAAGAAAAATCAACAATAAATAAACAGAATAAATTATGAAATAAATAAAACAAATACATTCAAAAAGTAACAAGGGTGTAACTTGAATTGAATAAGGAACCCCATGCATACATGAAAATATAATAGAAATTATATGCCCCTATCTTAATGAACCGTGTATAAATTTATTAGATATTATTAAGCAAATATCTTAAAAGAACTATCTTTGTAAAGCACAGATTTAAAAACTAGCCAATATAAATTGAATCAAAATCTTACGTATATCACAAATTGTATAAATTAGAAACTCGTGGTTATAATTTATAAGATGTTTACGGTTTACATCAAAATGAACGAGCGATTGAAAAATTAATATATGTATATATATATATATATATATATATGCAAGCATGTGTACATTTATATACATGCATATACATATATATATACACACATATATATATGTGTGTGTGTGTGTTTGTGTGTGTGACATATGGATATAAATCAATATGCTTAAGACAAGTTTATATATACACAAATAGAAATTATTTACCATCTCATATATATATATATATATATATATATATATATATTCCCTTAGATGGGAAATCATTTCTATTTAAGTATCTATAAACTTGCCTGATGTATATTGATTTATTTATAAACTGACAATTTTATGTGATTACCAAACAATTTAATGGTATCAAGGTAATAATTTAAAAAGTTTTGTATTTTTAACCGATGAAAACCCTTTTCAGATGTGTCACCGCTGTACGGATTACAGAAAAATATATAATGACAATAAATTAAAATAAATATAATAATAAATAAAAGTATAGATGAATAATATATTACAATAAAAAATCTTAATTATGTTTTCTACAGTAAATGAATATGTATGCTTATACTGAAGACGAGAAGAGGAAAATTAATTATCAGTGAAAATAAAAGAAGCTGCATCTTTGAAAAAATAATGTAACATAAATGTACCACTTGTGGAACTCGATAAGTCAGTGGAAATTCAATAATCCACCATAAATTGTTTTTACCGTATACAAGCAACGATCAGTTAATTAAAAGTACTAGTGTTTGCTTACTTGATGATTTCATTAAATAGCGATAATATAATGATACCTGCAGGCTTTTGTATTTTTTTATATTACTTACAACTGTTAACATTCTCCCAATTTCAAACATTACGTGATTCTTTATTGTTACAAAATAGATACTCTTCAGACGGTGGAATACCCTTTTTTTCATATATCAACATTCTTCTAATCTCTATTTCAGTTGGGCTTACTTCAACGAACTCTTCTGTTTGTTATCCTTATTATTTAAATTATTTTCTGTTAGTTTGGAAATTTATAAATCGTCCAATTTTCGTATTGCTTCTTTTTAAATAAACCTTTAATCAATTGCTTGTCTTATTATTACATTAAAACATCTGTGTGTTTTTATTTAAGTGCTTATTTTCTCCTTCAAATTATTTATTTTTACTGTTAAATTTTACTAAATACTAAACAACACCTTCAAATACAAGTTTATATCTATATGGCCCAAATATATCCCCTTTAATACACGATAGTTTCGTATTAGTATTGTTTTCATCTACGGCCTTATGGTTGACTTTGTTTAATATTTTTTACAAAAGAAGTAGCATCTTCCCAGGCCCAGAGACCACTCGAGGATAAGGGCACAGTGAACAATGGGACAATGTCGTAGTAATTGTTAGTAGTTAAAATTTGGTAAATTGGATTAATTAAGGGGAATGGTTCATCAAGGACTTGTTTACGTTGGACTAGAAGACAGCCATATTATTGTTACCAGGTAACAAGTCAAATAGAAGAAAGTTCTTCAAACAAAAATTAATTGTTTTTACAGAGTATTAATTAAATTTTACCATACATATCCTATCATGTTTTAAATTACTAATTTATTTATATTCTTTTTCTGTCATTCATATTACAACATTTTTCGAGTTGTAAAAGAGATAAGTATGTTAATTAAACTTTTAACACTTTGTTAGTTCTTTAAGCATTCATCTTTTAATATTTTGACTTTACTATTTTAAAATCACTTCGCTTAATTTTAAACATATAATTCTACCAGTAACTTTTTTCTTACAAATCTCAGTTTAATTGCTCGTTATTTTTAACTTTATATTTTGTTTAAATTTATTCCTCCATCTTAGTGTGCTTGTCTCAATATTTTGAATATATTCAATGCCAGTTTATTATCCTCCATTCTTATGATGTAAAATTACTCAGGTCTAATTTTGTTATTTATAACGGTTATTAAACTCAATACTATTTCTACTGCTTCGATTAAGGAAATAATTATTTTATTCATATATAGTAAGTTAAATATCTACTAATTTATTTGTTTAGTTTAAAGAATTTTTCTTACACACATTTCACCCCTTATATACTTAGTCTAGCATCTAACGTTTTGTATAAGATTTTCGTTTTGAATTCGCGAAGTGGTATACTCATATTAAACACGAATTGCAAGCTTTTGCACACAATTTTAGAAATTAAGACAATCGTTAGGTACTCCACAGTAACATTTCATCTGAAAATTTATTAAACCTGACTCACACCTAGTATGAATTAAAACTGGGTATATTTTACCATAATCTGAACCTAATATAGCATTGCCTGGATTGGGATCGTTTGAGAATGAAAGTTTAATTGCTTTCTTATTAATTATTTTATTTAATCTATTCTCTGGGGAAATGTTCTCATATATATATATATATATATATATATATATATATATATATATATATATATATATATATATACTGTTTATTATACTAACATTATTGGTTACATATGTACATACATGTTTCGATGGGGTTCCTATTTAAAGAGATCCATCTCGTCAGACAAAGAGGGAAACTTATTGAAACGGTAATCATAGTTCAATCCTTTATGTATAATGACCACAATCAATAATTTCCCACACTCTTTATCAGTGTCTAAAACGAAATGTAGATTTCATAAACAAAGCTTTTTGTCAGAACTGCCCGCCTGTTGATCTTTCTTCTGATTGCCTGCTTTCTAGCTGACTGCAAGCTAATTGTCTTCAAGTCAAACGTAAACAAGTTGTTGACGCACCGTCCCCCAAGTAATCCAATTTACAAAATTCCGACTATTTATGATTCCTGCGCTATAATCACATTTACTAACGTATACCCATTAATTTGTATTCTCAAGGGGCATCCAGGCCTTGGTAAGTGGTTATTCTCGTGTAAAAAAATATATATAACATATAATTTATATAATTAAAATTGTGGACGTTAATATTTGATTACCGTGATTTTTATAATTATTTCAGGTTTTCAGTACAGCTATATCTGTGTTTTAAGGTATTTTTGAAATATTTTATGCGTGTACTTCCTGGTGGGAAGTGTTCATTTATAGTTTGTAGAAACCATATTCACAAGTGTTGTTATTACCATTAGGTTTAAATGAGGTGAAACAGATTATTTTTCTACCTCGATTACAGTTAACTGTATTTCTATTGATTCCAATATAGTTATTAGACGTATTTTGTATTCTCTATTTTCTGTTCAAGTTAGAATTGTATCAAAATAAAAAGAAAACACATGTTTGTGATATAATGTACATACTATATTCGGTAATTGACAGTTAAAAGCCAACAAAATTTATCGAATATTTTCTTGATCAATCATTGTAACTGCGTTTAATCAAAATAAAATGCTTCACTCTTAACACATAATGCCATCTAATTTTGTAAAAAAATATAAATAAAATCTTAATTTGTGTTAAAAAAAAACTCGTGCAAGATTGGGAACAGAGTAGAAAAACACTCTCGATCCTTGTATTACATAAAAGAAAGTAAATTTCTCTAAATAAAACCGTTAAGATACTCTAAAAACGACATGTAACAATAAAACGAAAATGTGGACATCAGAATTTAACAGTAACCAGATTTCTCTTCAATTATAAACAATACTATCATGATTTATTTTAAATAATACAGACTGTTCATTCATTAAAACAATATAAACAGAAAGTTTCAACATTTTGAACACCATGAACGGACCTCTTTTATAATTTTATCGCATATAAACCTTTTAATCTTTAATTTTAAATAATATAAATATACCTTTTTGTCATTTTATAGAATACTAACGTTTTATTTTTATGTTAAACAATATAAGTACGTGTTTTAAAAAATATAGTTTAGGAACGCTTTGAATTATATGGGAAATACTTTCCTCAGACATTTTACGGTTACATCGTCAAATGTTTTTTAAAGGATTATTTCATTTGTGTTTTCATTGCAGGTGTTAATTGTTCTCAAACAAAATTTAAAAAAAACCCAGATATTTTTCGAATTTCAAAAAAGCAAAGGAATACGAACAATACTTGTTCACTTTATATCTGCTTATAATATTTGGTATTTTACGACCAAAACTAGCATAGTTTATTTTCTGAAATTACATCAAATTCTACGTTTGGTAAGGGATATTTTAAAAAATAATAAGAATACATTTAAGAGTGTAGGATCAGTTTACTATATGAATTTGACGTAATATAAGCACACAACTTTTAGCCACTTATCGTAAAACGAGGCAGGAGATCGTTAGTATATTTTAATGTTTGGTGGCGGGAAAAAGGGATAAAAAGAGGGAACGTTTTAAAAATAGTTAGACGCCCTTCAAAACGTGTGGGTGGGTGGGTATTTTTTAGATTTTCTTTGAACAAGTTTAATATTAATTAATTTTTATTTCTTGATATTTTTACGGCTGTTAACACCAACACACACAAACTGGATTGGCTATATAAAATGCACACTCTCTCCTACCTTTTCTCTTGTTTTTTATGAATTTATTTCAACGGATTGCACGCCTCGTATACAATTTATGTTTCATTTAATCTACAGAGAAATCATGTTAAAAGTATTATTATAAATTTGTATGTATTGTTTTCACTGGTCGCTATGTTTATTTTAGCGTGTGTGCATTACATTTTTGCGCGTTCATACAATTATTCTGTATAGTCATATTGTAATTCATACTAGGTTTGGGTCAGGTTTAATCAATTTGGAGATTAATGCACTTTT
>NC_136482.1:61217879-61607879 GCF_053919585.1 Euprymna scolopes | reverse complement strand
AGTAAAACAAATCTATTTACCACGCATCTGTTTACTGACTTAAGTGAAAATAGATCTAACCTTAATACGTTCAGTGAAAAACATTAACATTTTTGGAGAGAAAGAAGGAAGAGCGAAATTTACAAAGCATCTGCCCAACTCATATCATGTAAATAATAAACTTGTAAATGATAACATTATTGTTGATAAACTTATTCTTAATATGGGTAGATGTTCTTTGTTTACTATTCTGTCCTAAAGTTTTATTCTTATTTTATACCAATCGCCGATTACGAAATTTGAAATAGAAGCAAAATCATATTAAGGTGTCCACCCGAAGTTTTACGTTTGTCAGTAATAAAAGTTATTTTCAAACAGTATATTTTCTATTAGAGGCGTGTATGTATTCTTTTAAAATATACACTTTGACGTAAAAGTTTTATTCTTCGTATATAACAATCTATTGCTAATAAACATCTAAGTTTAACAAGTAACAAAAAAGCATATAAAAATCATTTAAAAATGCATATAATCGAAATTCTAAGGTCCTTTCATTTTTATTTTTATTTTACAGACAAAAACATCTGGAAATTGTTCTATATAAGTTGCTATGTTCATTTCTAAATTATCTATTCTTATGCATAGTTCGGTTTACAAACTTGAACTGATCCTTACTAATTAATTTTTAGGTTATCTCATTTCGGTGTTATTCCCAACCATTCCGAGACATAGCCTATTAAAGAACACCTCCATTCACATATAATACGTTTGTATAAACCTTTAGAGAATAAATAGATCGGTCGTTACGAGGATCAAAAGTAAGGATTTCAAAGAGAAACAGCCACACATCTACACACAGACGCATACAAATTTAGACACACACTCAATCACACTCCCGGACAAATTGGCTTATATATACGTATAAATACATAGAATTTACGACAATCTATTGATATAACAGTAAATACATATGATACGAATCAAAAGTTAAGCTCTCAATCTCTTATAGCAACATAACATCGAATATATATTTTGAGGACATTGCCAATGTATATGCAATGAATGTGGCCAAATGTTTACCGTGGTTAGAAATTATTCACACTAAACGTTTTTCAATATATACAAAAACATAATCATACGTTGTTGCCCCATCAATACTATTGCACCTGCCTCTTACTCTTAGACGCGTTTAAAATGATCTCCAATGTAATCTGTGACCCCTCGACATACATAATTTAGACTCGCCTGGCAAGCAGCAAAATATAACCCTTTTCACCCCCGTCCATGCTGGGTAGACTGATACGGGTATATTGATATTCCTAGGACTTCTAGATCTTGGAATTACCTCAGTATTTCCTGCTATTTCTCTTTCTACTAACCTGCAGACATTTTGAATGTAATGTGAAAAAAACATTTCACTCCTCAACTCCTCACATGATATTGTTATTGTCAATTCTAAATAGAAGTCTTTTTTACGTTTCAAAGTGTAATATACCTTGTAAGAGCTGAACATGTGTACAAAAATGGCACAACTAAAGGGAAATTTTAGTTAGCAAATAATTTTATACGCCCATAAAATATCCTGTTTACTCAGGAGAGATTACTTTTGAATAAAAGGAAAACATGATTATTGACGATCACACTAGATTCATTTTGTAATATAATAAATATTTAAAATACAAAATGTGTAATCTGTTTCTATACTATAAAAATTCGAGTAACGCAAACAAAACATCACGACAACACCAAAAATGTAAAACGCATGAAAATAATATAATAAAAATTAACATATTATTTTATATAAAAATAAATAACAAGAAACATTTTAAGTCCTAAAAATAAATGACAAGGAATACTTGACAATATTTCCAAATGAGGAACCGATGGCGTTGGCAGCTGAATAATTGTGAAATATGAAAAGGCGTGTGGAACGTGAAATGATTAAGAAGAGGTTAAACGTGAACAATAGTTGCACAAAAGGAATAGAGAAGAATAATTAGAAGAATGAGAATATCTAAAGACAGAACGGGCGAAACAGAAGAATAAAAACTAAAATAAATAAAGAGAAGGCGAAATACCGAATGCATAAATACCGAATGTATAAAACCAAATGCAGAAAGGCGGATATTCAGAAAATATGCTAATACAGATCATTATATCGAACAAAAGGAATTTTGTAGAGGACAAGTGGAAACGTATTATCAAGTTGTAAAGTTTTTGCTTGTGAAAATTTATAATACTCTCCAAGCGACATTTATTCAGATCTGAGTATTTTCTGACTCTTGTTAATATTTGAGGTGGGTAACAAATGTATTATGAACTTTTAGCGTATATTCGTTTTGTTGGTAATTCTATGTACACCGCGAATAAAATCATAAAGTAAACTATTACGTACCTAGGCGCGCGTTTATAATCACACACTCGCACACTTAAACATAGCCAACATCATGAGCCGTTGAATTATCCGTTGAATTTATATTACGTTGTCGATGCCAGTAAGATATAAAAAGTGAAATAAAAGAAAGATTCTCTTCATGCATGCTTTTTATCGCTATATTTCGTCATTTTCCTTTCATAAACACCAATGTTCTTCATTCAATGCTTCCCTTATTTTCACATGCGAAATAACATTTCTAGGTATTGTATTGTTCACCTTTAATTAAAGTTAGACCCGATTGCATTTTTATTTTATTCTTTCATTCCGTCATTACATCGGATTGTTACCTGACAGTAAAAACTGAGGTGAGCCAAAATAAAAGAGTCAAAAAAGCATTTCGTATAAATATGGTTTAAAATAATTTGGTATATCAACTGTATGAGAAATTTATAATTTGTACAATATACTTAAGATTAAGGTATATTAAACAATTTCAATGAATTTTCTTTTAAATCCCCCCCCCCAAATAATTGTTAAGTGATTTTTCTTTGTGCGGAATTGCTTAAGTATGCGAAAGTATGCTATAAAATGAGTAGAACATTATTTTCAAGAGATAAAATATGTAATTGTATAGTATAACGTTTCAGCAAGGAACATGTTTTTTCAGCTATGTAAAATGCGAAAATAAATGTGTTTTTTTTTACCTGAGTGAACATTATAAACATGTAAAACGTAGCTTGATATGCTGGAAGAAAATGCAAAAGAAATGAGCAACAGAACAGTAAAACGAAGAGAAATTTGGGAAAAATTGGTTTACAAAAAGTAAAGTATTCGTCCTAATTGTAAGGTTCATGCCTTTCTGTGAAGGTTCTTGTGTGGAGAACGCTGTTATGTAAGCTTTAACATTAGTATTACTCGATGCATATAACATTTCTTTCCATTAACATGGTAATATAAAATTATGTTCCATTTTTCTGCGTTAGCCAAGTCTTTAAACATTTCTACACGAGCCGGTTTTAAAATTGTAGCTATACATGTGGGAATAGTCGTTCTCTTTCACCTCCCCGCACACATATATACATATGTGTATGTATATATATATGTATGTATATATATATATATATATATAGATAGATAGATATATATATTAACATACGTTACGTCAAAAGAAGTCATAATACATAAATAACAAAAAGGTTGAGGCTACTGTAGAATCACAGAGACGAAAAAACGAATAGTAAAACATAGTGAGTAATAACACGATGGAATTTTTACACCAATGTTTACATTTTCACAAGAGAAAAGGTATATTTAGGATACTAAACATTTATTTGCTATAAATAAAACCCTGAGTAAGTTATATTTTTAATACAGTGCCCGTCTTTTAAGTGCAGTGATGTACACACACACACTGTATGTTGTATACAGGAAAATAATCTCTAGATATATATAAAGTTTCCTTACATAAGACCATTTGTTTTTCACAATGTGTTGACTAAATATTAGAAAAATAGCAACAAGTGCATATTTTACTTCTTCTCAGCAGGAGGAACGTGCAACAGAAAGGGATAACCTTGATAAAAGTAAAAGCTTTCGCTGGTTTTAAAATCTCGGTTGGGTCTACAAAGTAATAAGGATGTACAACACGTCTTTCCCAGCCCCAATGACTACAGTTTGTGAGTACTGATTTCATACAGGCAGATCTTTATAGACTTTATGAAAGAGTGTCAGTGTATAGTAAGTATAAGTTATTGATTTGTGGCGTATCAGGACTATTATGTATCCTTTAACCTCATACCTTGTTCATTTATTAATTAGTTAAGATATTGGGAGTGATGTTTATGAATTATAGTGTTACTACTGTGGGGATCGATATTCACTTTGTTACAACGTAAAGTACTTAAAAGTGTAATAACCAATGTGTTTTCAATTTATTTCTGATTCTAATTTTACAGTTAATAATTTATCACGGACATTTAAACTAATAATCTCACGTTTCTCCGCTAAACATAGGTAACATGATGGAGTTAATGAACTACATACTTTTGTCTTTCTTAGTATTTCCATTTGACTGAAGGTGTTCTCTTCGCCATTCTTAACATGGGGAAGGAGGATGTTTTCTAACTATTCTGTACTTTCGGTGCTAATGCAGAGAGTGATCTGCGCTATTTTTTAAATCGCATTTCCACGTTTAATTAAAGTTTTATGATATCTTTTTTATTCAATTGTAAGGTTAAAGTACAGAATAGGTACAAAACCCCCTCCCCATGTTAAGAATGGCTTGTTAGATAAGAACGTTATTATTTCAGCACGGATCACTCTCTGCATGAATACCGATTAACGTTTTGTTTTTTTGCTTTTTTACAGTATTTTTTTGTTTTTTTTTTCAAGAAAACCTTTTTTAACAAAGATTGAAAGTGCACCTTTTTTTTTTTTTACAGAAGTTGTTTTTATATAAGAAAATATGAATGCTTTAAAGAAATTGGGTACTCGTGCACTTATTGATCCGCGCTGAAATAATAACGTTATTATTTAAAAAGCCATTCTTAACAGTGGGAGAATAGGGTGTTTTGTACCTATTCTGTACTTTAACGTTACAATTGAATGAAAAAAACGGTAATTTTTTAGATTAGGTCCACCTTCACAATTTTCTTTTAAATGACGACTTTTGTAGGTTTTCGACTATGCTGAATACGGAAATCGCATTGAAATTTTGCAGAAATAAGTAGTTATCGAGATATTAACAATTAGTATAATGTATTGTAATCTCTGGCAGCCATCTTAGTATTTGACCTGCTGATAATAAGCATAATGTGAAATTCTTTGTTAGTAAATAAATAAATGTAACGCGCACTTTAATTAGCGGTGAAAATGTATATGAAAATGCATTTTAAAAGGTTGTTCGCATGGATTGATCATATGGGCAAGCTGGTAAAACAACGGACAAACACTAGGATGGTTGTGGATTCGATTCCTCGCGCAGGCTGAATGCTAGTCCAAGTACAGTGAAGAGCAGTGACAGTATATATATATATATATATATATATATATATATATATATATATATATATATATATATATATGGCAGCCATCTTTTTTACACGCTTGCGCGCGTCATAAACAAATCTACGTGCGTAACAAAGATGGCCGCCTAAGAATACAATGCATAAAACAACTATATATCTCTCGATAACTACTTATTTCTGCAAAATTTCAATGCGATTTCTGTATTCAGCATAGTCGGAAACCTTTACAAGTGGTCAGTAAAAAGAAAATTGTGGAGGTGGACCTAATCTAAAAAAAATACCAAAAAAACATAAAACTTTAATTAAGCTTGGAAATACGATTTAAAAAATAGCGCGGATCAGTAAGTGCATTAGCACCCATTAATCGACTCACGTGACCTTATTGCCCAATTAAAGTCCGGCTACAATGTTGAACGCGCCGTTCACATTGTTTTTTTTGTTTTTTTTCAAGTTATATTCAACTTTCACAATATCTTTTTATTTTTTTATAATTACATAATATCTTTTTTTAATAATAAATTGTTAGTTAAAAAATCACAGAATAGTTACAAAACACCATCCCCTCTCTAAGGTAAGAATGGCTGAAAAACTATTAGGTACTCATGTACAGAGTGATCCGTGTTGAAATAATAACGTTATTATTTAAAAAGCCATTCTTAACATGGGGAGGGGAGGGTGTTTTTTATCTATTCTGTACTTTAACCTTACAATTGAATAAAAAACATATCATGAAACTTTAATTAAACGTGAAAATTCGATTTAAAAAATAGCGCGGATTAGTAAGTTCATTAGCACCAGAAAATCTTAGGTGAAATACAGAAAAGTTTCTACCAAGAAAACCATGATTATTTTTTTTTGCTATTCTTACCAAGGGGAGGGGATGATGTGTTGTCACTATTCTGTGCTTTCAACTAACAATTTATTAAAAACACAAGGTAAATTTTCACATTAGGTCCAGCTCCACAATTTTTAACATGGGTAGGTTCTTAACATGGGGAGAATGGTGGTATTTATTCCAAAAGCCGTTTTTAAAAGACGACATACTGGTAAAAGGTTAAAACATGTGGTTTGGCATGGGTGTTGTTTATTCCGAAAGCCGTTCTTAATATGGGGAGGTTGGGAGCGTTTATTCATGGCCGTCAGTGAATTATAGTGCATAGTACAGGTCTTTATATCTCGAAAACTAATGGCCTCTGCAAATTTTAAATGAGATTTTCTTATTCAGCATAGTCGAAAATTGTGGAGGTGGACCTAATGTAAAATAAAAATACCATCCTCCCAAAAAAAGATATCGTGAAATTTAAATTTAAGCGCGGTAACAAAAATAAAATTAGACAGAAAAATACACCTTTGGGTTCGTACTTACACAAAGACTTGAAAAAGTTGTCAACAAAAACAAATATATAACAAATATTTTCAAGGGCAAGATAAGTTACTTTTCTACCTAATTGGATAATTTTTAGTGTTTTTATTGGGTTTGTACTACTGTACATATAGATTCGAAAAAGTTGTCAAAAAATAAATGTATAACAAATATTATCAAAGGCAAGATATGTTACTTTATTACCGAAATGGATATTTTTTTTTGTTTTTTAAATGCAACATTTTTATTCGGCTCAAAAAACACTGCGTTTACTGTTATATTTGAAAATTACAAATGGCGACAGACTGTGTTAACACATTAGGTGTGGGAAAATGAGTTAAAACTAAAAAAAAACTATACAAAATACTGTTAAAAACCACTGATTACATGTCTGCCTATGTCACAGTAACATATATTGAGTGAGTTCCTGACAGTATTTGGTATAGCTTTTTTTAGTTTTAACTCATTTTCCCAAAGTTAATGTGTTCAACAGTCTGCCGCCATTTGTATTTTTCAAATATACAGATAAACACTACATTTTTTCAAACCTATTAAACATTATACACTAAATAAAACACTAAAATCTTATCCAGTTAGGTATAAAAGTAACTTATCTTTCCTTTGATAACATTTATTTGTTATATTTATTTTCAACAACTTTTTCGTTTCTGTGTTTAGTAATACAAACCCGTTTTATTTACTATAACGTTTAGTCGGCTCGAAGAACAGTGTTTATCAGTGTATTTGAAAAATACAAACGGTGATGACCACTGCTGATGATGCTAGGTTTGAGAAAATGATTTAAAATTAAAAAAAAAAACTATATAAAATATTATCAGAAACCCACCGAATATGTCAGCCTATGTCACAATAACATATAATCAGTAGTTGTCTGACATTGTTTTGTATAGTTTTTAACTGATTTTCCCAAACTTAACGTATTCAACAGGGTCCGCGACCAGTCGTTTTTTTCAAATACATAGATAGACACTGCGTTTTTGAGGCGATTAAACATTTTACATTAAACATAAACACTAAAAAATTATCCAGTGAGATAGAAACGTAATTTACCTTACCTTTGCTTTCATTTATTCGTTTTTGAACAACTTTTTCGAATCTGTGTATAGTAACCCCCCCTTTCAAATATTAATTAAAAACTCACATTTTTGAATACAATAAAAACGAAAACTATTTAGCGTTTCAATAGTTTAGCAACTATCGGCTTAATCCACTGAATGTTGGTCGAGCCAAAGCCATGAGTGATGGTAACTCCCGAGGATCCGGATCCAATTCTGCAAGAGTTCCATATTTTTTTTTTCATTTTCGCCTTTTTTTACTTTTTGGAGTGGATTGCTGTACTAAAAATATAAGAAACATGCATTTTCTCTTTTTATTAGAATTTTCCATTACACGAAATTAAGCCACAGCAACGGCGTGGCAGGGTACAGCTAGTATATATATATATATATATATATATATATATATATGTATATATATATATATATATATATATATATATATATATATATATATATATATATATATTATTGTTCCAGCAATACTTATTTTGGAATTCTGATCTTCTAAGCAAAATGCTTACTAAAACCCTGTTCCTTTAGTAATAGTAAGAATAACCAGAATAATAAAATGCTGGTATAATATTTATGTAAAAGATGATTTTAAGGGCTTGGTCTTGTTTTAAAATGCAGGAGCGTTTATAGCGATCGCTTCATAAATTTGTAAACGACTTTCAGCGAACTTTGCATTCAAACACTTCGTCTATAGTTATGCCTCGGGGTATATTTTCTTTAAATAATATACCCCTTTGAAATATATATATATATATATATATATATATATATATATATATATATATATATATATATATAGTTTGAAGTTGCTATTTTTCAAAACTAGGGTAACCAAAGAAATATAACGAGGTTAATACAAGAGTGCTCAATACGGAAGTAGAGTAACCAATGAAATATAACTACAAATAAATACAACAATCGCTGCTTATGTAAAGACAAATTGAATATATACATACACACACACACACACACACACACACACATATATATATATATATATATTCTTAGAGCACATTTAAAGGTTTTAGTTATCTCCGAATATATATGATTTTCATCTAAGAAGAAAATTGATTTATTGATTTACACATACATGCGTTATTGGCGGGTCGCTTTTTTCTTCATAATATCACAAGCTTATCATATCAAATAGTTGGCCAATATATTAATACTTCTTTCAGCCTTCCGGCTTATATCCCCTCTAATAAAAAGATTATATCTATAAGAGACAGAGTCCTCAAAAGTCTTTATTTGACCTCTTGCACGTGTTATTCCTCGAACGATGAGGACGTAATTTGATATATTTTTATAGAGTGATATGATTATGGTTCATGTATCATAAGTTTATTACCATATAGGTAATATTTGCTGTTCATGAGATATGTAGGGCATTTATATTTTGCTACGAATTCAATAGCATGTGAGCTATTTCAAATCTAATATTCCAATTAACAACACGAGATCTATCGATAGTTTATAAAATCGCATGTCAAATATAAAATAATTTTTTCCTATGCGTACAGTTTGTAACAAAATATACCAAATGACTCTTACCTTTTAATATTTGTGTTGTGGGAAATTTGTCTTTTTTGAATTTCGAAAAGATTTACGACCAACCACATTAGTGTAAAAGGTTTCTATGATTGATAGTGTCGCTAAAGTGTGTACGTGAAAGAGAAGAGAGAGAGAGAGAGAGAGAGCGAGAGAGAGAAAACGAGATAGTGTGAAAGGAAGTTAGCATTTCAAGTAGTCAGTCATCTTCGCGTTTTATCAATTAGTATAACTTCACAACTCGTCGTCAGTTGACTTTTTGATGTTAACTTAGTATAATTTTCCGTTTAACTCCGTTTCATTTTTTGAATGTTCTTTCTTCTTGAAATTTTACCGCCAAAAAAGGGATAGAACCACTTTTTTATGAGGGGCTACTATTTGGTGCCAGATTGACAGGCAGACAATTTCGGGGCTGTTCGCATTACACTTGAATGTCTGCGTGTAAATACAGTTAGGGAAAAACGGACCAAAGTGAAGCAGCCTGAGGAAAAAGGCAATTCTAGTAGAAGGCTTTACAGTATCTTGGGATCTCTAGAATGTTGGGGGGGATGTATATGTTAATTGGGGTTGTCGAGCATATTATTATTATTATTATTATTATTATTATTATTATTATTATTATCATTATTATTATTATTATTATTATTATTATAATTATTATTATTGTCTGGGATGAGATCGGGTCAACATACTCTTGAGGTTTTTTTTATGATACCATGTTCCTGATAAAGGGTGATTTTGACAATATTATAGTGCAACGTCTGTCCGCAAAGGAAAGTCACGAAGAAAATAGTGTGCCGGGTCAAAGCAGGTTAGCTTTCTCGGTTGCCGTGCAAATAGCCTCATGATTGTTTGAAAGTGGAGGAATCGTTGACTGCCCATTATTTACTACACTGTTGTAGTCCAATAGTTACGGGTTCCTAATTTATGTGCTTCGGTGCGTTTTCTGGTTGTTTCTGTGAATTCTTTCTTAGCTGTCGTCATTTCTCTCTTACAATTACTTCTAGCTTCTATATACTTCTGTCTATTTGAACTGAACTTATGTTGGTTGAATCTGCGGTACGCATGATGCCTTTGATCACTGGCAGCTGCACAAATAGAAGTAAACAATTGGGCAGAGTGGCACTTACTATAGAATTTCAGTGTGGTAACCTGTGCTTCAATTGAAGTTTTGAACTATTCAGTGGTCTCAGTTGCGCACTATTCAGCTGGAAAATACACGATATCTCCTCATGATTCATCTCTGATGCGATCTCTGATGACTTCACTGTCAGTCTTTTTATAATATCTCGTTGTTTTGAGGCTTCAGTTTTGGGTCGAGAATTTAGAGCGATTTCTACCATCATCATAGCGTTATCAGCATTCCTGAGTGGGCTGTTAGCATTCGTTATACAATCATCGGGAACTGTGGTCAGAAATAGATCTAGAATTGAGGCATTAGCTCGACTGTGACCTTGCTACAGGATAACGTCTTTTTATGTCTTTTTTATGTAATTGTCTCCGAACACCAATTTTGCCAAATTTCTAACAACCTAAAATTGAAATCCAAATATTTAAATAGGAAAACAAATGAACCCAGATGTCTTAATTTAAAAGGATAAAGTGTACGTAATTAATAAAGTTTCCTTATATTAATGCCATGAATTAAACTAGAAAATGTTAATATTTATTTATAAGTTGAATGATAAAATCGTCACCATGAATAAGAAGACATCACGGCATTTTCGTTTGATATAAACACTTTTCTTATTTTGTTGCAGGTCATTTCCTAGTTGTGCAGTTGAGTACAAATCCCCCAAATCATTCTATCATATCTGAAAGTGACACAATTTTCAAAGAAACAAGATCGGAGATGCGCTGCTCCACATATCATGGTCGATACAACTTATGGCAACAGAACCATTGCAAGCACTCTCAAAATGCAAATCCGGACGGTTCAACGTTACAGGGAACAATTATCGAAATATTTCGACTATGGTTATGGTATTTTGTGTAGTTTCAATTAAGGGACAAATCATGGCAGCTCACATCTTCGAAGTGGGTTGGAAAACCAACAATAAAGTATTCGTGTATGTGCTGAAGAGTACGGAAATCCCGTGGTGCAAGCAGGTAGTTACTGGTAAACAGTTATTTTGGCAGCTCGTCACAGCTGCTGAATTTCAAATATGCATTCTGGACATGAGAACGTTTTAAAAAAAAAACGATACGCAATAAAATTATGTTTTAAACTTGGAAAATTCCACAAAAAAAACTTATAGAAAAATTACGACTGCTTTTTAGACCATATTGCATGAATCACGCATCATCTTTTGAGTGGCATAAGAGATTCCAGTAAGGCAGAGAGCATGTAAGGGACTATGAGCGATTTTCGTGTAGTAAAAGAAATCAGAATAGAAAGTTCTTGGCCAAATACGGATTATTATGGTTAAGAACCGTCAGGTGTCTATAGAGTAAATAAAATCATAGTTTGATATCAATGTGGTAGCAATTATATTCGAGTAACTGAAGATGCTTAAGATGTGCGTGAAGTATATCCCAAAGATGCCGCATCATTGTAACAGAGTATTTGAGATAGATACGCTGCAAATAGTTCAGTCATTGCTTCCTATAATTCATGGTTATTCTTTAAGCTCAAGAAATCTCAGACGTTAAGACGTGTATGATATTAATGAAAGTACCTATACCAAAACGTTTTGAAAACTAATTGAATGCACACCGAATGTATGTATATATATATATATATATATATATATATATATATATATATATATATATATATATATATATATATATATATATATTATGTGCGCATGTGTGTTTTCATAAACAACGACTGAGTTCAATTTTTTTGGCAGTTATGCTCGTAATCTTTTCTATTCGCCGAGCAATGTTTTTTTTAGGCTGGTAAGTTATATAGTATGGCGTCCAGTGGTTGTTCTTCAGCCATATTCTCAACCGCTTTTCATCGGTACTTCCTATTATCCTTAGAAATGATTGTTGTTGTAGCCGTTCTTTATCGAGGCTTGTAGACGACATTTACATAGCAACAGAATCCGTTCAGTGTATTAAATAAGTCAAAATAAACCGTAAAAAACACATTGTCCTCAGATTTACACAAGAACTAAACATAAATAATAAAATACATATTTCTGACGTATTAGTAGACCTTAGCAACACTAGTAAATACATAATCTTTAAATATAAAAACACTAATAACAATATTACTCTAAAATTACCACAGCAAACGGCCACAATAATATAATACAGTCCGTATAAAAAAATGATTTAATGATAGCATCAATCCGACAAATCTTTTAGAAAGAACGAACAAACATAAAACTAACCCTAATAAACAAAAGTTTTTCTCACTAAACCGTAGACCAACACATAAAACTCAATTTAAACTGTATCCCAAGAAAAACATAAACCCTTACCCTATTTAAACAGACAGCACTAAGATATACCAATTAAAACAACAATTAAACTTAAACTACAAAATAGACGTAAAATAACAAACGTAATGAAAAAGTACTCCAAACCCATCGAACCGACCAAAAGGCTAAAACTAAATATATATTATACTAAACTTAAAATCTACAATCAAATAATTAAAAAGTATTATAATACTACTACTGTGACACTAAATAAAACAAATGTAGTATATGCATTTACATTTTCATTTCGTAGAATGTCTCCGAACCTACACTAAAATTTAATAAAATGAATACAGTTGCCACACCATGGCAAAACTCTCCCGATGATAAACCTTCCACCTAGCAGATAATAGCGCCATGAAACGACACCTTACCTTTCACAAACTACAATCGTCGAAATAATAAATATTCTTACTAACAATACTAATATTACATATCTTAACAACTGCATACTAAGATTTAAATTACTAGAAGGTATAAAATTCCAAAACTACGGTCCTTACTAACTGAATAGCGATAAATATTGGGACAAATATACTAATTGCATTGAATAAATAATAATAAATGCATGAATAAAAAATAGATAAAATATATATGCATGTGTATGTACACATCTAATTACATATGTATATCTCTCTATATATGTTGTAATGTAAATTTATAAATTAATTAAATTTAAAAAAAACTAACTTCGATGCCATTTTGTAAATCTCATTAAAAAACATTACACATTACTTTTAGCAACGTTCTAAACACGTAAAAAATATATTTCTCAACACGATACGCTTCACTATTTTAAGAAATATTCATGTAATTTGAAATAAAACATGTAATTTGAACTAAAGCATATAAAAACATCCGGATTATAAACGAATCAGTAATCAAAAACTGCCTAGACGCGACTGAAGAAAATCAGTTGAATCTAAAAAATAAAATAAATAAATAAATGAAACAAAGAAAAAAAAAACGGCTATGGAACTTTCTTAAAGAATTCGACTGAGATATTAGAACGACCATACGAAAAATGGAGAAAATACAAAAAAGACAATTAAGCAGAAACACTCCATGCTGTCTAACAGTGTACGTCTAAATTATACATATATATATATATATATATATATATATATATATATATATAGATTGATAGACATGCTTTAATGTGTACACACACATGCATACACACACGCGCGCACCCCCCCGCTCAAACGCACCCCCACACACACACATATATATATATATATATATATATATATATATATATATATATATATATATATATTACTGGCCCATATAATTTTATTAATCAATTAAGCGAGGTCCAGTAGTTATCTCTGCTGTCGGAAAATACGCATCAAGAAAAAAATGCCATGGCCCAAAATGCTAGCAAGCCCCCTTACATATCAATTGACGATCAAACACTAGATCCCCTCAGGGCTCTATCTTCGACCCACCGCTCTTCCTGATCTACATTAGACATCTTCCATAACACAGACTAGATCATTCTCTGATATTTCTGCTGACGACACTACTATCTATGGTAACACATAAAAGGATATAAATGACCCAGATCTCTGTGATTCTGTCTCGTTTGAGCTTAAGCGTGTGGTGCAATGGGGGGCACCGTGGCTGGTTACTTTTAATGCATCTTAAATCAACTTATGCTCACCTCTATCTGATATCAATTGAAATGGAGAGCTCTCGTCTTGGAGAAGACTTATGTTTTGACAAGCTTCTGGGCGTTACCTTTACTCCAAATCTAAAATTGAACACGTACATCAAATCTGCTGCACAGAGCTCTGGAAAAATGGTGTAGTTGCTCTACCGCTCAAGTTGATATCCCACTGCTGATGCAATTCTCTTGCTATATAAAACTCAAGTCTGTTAGACGACGGCGTATTGTTGCCATACTTGGTTGGAGTTGCTAGACGCACTGATCCTCCCTTGACAGAGTGCAACATAGACTGCTTAGCTTAGTGGGGTATACTTTTTTCTTTACCCTGCGACGTCTGTCCGATAGAAGGGAATTTGCGAGCCTGTCTTCATTTCATCGTTAAATCTAATGCAAGTTCTTGTCTGAGCTCCTATCTCTGCCCCTCTCTCGCTAATCTTTCAGAAAAAACACCTGCCTAGCTGAAAACACTGTCAATAATAATCCCCACTCTTCGACTGTGCCTACGTCAAAATGTAGATGCCATGAACTAAGTTTCTTTCTTTAAACTGAACGCCTGTTGATCTCTCTTTCGATTGCCTTTTTACTGCATTTTTTTTTTACTTTAAGCCCAACATAAAATAATTCTTGATCAACCGTCCCCTTATGTAATCCAATCTACCCAATTTCCATTAGTAAGGGTTACTACGATATTATACCAGCGATTACTGTACATCTAATAACCATTATACCCGAGTGTCCCTCGGACCTTGATAAGTGGTGAATCGTATGTATATACACACACACACACAGATATATATATATATATAATCATTTATGTTTCCGCATTCACACATTTTCATATGGCCATGCATTTTTAAAGCGCCATTAATTCACGTGGTGTTATGCTTGATATTGGTGGTTATTACTTTCCATCTATTGCTCTTCTGCAAGGTATTCCCGAATACATTTTGCTTATTATTCAGAACTAGTTACGATGATCTCGAAATTGTTTGATCTATTGTCATAGCTTTATATGCAATTGTACATAGAGGTAGGCGTAGTTCTTTAATGCTACACCGTTGCTCTAACCATTGTGCCTAAATGAATATTCTGCTCATAACAACAAGATACGATACCCTGGATAGTTTTGTTGTTGTTTCTTTCGATATTATATTAGTCGCCTGCAGGATGCTAAAAAAACTGATGTCACCTGGATCTGACGGCTGACGTGTTTTCTCGATCTTGCCGAAGGGTTTTTCACAGAGTAACGAATGGAAGGAAGCGCCTTACTTTTCCTTTGACAGTAGTGCTCCCCGTCATTACTCCTATTATTAAATTGTCATCCATCTGGTAGTGATCAATCTGTAGTTTCTTAACTTCGGTGATGTGGGGGAAAGCGGTTTCAATACATAATCCTTTCCAGCATATACGTATATCCATTTTCATACGTTTTCTTACAAATCCTGACTAAATGCTATGAAAAATACTTGCTCATACTTATTTTCTATCTTGCAATTATCTTATTTTCCTGATATTTTTATTAAGTTACCCGGTTACTGCATTACCTAGTCTATTATATTCACTACCCGAGTTTGCAACGATTACGCTATGTGACATATATTTACGAGAACAGGTCACATGTTCTTGTAAGTAATTAAAAACGGGATAGGATAGTCTGAGAACGCGAACCTGGGAAACTACGTTTTGAATTAAGACACAGAAGAGTTTAAAATAAATAGCAGATATGTTTGTTGAAAAGGAATTCGTTGTTTAGAAATATTACTGAAAAAGGAATTTGACGATTCAATTTTGTTTATGAAAATAAAATTAAAATAATGAATTTAGAAACGAACAATAGAAAATGTTAAACATTTAAAAAAGTGAGTCCAAAAAATAGGTTAGAAGAAGAGATTTGTGAACGATGCACATGAATTCAGGGCAAGTGAGTTGGGTACATGCTCGGACATGGAAAGAACGAACACGTGAACATGTCTTGGCCACGACATGACGTCATTGCTAACAGATGAGCTCTCAATATATTTGGAGTTTTAGTGAGACAAACAGATAGCGCTGGGGCAAAGTCGAGACAGGATCGGACAGAGTTGACAGGGGGGGCAGACAGAGCTGACATTGGTCAGAAGGAATATCCCTTTGGAATCGAAAGGTTAGAAGTTGAAATCATGCAGGACTTTTAATTCCTTGATGTGAAATTATTGACCGGTCGAAGGAATAAAGAACGTTAGCATATTTTGTAACAGAGTATTGTGTTGTCTCATTCTACAAACAATGGTAGTGGTAATCATTTATAAGAACTTTGCGTATAAACTCATCTAAGTAATGTGTCTTCATCATCTTAAGACTGTGTCTCCCCCAGCTATTATAAGTACAGCCTATTCCTACTTTGTAATAAAAGCTGATAATCTTCATCTCTAAAATGTATGTGTTAAGAAAATATATGTTATAGAACCGTAGCAGAATTAGCAATAACCGAAATGAGGGAAAATATAGAGCTGACCTCGGATACGTCTGTTGTGTTTCAGGCTGAGCGGAAGAGAGTTCCGTTATGGCGTCCGTGGGTTTTTATTGGCGTTGATCTCAGGCAATTACCGTTGAATCGGGTCTACTCTCACGCGATTATGCAAATGGACAATTCCCGGCCGTATAAAGGCAGGGCGCTGGAAAGCAATGAAATGTGCCCGGCAGATTGTGTGTAGGTGGTTCTGGCGATTGGATTGGTCTTTGTAAAGAACCACGTGTCTGTGAGAAGCGAGTATTTTTGTTTGTTTTTTTTTCTGCTCCTTTTTTCTCTACGACTATTACAGTCAAGAAATTCCCTTTCTTCTAGAAGTGGGCGATACTGACTATTTACTATCTGTGTTCCGGGTTGTTTTTTTTTGCCTACTACACTTTCCTTCAAGAAAAAAAGACAGAACAGTATAAATGTATCTCTTAGATCCCTCCCTCATCCAATTGTATTTCATGTCTCTTTAAAATGTACCCCCTCTCTCTTTATATATATATACCCCGTCTCTCTCTCTCTCTCTCTCTCTAATACTAACACTCAACAAATATATAATACACGTCATCTCTAAATATAACTCCTATATAACAATTTTTATATAGCTATACTCACTTTAATAGCGTGTTTTCTATGATTAAAGCAGACGAAATATGC
This sequence comes from Euprymna scolopes, assembly GCF_053919585.1. Taxonomy (NCBI): domain Eukaryota; kingdom Metazoa; phylum Mollusca; class Cephalopoda; order Sepiida; family Sepiolidae; genus Euprymna; species Euprymna scolopes. The sequence continues at coordinate 61,590,235 of NC_136482.1, read as the reverse complement.
ATGAAATAGATATGACCATAATCCAACGTCACAATTGTGGTGACGCACTGTTAAAATATATTAAAATGCAAATGCAAATATTTATAAAAACGCTCAAAATTAAAAACACTATTTACATTTTATTAAAGAAATTCTAATTTATTGTTGCTACTAAATGGACTGCTTCTTGTTGTATGCTTAATTTAAACAACTCTACATCTACATGCCTTAACGAATCTTGCTTTCCTGGCTGCTGGAAAACTGCGTCTGTGACATCAGTTTACAAAATGTCTGACAAAGGAACTTGTCCATTAATTATCGCCCAATTAGCTCCTCCTTCTTTTCACCAAAATATTTGAGTCCTTAATTAACCAAGCTCTAGTTCACCATCTTACAGCATCTAAACTTCTATCAGACCACCAATGTGGATTTAGGCAAGCCCATCTACTACATATGTTTTAAATGTCATCTATGAACGTTTATACCAAGCACTGGATAAGGCATGGGAGGGGAGGGCAGTAGCCCTTGATATAGCTAAGGATTTCGACAGGGTATAACACGATGGTCCTCTGATGAAAACAACATTCTATGGTATTACTGGGCGAATGTTTTGCTTAATTAGAACCTTCTTGACTAAGAGAAGAATCCTGGTTGTCCTTGATGGGTGTACGTCCAAACAATTTGATATATAAATGCGGGTGTGCCTCATAGATCGATTTCTTGACCTTTGTTATTTCTAATATTCATAAATAACTTACCTGATAAAATTGTCTCTGAGATGGGTATATTTTCCGATGACAACGCGCTCTATAGCAGACACGTGGGGACAACTAATGAGCACATATCTAAGCTAATGGCCGAAAACCTAGAGGAAGACCTTCAGTCTGTAGTGGAATGGGGCCAAAAATAGATGGAAACGTTCAACGCTGCCAAGACAAAGCTCGTTTCTTTTAATAATTACATGAATCCTTACTAACAACCAATAGTTATGGCTAGAGATACTTTGTCCTGAGAACACTTTGTTCAAGCTGTTTTGCTTAACGTTAACAGGACACATGAGTTGGGATAGATACATAGAGATTATTGTTAAGGCTGCTGCAAAGAAGGTGGACTCTCTCTATCGTGTTACTTACGCCTGGTAGTATCCTGAACCACTACAAAGCCACAATTCGCCCATTTATGGAGTAATTCTGTAACATTTGGGCTTGTGCATCTGCCACTAGTCTCTCGCTCCTATACTTGGTCCAAAGAGAGTAGTTAACCTAATAGGACTTGGACTGTCATCTAAACTTCATCCCCTGCCCCACCGACGTAATGTTGCATCTCTCTGCCTATTTTCCAAATATTTTAATGGTGGATGATATGATGAACTACAAGCCTTTAAACCCCCTTGACAAAAATACCCCAGAAAACCCCGACAAACAGCGAAGTCCCACCCCTACACAGTTGGCATCCCTGGATGAACGAACACCTTTTACTCTAATAGCTTCTTCCCCAAAAGTGCAGGACTTTGGAATTCTCTTCCGGTTTCCTGCTTCACCAACTGTACTGACATGTGGAAGTTCAAATGTACTGTGGACAGACAGTCGCTACATAGTATCCCTGAAACTTAGGTCACTGATAGTAACCCCGTACTTCAAAGTTGCAACGTGTCGTGTGTTAGGTGAAAAGGTAATGAAAAAGTATGTATATATTGGAACAAAATTGAATACATGCTTACATATACATTTGTTCTTAAAATGAGTTATAATTTAATGTATGCATTATTTTAATTTTAAATAAAATCTTCATTTCTTTTTCTCTCTTACTTTCCCTATCTGCTTTGCTTTAAGGTATCTGTCGACCTATTCCACAAATCCCAAACCCAATCAAGGAAGGATTCCCAAAAAATACACGATTAAACCCAGATGTTCAACTTCCAACGAAGGCCCCCAACCATGTCTCTTTCTGCAACATCAGAGGTCTACGTTCCAACCGTTCAGAGGTGCAAGATCTATTACAATAGACTAAACCAGACCTATTATTCCTAAGCACACTTGGCATTGGACCGGCTATTTCCCTAGATTAGTTCCTAATTAAAGGTTACACTAACTTAACTTCAAATCAAACCCCAAGGTCGTCATGGGCATGGAGTATGTGTCTATATAAAAGACGACTTTCCATGTGGCAGGGGCTTCTCCAGAGAAGTCCCTAACTTACCCTATATGTGGTTTCACTTGCTCACACTATTGCGTTTATATTTGCACTCTATGGTCCCCACAAAATCGGAGTTACTATCTTTAAAAGCATATCTGAGAAAACTGACCACGTACTGTCTACGTACCCCTCAGCAAACATTCACGTATGTAGAGACTTTAATGTTAACACTGTGGAACGGTTAACCCACTTATAGATGACCAAGGGCGAGGTAGAATTCTTTCCCGATTTCTCCTTTGCTCATAACTACACTCAAATTGTTCACACACCCATCCGTGTGCCCGACTCTGACGGCCACTACGCAAGTCTTCAAGCCTTTTTTTCTCACAACTTGCCGTAAGTTATGTTCATTTACCGGCCGTCTCCACTGGGATCTGCCGACCATTCTATTGTATCAGTCAAGATAAAAACGAAATGTAATAAATCCTCAGCAGTACCGCTTCATCGTACCGTATATCGATACGGTATGGCTGGCTGGGATAGCTTCCGAACATTTATATGAGATCTACGTCTGCGGTCCATGTTTAAAAAGGATGTGCCCTCTATAATACCAGACCTGACGGAATGGTTAATAGTATGTATAGACCGATCATACCCTCCAAAATATTCCAGTAAAATTGAACAACCAGCCATGGTTCTCACTGTGTACAGTAATCCAATTCCTGGTGCCCCTCGCAAAACATTCATGATAAATTCCTGTCTAGCTGAAAACACTGTCAATAATTTTCCACACTCTTAGACTGTGCCTATATCAAGACGTATATTCCATGACCAATGTTTCTTTCTTAGAACTGGACGCCTGTTGAACTCTCTTCTGTTTGCCTGTTTCCAAGCTGATTACAATTGGTTGTCTTGTCCAACATAAACAAATTCTTGATGAACCGCCCCCTTAAGTTATCCAATCTACTAAATTAAGATTAGTAACGATTACTATGATATTATTCAATTTATTACTGCACATTCAATAACCCTTATCCTTGAGTGGCCTTGAAAAATGGGGACTCCTATGCAAACAAAAATCCGCTGTAATTAATAATAGACACATGTAAAGAATCTAACCTTTATTTTATTATTTGTGTTATCGATTAAACTGAATGCCCATTGAATAAAAACTCGCCATTGTATTTCACACTAACCCAGAAGACGGCAAGTGATTAGAAACAAGCTTCGATTTTCGCGATATTCGTATTTTTCTTTGGCACATCTGATGTTTATACTGTCTCATATTTCTGTATGCGGCACATTTGTGTAACCATTCAACTCTATTTATGTTTTAATCTGCACTGGTTTTATACTATGATTAAGAGAAGGAAATATGATCTTCTTCAATAGAGATGCAGATGGTTTAGTAGAGTTTGGAACGCGATTTAATCATATCAGCTTTGAGTTGCTATCTCAATTCCCCGAGTGCAAAGTATTTTACTGCATCTATTCTGATTCTGGCGATGGAGAGTGATTTTCAACGGTGTATTTCAATATTACTAGTAGGGGTATCGCTATAATTTTTTTACAAATTGAATATGCTAACATTCTTTCTTCTTCCTCTTAGATTGTGTAAGCAGCCAACTGGAAATGGAATGATATGATAGTGTTAATTCACCCTGAACTTTACATGCCACATCATTACCATAAAATATGCATATTTTCTACGGTAAACCTTTAAACTTTTGCATGATTTTACGGGAAATGTGTAATGCTTACATTGGAATATTTGTTGTACCTCTGTGAACAAATTAGATCTATAAATGCACGAAGTTATTTTATTTTGGGAAACATTATGATTAACACGAATAAAAACTCAACATTTAAAATCAGGACAACAAACTTACATCCCTACTCATATACAAACGGCGTTTTCTGTGTGAATCTATGTGTGTGTGTCAATGTGTGTGAGGATCTGTTTTTTATAGACTTCGAAACGGCTGTAGCGATCTTTATAAAAATTCATACAAATGTACATTATGTATCTGAGTGTATTATTAGGTAGATATGCTATCGAAATATTACCGATAAGGCTCAGACATAAAACATTGAACAATCTCAATAAAAAGTGAACAGTTCGATTTAAAAAAATAAACAAGCTTAAACAGCCTTACATAAGAGCTGCATTTTAGAAGATTTATTAAAATACAAGCAGATGCGTTTGCCTTATAAAATACGCAATAGGTTCTTGGATAAAACAGAGGTGCGTTCAAAATGGATATTTTTGCTTCCGGCACATTTACCATGGTATTTCACTATGGATTTTAAAGGCCAATTCAAGTAATTATATTAAATAAATTGGATAAAATAAATAGCATGGACTCTACACTAAGCGATATTGAAGATACTGTCTCTAAATAGAAACACATGCAGATTTTTTGCAGAATGCATAGCGTCGGGAATAGACTAGCACAGACAATTAATCGATTTAATTAAATAATTAGTGAGTTTATCGATTTTTATACAGGGGTGTTGCTATATTTAATATACATTGCGCGTCTAATTAAAAGTACTAGAATACACAAAGAGTGAAATATAATTTTTCTAAAAACATTTACCAACAAACACACACGCACACACACATACACACACACATATATATATATATATGTATGTATGTATGTATGTATACACACACACACTCACACACACACATATATATATATAACATATCAATTGATAGATTATTAAATGTATAATAATACATACGAACATTGCAGAAATGTCAAATTTAAATGCATTTTCCGACTGGGCTCCGCCAAGGAATCAATAATGTATAGAAATCCTCTTCTACATTTGCTCTGTCAAAATAATAAATACGAAATTTATATAAAAATCTATTTAAATTTATTTTATTTATATATTTTTTATAGAGAGAGAGAGAGAAAGAGAGAGAGAGCGATGATGAGGGTGTGTGCATTTCTATGTTGATTTTTTAATTAAAATTGTGCCAGGAAGATAAACAAGTTGTTGCGGTTTTTACCTTTTAAATTCAAATGATCATATATTGGCTTAACCACAAGATTAAAAGCGTTTTTGATATGGCTCATGTTTTTGAAACATTTCTCACGCAAGTTGTCGAGATGTTTAAAAAAAAGGGTAGTAGTTAGATTTGAGCGCTGAAGATTAGTACGAATGAGTTTTGTAGCCGTATTCGTTCAGTTTCCGAGGGGTCTGTTTAGCAACATGCGTTCGGATATTGTCGTGGAGGCGATTTGTTCTTTTCTGTTGACTAATGCTATATGTTATTGTCGTAGTTTCTTATGTATTTCCATCCATTTGTTTACCTGGTCAAGTTCATTATATAATTCTGTTTAATTTTTTTCAAGAATTTCAACACTATACATTTTTGGAAAGATTATTTTCTAAGAATTCAGAAAATGAATGATTGATTTGTCCAGATCTGCATATGGTGTCCATATTAGATTTTACAAAATGGAAGTCGTAATATGTACGTTTTGTGATTTCTCGACGACTAAATGAGTAACCTCATATTTAAATACATAATTCACCATATGGGTAAAACCTTAAAAGCCGAAGCCATCAGTCAGATAGTAAACTAGAGTTGTTTTCATTGAAATGTATTTTAACTGTAATCTTTGGATTTTTGTATTAAATAATATGACATGTTTGATAATTGTCTATGAATGATGATGATGATGATGATGATGATGATGATGATGATGATGATGATGATGATGATAAGTCAGATAAGCCTTCGTCTCTTCATGGGAGAGGAACCTGTTCATTGGGATGTGTTTGACGTTAGTGTCATCTCCGATTTAACACGGAATCGAAGCTTTTTCTTTGTCGTCGTTTATCTCTTCTTGTCCTCTTCATAGAATCTGCGTTGTATGTATCGAAAATGGGATGATTTCATCATAAACTCGTGTTAAATACATCAGTCTGTAATTGAAACAACAACTCAGATTCTTGATTTTCACTCCAGTCGTTGGTTTCTTTCTCAGCTTCTGCACAAGCACTATAACAGCATCATTACAAACATTTGGGGAAAGCATCGGTAACAACATGCACATCATCTAAGTGTATTTTCTCCCAGAATTTGTTCATTTTTATTCATAAAGCTACGATTTTTTTGAAACGGAGTAAATCAGCCTTCAATCTCTAGGAATGTTGACCAAGAATAATCAAGGCTATTAAAATCAACTGAGAAGGAGGGTCATTTTTTTTTGCTGATCCAGGACAGATAGATGTCTATACCACTGCAGTGTAATATTAACTTTTGCTTGTCAAACAGTTTTATTTCCAAACTTTCTCAAAATACACAGAATTACACCATGGCGTCAGTCTATTATCCTGGATGTCCTCAATATAACGTTCTTTGTTAACTTTGGCCCATGGAGAGAGGTTTTCCACACTCGTAAATGACATTGATGATTGTTTCTGCGTTCTGCATTCAAAAACATTTCTTACATAATCAGATATTGCCTCACAAAATCCCGCAAGGATTTTTGATGATTGTGGGGCAGCTGACGTGAGAAAAACTTTACATCTGTGAAGAGAATATTATCAAACCTGCCTTCCCTGATACGATTTACCAAGAATCAATTTCTGATAGGTATATTTGTTATTGTTGATGCAGGAAGATGCTGCTGCTTTTGGGACTTAGAAGGTGACTTCTGTAATCCACTTCGAAATATTCTTCGCATAGATCTTAGTAATTTTTTAGCGTCATTTGAAATTTGTTTCATGTTTTTTCTTGTATTTTGACTGATTTTACCCTAATATTATTGATAGGATTAAGTTTTCGGAGAAGAGGGGGCGGCCTGATCATTGTCTGTATTTGATCAGAAAATTTCCAGGTAACGATCAATTGGACTTTTCATGAACATTCTATTCATGTTGAGGGTTATTCCTTACTTGGTTATTTCGGACAATGCAGGCCCTTCTCAGGCTGCGCTATAAGGAATTTTCTGTTCAATTAAAAAGACTGATAGAAATAAGTTTATTGGTTTCTGAAAAATAAAGAATCGTATATTACATTATCGTATCATGAAAATGAAATGGTAAATTTATTTTAATATCCTAGTATGGGTTCCCGACGTTGCCTGGGTGTTTAAAGGTGTATGTTGAGCAATAAAAAGGTGGTAGTACGAAGGCAGGCTTGAACCGGTACTGTAAAGCGGGAAAAGAACGGGGAAAACACCTAACGTTTTTAGTGTTACTACCACCGCCAAACTGGATGTGACCTAGGTTTTCATTGAGGCTAGACAATCGAAAGGTAAGGATAGCTTTCGAAAATAGCGGCGAAAAAAAGCGATCCCCTGTAGTAAAGTGCCCACTTGAAAGTGAAGATATTAATGTTTTTAGCCAATTGTTCGATATTTGTCGTCAGGGTCGAAATCCAAAACGATACTGATCTTGTAAAAATCCGTTGCCTCTGTCGAAAGTTTTAGGCAGGCATGCAAACATGCATGCATACATACATACATACATACATACATATATACATACATACATACATACATAAATACATTTATATATTGGTAACTCAAATTTTAGGCCCAAACCGATTAAAAAGCTTGCCCTATCTCTGAATATACTTTATGTCAAATTTCAAACGTTTAGACCGGAAATTGTCTGAGTAATTTGGTAGGGACCGAAGAGGTCAACATTTTAAAATTCGACCCCTATTATGACAACTTAAAATGTATTGTTTTTGGCTCTAATCAAGTTATTGTCCAAGAAACCTATATCTATAATTTCAATTGTTTATACACAAAATTGGCGGAGGAATTTCGAAGAGTTCTCAAAAGTCAAACCGTTGACTTTGACAATTTAACATCAAACTTTCTTGCTGAAAATTGATTACACAAATTCCCTAAACCCCACTACCCTGTATATTACATTTGGAGTCTGTAGACTGGAAATTGATAGAGTTATCGTGTAGGGAAATGTACACAGACAGATACACACAGAGAAAGGCACTTTTTCTTTTATAGATATATAGATTATGATATAAATACTTCCAACATTTTGTACCAGAACGTATGCTTTATCCTATATATATATATATATATATATATATATATATATATATATATATATATATATAATTAAAAGAACACGAAATCATAAACTGTTTAAATATTATATAAACGAACAATGGTAAACTTATTTTAAAAAATTATGTAAAAAAAATAACAATAAAAAAATGAACGTGATGCAATACGAACGGTCCGGCGGTGCCCGTGTGGTGGGAAATTCTTTACATTTTTAAAAGGGGAGGGGGTCTCGAACTCGAATCACGTAGGCGGTTGCGCCAAAGAAAAACAAAACTGATGAATAAACTAAAAAGTGAATTAGGTCAAATATCAATTTCGCAGTGAAGTTTGTTTTGGTTTAGTGTCAGTAGTCACATCACACTCGAATTCTAAATAAATGTTTCTGTTTTCTCGAATTCTAAATGAATGTACTTGTTTTAATTTTAATGTAAGTGTAATGAAACTGAATTCACGATATCGTTGCGTTGTAATCTTTGTGTAAAAATAAATGTTGAGTTGAAAGTACTAAAAAATAAAGTTCGTAGTTAGATTTCACGGTTAGAAACGTTACACCAGGAAGTAAAATCCGGTTAGTTTCGCAGTCTTACACTAACGAAATAAAAAGCCAAAAGAAAACAATAATAGTAATAGCGTATTCGCAATTTTTTGTTTATTTTTTTTAGTTCTATTTTATTATGGAAAAAAACAGAAAGAATAAACCAGGGTAAAATGTTTTTTAAAAAACACCCTTACGTATCCTAGTACGATTCCAAACCGGTGTGTTTCCTCATACTGTTCCTTGTGAACGCATCTGCTGCGGTGTAAATGGGGAGAGGGAAAAGGAGGAGTATAATAGAAAGAAAATTTGTTGCAAATTCCATTGAATCTAAGCGATTTTGGCAGTGGACTCTCACCAGAAAAATATAGGAATGTACCATTCTCGAGGAACTGTAGAGGTAATAGGCCTATAGCAAACCTCAGAAAAATTACAACAGTCTATACGCATTAGATTTGCATGTAATGTCATGATTTTAATCCTATTAAGGGCAAAGTCGGAGAGGAAAAAGAGTTTCTTCTATTTATATAGAGAAGAAAAGATTATATAATTTGTTGTTTTTCAGGAGTCTGCAAAATATTAATTGAAAAATGAAACAGAAGATAAGATTAAGATTAAATGTTCTGACTAGGAAAATTAGAATTTTAAAGAGAGGACGGGATTAAATTTACGGGGGCGGTTAACAATTATTTGGAAGAGATTCAGAGGACACTGCAAGCGGTATATTTTATTAGGTTTTCGATTTTGAAAAATACTATTTTCGCTATCTGTATGTAGCTTGATTAGACTGACCGGTGTTACCGGTTTAAAGATCATATTTTTCACATGCAATAGATACGGGATTATTGCAGGTCTATAGACTTGTTGCAGCTGTTACGAGGGTGTGCGATAGAATTCACCCACATAGATTAAGCTTGCAGATAGGGCCGCGTGTGAGCTACGGCCGATTGCTAATGCCCAATATTGGGAGTAACAGAACTTCTAACACAAGAGCTGGCGTGCAATGGTGACGTGGCCACTATGTAGTGAATCTGAAGGAGGAGAAAAAATGGGGGAAAATAGAATAGCTGCCGCTTATACGAAAAAAATGTTACCCTATCCTGAATTAAAGGTACCAAAATGTTATATCTCAGAGTATGTATGTGGCATGTTCCTAGTTTGGTATTCTAAAGTGGTCCGATTTGGACATTTGGAGAAATCAACACCTCGTCATCGGGATACCTAAGGATTTAGTTGAGTGCTTTATACCGCCGGAGCGAATGAGATTCACATCACCTCAATTAAGGGTTTAGTTAAGGAAGGTGTTACGTTTTTCCACTGTCTGATATGGAAGACGGACGGATTGAGAGCTTGGGAATTCGAGTGAATTCGTAAATAGAATTATGAAATTTAGCAGGTACCTAAGAAATTTGAATGCTGACTACAGACATTTAAGTAGATTAGTTTTTGTTCTTTGGGGGCTTCAAGTACTAGAGTATGCATGATCATTAAAAGCATGGAAATTTTTTTAGAATAGCGTCCGGGATAAAGGAGTCAGAAATCTGTCGGATGAGATGTCGTCAAAAAAATGTTTTGAAATAAGGCGGGAGGCGCGATGATTTTGGAAATGGCAAGTGATGGCTGACGTGGCAGCTGTTAACGAACATGAGGTTACTTTACTCACATCCCTGAGTGATGCCATGGGCAGTGGAGAAGGGGTCCGATCGAATAAACTAATTAAGAGGGTAGACATATAAAACATGTCTGTGCCGTATATTATTTGTAAAAAAGGTGTAGAATTAAGTGTAGAAATAGATTTTAGCAAATATGTTTATATTAATTAGCTAGTTTAAATATAAACAAAATAATCTTGGGCAGGCAGACGTGGCAAGGTCACAGGTAAGGAATATGTGTGCTTTTGAATGCTGACGTATCGGAACTGAGGTCAGAGGTCGGGAAATAACAAAATACCGGAACGAACTAATAACATATGAAACGTTTTATAATATCTAATCAACCTGACCATATAACAACTGTATCGAGAGGTTTGTCATGAAAAAATGGGAGATCGAAAACATGTACAAATAAAATCACGTTGCGTTATGTGTGGAGGGAAATGGATTAAACTGAATCAAGGTTCTGTTAGGCGAAGATCCTGGAGACTAAACTTCTCTCACACATAACGCAACATGATTCTATTTTTACATATTTTCGATCCCCGCTTTTTGCTTCAAAACAAACCCCTCGATACAGATTTGAGAAAGCGAGGGCGGACCGGTAAGCTGACTCACTAGTGTTTCCTTCTCTATACCTCTGCACATTTATTGTTATATCATATTTGACCCAATAAATATTAATGATTTGAAAAGTTTAAGAAATAACTCATGTCGCACAACTGAATAAGCGAAACCTACATGTTTATATTGCGATTTATTTATTTTATTTGACTTTTATGCCAGAGCTAATAAGATATGTTTTCTGCAAGGCTAAAATTTTAAACATAAATCAATAGCTATTACGTATCGCATGCATATCTGTCATACCGTCGTTCGACCTTTACTTGGTCAATTGATTTGTTTTTTTTTTGTTTTTTTTTTAATTTTTCCCCCGACTAAAACCCAAAGATATAGTTTAAGCATGATTTAGAATGCCCTATATGTTATGGTTTATGGATGTACACCGAAAACTGACAAAAGAGTTGTTTAGATAAATATTTTAAACTTATATATATATATATATATATATATATATATATACATATATATATATATATATTAATAGGTTTTTGTTTGCTATAAAATTTTTATGAAAATATTACGCAAGTATAACACAAGTAAAATATCTGCATGAATATAGTTACACGTAATAGTAAACTAAATAAAATCATACCATAGGAAAAAAAAAACGAAAAATAAATATAGGGTATTAATTCAAATAAATGTTTACAAGAATATGCAAATAAGCTCTTTGGAAAATATATATAATTCCACGACTCATATATGACAAAGTTGTACTTTATTTACACATAAACAGAAAATATGTTCGCCATTTTTCTTCTTGACCTCTGGGTAAAGATATTTTTTTCTGTTTTCAGAGTGCAATATCTGCAATCAAAGATCCTATAAATACATTGCTCTTGAGCAATCAGTTTTAATCAATGTAGGGGAAACCTTTCGTACACAATTGCCATTATACAGTTCCCTCTCCTCACCATCCACATTAAAAAAGGACGAGTGCATTATTTTCTCAGCGCGGAAGCAAATAAATAACTGAATAAATAGTAAAAATGGTAGTAATATAAATATCAATACACACAAAACGAAATTTACAGAAGTATATATATATATATATATATATATGTGTGTGTGTGTGTGTGTGCGTGTGTGTGTGTGTGTCTGTAGGTCTATAATATGTAGGGTCCGTAGAAAATCCAATTTTCAGTATTACACTTTACATAAAAATTATATAATATAGCCATTTATATTAGATTAAACTCATCTGCTTACAAAACACTCAGTGAATACAGGGTGACCCCCCCTACAATAAAAACAAAAGCTAAATGGAGGCGATCTAGAACATATGCTGTAGAACGGAGAAAAAAAGGGCAAACACCCTAGTGTTTTGATGTGGTGCTTTGAATATAATAAACTAGTTATGACCAAAGTTTCATTTCATTCGGACACTAAGAAATTTGAGTTGGGTCCCGTTTTTTTGCCACCTTGTAGAGCTACCTGTTTATCTTTCTGTAGTATGTTTGAAGGAGAATTACTAATAATTATGTATGAGAAAATGTTCACAATTTTAGCACTTAAAATATATGCATGGATATTTGTGGAATCGGTAGCTTTTAGTGACTTCTTAATTTTTGGCAGAGATAAAATTCTTTTGGAAATAGAAAAATCGGAAATAACAACTGCACAGAAGAAAAACAAATGGGAACGAACACGAAACTCCACTTTAAAACTTCCCATACAGATGACCGTTTGCGCGAATTCCATAATATGAAGTCTTATCAAATGAGTTTTATTTTACAATACAGATATAATATTCATTCAATGAATGTCGTATATTATGTTTTACTTGAAATTTTTTGTAAGGCTACGATTGTTGTCTCTGACCACAGCTGTCTCAGGTCAACCGTATATATTGTTTTATGGAAATAATGAGACACACTATCCAGCTGAACAGAGGATATTAAAGAAGTCCTAAACAGAAGGCTGACCATCGATTGCCATTTTTTGTCAGTTCCAAAGCGCATTATCGACCAGAAAAATGTCTCTAGATCGATACATATCTTTGAAAGGAAATTAAATTATTAACTTATTCCTCTTGCGATTGCTTTCTCCTCCTCTTGTTTTTAGGTGTCCTTTTATAATTGTGTGCCACTAGCTTCCTTTATATTGACATAGCCACATCTGATAATAGAATACCAGTGTAAAAGGTCAAGTACAATTGTTATATTACGATCGAATGATATATTTAAAAGAAAGCAGAAAAGCAAATAGAAATAAAAGGTGGTAGTAAATATTTATTCACACTAAAAGAAATTTTTTAACTTGCGTTTCTACCTATAAAGTTCGCTTAGAATAGCACAGTTAATGTAGCGTAAATTATTTAAAAATGAAACAGCTGGTTTCTTACATAGTAACGCATAGTGTGACATAGATTGTGAACCGATAAGGACCTATCTAATATATACGTCACGGCAAATTTTCATGAACCAATCGACTCCTTAACAAATATACTCTTTGTATAATCACTATTTTAAAGATAAAATGTCATGCTAGATATTGATAAAGATACGCTTATTAAATACACAAAACTCAATTGCGTTTATTGTACTATAATAGCTGTTCAATTAATCAATCGACGAGGATTAGCTTCTAAAGAATATATCTAAAAATGTACGAAAGCCTTTTATATGTTTTAGTAGCAACCTTTAGGTTATCAAAGCTTTTCATTCCAATAAGCCTATTAATGATGTTCCTGATACATTAGTTAATGTGATTATGGCGTAGTAAACATAAGTCATGGGGATTTTGTAAATTGGATTACTTAGGGGGGGGCGGTTTATCAAGAACTTGTTTGCGTTGGACTTGAAGACAATCAGATTGTAGTCAGCTGGATAGGAGGCAACCGGAAGAGAGTTCTACAAGTTCTAAGAAAGAAGCTTTATTCATGGAATCTGCATTTAGTTTTAGGCACAGATACAGAGTTTGGGAAATTATTGATAGTGGCTTTGTGTTAGACGAGTGTTTGGCGACGGGGACAATAGATTGAACTCAGCTGAGCAACTGCCATGAAAATAACGATAAAGCAGAAACAGGCTCGTAATAACTCGTATGTGGAAAATAAATTGCAGGGAAGAGAAAAAGGCATCCCCTACTAAGCTACGAAGTTTATTTTGAACTCTGTCAAGACAAGATAGCTGCTTCTATCAGCTACTGCCCAGAAGTGGCAACAGTACTCCATCGTTGGCCTACCTGGTTTTTTAAATAGATAGATAATTGTATCAGGAGTGAGATACCCACTGGAGCGGTAGGAGGATCCCATCATTTTTCCAGCAAACTTCGGCAATATATTTTAAATACGTGTTCTACTTCAGGTCAGGAGTAAAGGTCAAGGCAAGAAGTTTGTAAAAACTCGAACACTTTCCAATACAAGAGACATTCGTTTCAACCGATGCCAGATTGTTTTAGATAGTGAAGTTTAAATTAAAATAAACCACAAAATAATTTTACTATCCATATATCTGATTTATTTGAAAGATTACTTTTAGGAGTTTAAAATTTGAATTAAAAAATTCAGCTATACAGCGGCGAGGCATGCCAGTATATCGCGTCATATTGGCATTCACGTTTCATAAAATCTACGTACCGATTAATGTTATATTTCTGAATAAAATCGTCGAATGTTCTCTTTTCAGTGGTCTACGCTGTCTGGTTTATCTGAAAATGCATGGGAATTTATACATCCAAAAATAAAATAATCTAATGGGTTCCAATTGTACTAGAGTGTTGCCAGTCTGCAAGTCCATTTCGTTTGATTATTCGTTAAACAAATATTTATCTAAATAATTTGATCGTGTTTGTAATTTGTAAATGCTATCCAGGTCTCAAGCACGATAAGATCAGTTGCAAAACAAACATGATTTAAAAATAACCGATAGTATTACCATTTTACAACGCTTTATTTGTACTGCTTGTACATTTAACGACCCTTTATCTGACAAGTAAAACGTCTATGTAAAATACTAAAATCATTTTCCTCGGCAAAAAAGAAAAGTATAATACGTTGTTTTTGTTCTCACGGTGTCTGTAAATATTCTCTTACAGCTTGTGTTCTGGCTGTCGTTAGTTTACTTATCTCGACATTTAACTGTCTCAGCGACTGCTCATACGGTCCTAAATCTATAATGTTACCGACGACTTTGATCTCGTTATAACCACTGGCATTCTTAAATATCGTATCATTAATGTGTTTCCAGGTATAAGCTAGCAGAAACATTATCGTCTCTAACTTCAAACAACTCTAACACTTTTATGCCTGCAAAAATATGCAGATAGAGAATTGTTTTTGGAGAGGCAGTATAGTTTACTTGATTTTCAAAGCTAACCGATATTTGTTAGTTAACTATTTTAAAGAAGGATACACACCTCTCTAAATATATGTACTGTAATTTAATTATGTGCCCAATAAAACTTATTATGCCATAACTCTCAAACTCTCTTCTCAACGTGTTTCCTAACTGTTGTCTTTTAATTATTATTTATTATCATTTAAATCGTAAGGTAACCTATGCTAGATGTCCAGCATCCCTATATTTGTAACCTATTCTGAGGAAGAGCATTACATTTCGAAATAAACGGATATAAAGAGTGTTTAACATTCCTCTTTCTATCTGATATCTTTCTTAATGAACCGAGAGAAATTCTCATATACAATTATTCTTATTTCATTTTGTCATAAATGTTATTTAATGATATGTTCCATCCCTAAATATTTAGCGTCATATATACGGAGAAGTGCATATATAAAATATGTGTATATTCATTAAACCTTTTATATATATATATATATATATATATATATATATATATATATATATATAAAGCGTAATGAATATACACATATATTATATATGCACTTCTCCGTATTTAACAAAATGCAGACATCAAGGAATAGATTGATAGCAACAAATATTTGACCTGTATCTCATCTTTTCAAAGTTTTAAAAAAATCTTTAATAAAAAAAACTTTGGAAATATGTTTTTCCATACAGGGAAAATGATTTTATACTGTCTATTGATAAAATGTTTTTATTCAATACGTCTGACGTAAAGTTGTTCTTGGGAAAATTTCAAACGACATGTGTGAATTTGTCCGAATAGTCTTAAAACGACATGTGTGAATTTGTCCGAATAGTCTTAAAACCATTGTAATACACTATTTGTTACTATCAATCTATTACTAGATGTGTTGATTTTGTTAAAGCAATATAGGAATGCTCAATTATGAAATATGAGAATTTTGTGGCTTACAGTTTAAGTCATCTCATTTTTACTTAAAACTTATTGGTATATGAACAATTATCAAATTCTCAATTATATACACCCAGTAAAATTTGGAATATTATAAATAAGACTATATATATATATATATATATATATATATACACATATATATATATATATAGGTTGACCCCAGAAAACGGGCCCCAACTCTAATTAGGTCCCGTTTCTTAATGTTTTGCCCGAATGAAATGAAACTTTGGCCATAACTAGTTTATTATATTCAATACATCACATCAAAACACTAGCGTTTTTGCCCTTTTTTCTCCGTTGACTGTAAACTGCTCAGAAAAACAATTTAATGTCCTCTGTTTTTTGGGGTCACCCTGTATACACACACACACACACACACACACATACATATATATATATATGCATATATATATATGCATATATATATATATATATATATTGGCAGAGACATACCGTTCTCCAGGATTAATTAATGATTCATTTTCATTAATTTAATTATCAATTTTAATGTGTCCTTCTCTTGTTGAGCACTTAGAAGGAAGCTTCACACATACCTAGCACGGACTTAGTACTTAGTTTACAATATATTTTATTCCACGTTGCCCTGAATAAAACCTGCTGTAGATTTCTTTTTTTTTCTCTATAATGGGTTAAATTAATCATTAAAATGTCATGTATCATAGTTTAATTGTGCCCTTCTGCGTTTGTAATTATAAAACTTCTCAACTGCACATGTAATGTTAATTTTTACAAAAGTGCGTTTTCGTCAAAAGTCTGATTGTACGTAGTTTTCGGTACTTATCTAAAGCATTCCGGTTATAAAGTAAGAAAGCATCCAGATACACAGAAGGCGTTTTTCTAAAATTAATAAAAAGATCCCAGCGGTTTTTAAATTCATACCAGATGAAGCCTCACCTGCAGACACCTGCACATTTTTAATGGGCCCAACTTATCTCAGTAAGGAGGTAAATATTTCTTTGACGTTAATTCATATTTTGATGCTGCCTCCCTAAATAAGAAATACTGCTCTAATAAAGGGCATATATAAACTTTTATATATTAGTAAAGTATTACATAAAACAATCTCTAATGTCTTAAAGTAATAAAGAATGTGAGCGAGTTGTATGCTCAGAACGTCAAGTCCAAAGTCACTGAGCTGAGTCTAGAGTCCCATCAGTTTTTGCAAATAGCAAAGAGAATCCCGAACAGAAGTGCGTGCTCTATCCCAACTATCATCAATGGACCTGAGCCATTCTCATCAGCACCAGACAAAGCCAAATTCTTTGCCAAGATCTTGGAAGCAAATTATATCCTTTATGACCAAGGCCGCTACCCCCCAGTATTTCCACGCGTATCTAAAAAACCGCTATGAGACATAGAAATATCTGTATGTGAGGTTGCCAAGCTAATCAAAAACCTTGATTCCAATAAAGTGACTGGTCCAGGCGGCATTCTAATTATAGTGCTCAAAATGTTTAAACCAGAATTTACGCCCACCCTTACAAAGATATTAAATCGTTGTCCTAAAGAGACATTCGTCCAAACAACTTGAAAAATCTCACCTATAAACTATATCTATTTTTTAATTTGGTCGAAAATATATGAGTGGTGAAGCTTTAAAGCAGTTCTAAATGATAAAATTGCCATACTGTGTTTGAATAATATATCTATCTGTCTGTCTGTCTATCTATCTATCTATCTATCTATCTCTCTCTCTCTCTCTCTCTCTCTCTATATATATATATATATACATATATATATATATATATATATATATATAAGCTGTTGCTGTGGCTGAAATGGTGTAAATCGAAACAAATGCAAGTATATGATATGTTTAATTTTCCAATACTTACAGAATGGGGGAAATTTTTCACAGTGGATTCAGCTAGACGGGTGTTTTTCGTGAAAGATTGGCGAGGGGGGACCAGGGATTGGAGTTCAGACGAGCACCTGCCATGGAAATAACGATAAAACAAGGATAGGCTCGCAACGTCTCTTCTGTGGGAGAGAGGTTGAAGGGTAGTGAAAAGGGCATCCCCACTAAGTCACGAAGTCTATTTTGTACTCTGTACAGGGAGGGTGGGCTGTTTTTAGCAGCTCCTGTCCAGATATGGCAGCAGTATTCCATCTTTGGCCGTACTTGGCTTTTATATAGATAGAGGATTGTATCAGTAGTGAGATATCTTCTGGAGCGGTAGAAGGATCCCACCATCTTTCCAGCGACCTTGGCAACAGACTTGATGTACGTGTTCCATTTCAGATCAGGAGTAAAGGTCAAATCCAGAAGCTTGTCAAAACACGGGCCCTCTCCCAGACGAGAGCCATCCATCCCAATTGATGCCATATTGGGATCAGAGAGTTGATGATGTAAGGATAGGAGTTTGGTTTTAGATGCATTAAAGGTAACCAGCCACGTCTTCCCCCACTGAACCACGCGCTCGAGATCAGAGGAGAGAGAATCAGAGAGAACTTTGTCATTTACAGCCTTTGATGTGTTGCCGTAGATGGTCGTGTCATCAGCATAGATGTCAACAAATGATTTAAGTATGTGTTTAGGGAGGTCATTGATGTAGATAAGGAAGAGAGTTGGGCCCAGGATGGACCCCTGAGGGACTCTAGCATTAATACTGTAGGCCTCTGACTTTGTCCATCGACCACTACTCTTATGAGCCTATCGGAGAGAAATGATTTAATGATTGAGAAAACATTTTCAGTTATACCGTAGCTGGGAATCTTGTGAAGTAGACCCTTATGCACTACCTTGTCGAAGGTTTTGATATGTCAAGAGCAATTGCCCTAGAAACGGAAACTTTGTCAAGAGATTCACTTATCCTGTGAGCTATTACCGTCAGCACATCTGCGGTAGATCTTGTAGAGCGGAAACCATATTGCGTGTCACTAAGAAGGTTGTTTCTGCTGAGGTGGTTGACTATTTCTCTATTTAATATGGATTCCAGCAACTTACTCATAACACACAGGAGACTTATAGGTCTGTATTGAGAGGGAGATGACTTATCACCTGAATTCATAAATACAGAGCAAACTGATGAAGTCTTCCAGGGAGTCGGAAAGCACTTCTCCTTAAGGCAGCGCTTAAACAGTTTCGTAAGTATGGGAGCAAGTTCTAGTTGAAGTTTTTTTAACACTATAATTGGAATGCCGTCAGGGCCAGTTGCTTTATTGGAATCAAGGTTCTTTATAAGCTTGGCGACCCCATGCATGGATATTTGTATGTTACCTAGCGTGTTCTATGGAGGAAATATGGGGAGTTGATAGCCTTCATCGCATTGGGTAGAATTAGCTGCAAAGTTCTTGGCAAATAATTTGGCCTTGCCTGATGCTGAGTAGATGACATCTGGTCCATTGATAATGGTTGGGATAGAACGCACACTTCTGTTCAGGATCCTATTTGTTATTTGCCAAAATTGGTGGGAATCAAGCCGCTAATCAGCTACCTTGGATTTAACAGACTGGGCATATAGCTCTCTTTCATTTATTATTATTCTTTTACAGTGGTTGCTGGCAGTCCTGAAAGCAGCTTTAGTCTCAGTGCATCTATTACGTTGGTAGCTATGGAAAAAGTGATGTCTGTGCGCGATGGCAGCAGCACATTCTGGGGAGAACCATGGATGGCTGTTAGGTTTTTGTTGGAATTTTTTAGATGGTATGAATTGGTCTATGCCTACAATTAACCATTTTGTCAGATCTGATACTATAGAGGGCACTTCCTTTTTAAACATGGAGTGCAGAGGTAAATCTGATCTCAATGTACGGAAGCTATCCCACTCAGCCATAGAGTACGGTGGAGGGGGTACGTCTTAGGACTTATTATATTTCGTTTTTATCTTAACTGATACAACGGAGTGGTCGAAGGATCCTGGAGGAGAATGAACGGAACATGAACATAGCTCAGGGAAGTTGAGAGAAAAAGGTCTAGGAGGCTGCATATTGACCGGGTGTATCGGGCACACGGGTGGGTTCGCGAACAATCTGAGTGAGGTCATAAGCAATGGCAAAATTATGACAAAACCTCCCCTCATCGTCTGTCTTATTTGGATGGGTCAGCCATTCCACGTTATGGACGTCGAAGTCACCACAGATGTGGATGTTAGCCGAGGGATGTGCAGAAAGGATGTGGTCTATTTTCTCAGATATGCTCTTAAAGATAGTAACTCCGCTATTGTGGGGCCGAAAGAGGGCAAATATTAATGCAGTGGTGTAAGCAATTGCAACCCGGAAGCACATATATATTAGGATCTTTTCTAGAGATATGCCTGCCACAGGGGAAGCCATCTTTAATGTAGGCACATATTCTACGCCCATGGCGATCTTGGGGGTCAGATTTAGCTGTTAAATTTGAGTATCCGTTAATTATGGACTCATCTAGGGAAGTGGTCGGGACTATTCCAGTTTCGCTTAGAAATAATATGTTCGGTTTCATCTCTTGTAATTGGGTTTCAATCTCTGGAAGGTTGGAACGTAGACCCTTTGATGTTGGAGAAGGAGACCTGGTAGTAGGGGTCTACGTTGGAAGATGGGGCTCTAGATATATTAGAGTTTTTTTTTCTGGAGATATTTCATGTTGAGGTTTTGAGATTTGTGGAACAGGGCGGCATATTTGGTTAGAGCAGTTCAGAGAGGGAAAGTAAGAGAAAAAAAGACAGGATTTTTTTTTCATTTATTTTTTTGTACGCACAAGAAAAGGTAAAGCCGTAACAATACCCGCTAGTATGGCATCGAGAGGCCCCACCAGAGACTACTGCATGGTCCTGATTTATTCACCAAATGGCAATACAGCAGTCCCAGTACTTTGCGCCTGTTGATAGGACAGCCTCCTTAGTGGTTAATCCAAGGTTCGGGTCCCTGACTATCAGGCGGATAACGTCAGCCCAGACAAAACGTTTACCTCCAGCACCCTACTAGTGACATGTCCACAAGGACAGACATAGTGACAGAAAAATTTCCGACATCTCAGACTACTGTTCACCAAGTAGTACCGACCTTTAAGCAGCTTTTTCTTCACTCTTTGTCAAAAAAATCACTCATTTAATGAGGACTGAGGGTCAAAAAGGAGAAGCGAGAGTTACTGGAGCTGCCGATAACACATTCACTGTGTTATCTACTCTATATTTAAAAAAGGGAGAGGAGGGGAATGGGTACAAGTGACTTATTTATATCTAAGTAGTAAGTCCGGTGCTAAGTTCTCAATTCAGGACACTTTTGATGATAATCTCCCCTCCTATATTAATGGGTGGAAGTTTGTCGTTATCTATCTCGAGTTTGATTAATGGAGCTTAACTTTTATAATTAAAATCCAATAATTAACTTTTACCAATTTGTAAAGTCTGCTTAATATTAATTTACATTCGAGTTTCGATAATTATTCAAGGTTTTTATTTAGGAGGTTCGTTTTCATAGGTGACATTTTCTTTGCGAATGTAACTGTATTATATTTTGAATATAATAGAAAATAAGACTAAATATATTAGATGGTTTGATTGACTAGCCAGGAAGCAAGTATGTTCAATATAAGCAAGCTTGCAGTAATAGTATATATTAAGTATATTACTTAAATAAAGTCCTAATTTTATCTAGTTTAATAGAGAAAAAATTCCCGGCATTTTGTATTGTTTTTTATCGCTAGTTTACTTTGTAGCATTGGGGGGCGTCAAGTCAGGAAAGTAGGTACAAATATATACATATGCATAAATAAAACAAGAAAAACAAGTTTAAACAAGGTAACATGAAAAACATTTAAGATGAATTTTAAAAATACGTAACGTCCGTTTTCCATAATGGTCCAGCGTCTTTTTGCCAACTGACATGTTGTCGTGACTTTTTAGAGCATATGAAGATTTATATTTCCGGATAA
Organism: Euprymna scolopes; assembly: GCF_053919585.1. Taxonomy (NCBI): domain Eukaryota; kingdom Metazoa; phylum Mollusca; class Cephalopoda; order Sepiida; family Sepiolidae; genus Euprymna; species Euprymna scolopes. The sequence continues at coordinate 61,568,119 of NC_136482.1, read as the reverse complement.
ATTGTGCTCGTGTCCCTATCTATTTATAGAAAAAAAAGTCGTTACGTTTAGATGTGTAAATATAAAATTTACATTTTTTTTTTAAATAAAAAAAAAGTCCTAACTTATTTTTAAAGTCCTAACTTTATCTACTCTAATAGAGAAAATAATTCCCGGCATTTTGTGTTGTTTTTCATCGCTAGTTTACTTTGTAGCATGGGGGGTGGCGAATAAGACAGGAAAATAGATACAAATATATACATATGCATAAATAAAACAAGAAAAACAAATTTTAAGAACGTAACATTAAAAACATTTAGGATGAATTTAAAAATTATTAACGTCCTTTTTCCATAATGGTCCAGCGTCTTTTTGCTAACTGGCATGTTGTCTTGACGGTTGTCGTACTGCTGCGTGTGATAACAATTCCTTCCGTTTTCGTTAATTTAATATGTGAAAAGAAACAGATTGTCTAGGCACACGCAGTTTTTATATTTGTCCCAATACACCCCAATTCCTGGTCAGCTAGGTACGTACATAATTATTTTCGACGTTTTAGTCGTGTCTACTTGTTTCTATTGAGTAATGCCATTTATATAATAATTTCAGGCAATTGTATAAACATTTTTCTGGTATTCATAAAGCAAGTATTCATACTGGGATTAAAGTATTTATATATTTACGTTATCCTTAAATACGGTAGGTTAATTAAAAAAACGATATATTATGTGACGTTATGATACATGCCTGAATACAAATAAAATAAGCAGCACAAAAGATGAGTAAATAAAGGACTAAAAATAGAACACAAAAACACATTACTATTGCTTTTTTCATATGATGTTTATTATCCATTTTAAAAAGTTAAAATAGAATAAATGATATTCGATCTAACTATTCTCGTCAATCTTATTGTAAATGTAAAATCGAAATGTTTTATGTCTGTCCGCGCAAATCTTTGGCAGTTAAAATACAAGTGACGCTTTCTTCTAACATTTTCGACAACAAGTAAACGTATTCATACATTACTGTGTCCTTTAAATGTGTGCGGTAATAATACGAGTCTATTTTTCCCTTTATCTACGCCTCTGTTAAATATAGAAATATAATGGAAGAGATACATTTGTTGGGCTTTTATGCAACGATTTATTTATTGTAATGTTATCTTAATAATTCTTTAATTCTTACACTAAACTTTGAACTTGAATCAGTGACGCAGATAAAGAGACCTCGAAGTTACTTCGGCTGCAGACCATTCTACAATATTTGTTGGGTCTTGTTCGCAGGGTTTTCGAAGGGACTGATATTATAACTTTATTTCACGCACTCAAAAAACGTGACGTAATTTACAATCATTTAACTCTGTTTTGTCTATTGGCTGAGCTATTGGCCTTGCTATATTGCATTTCATTCAACCCTGAGTCAGTTTTACAGATTTGGGTGGGAATAATGCACTAATTGTGAAATTTGTAAAAATTAACACCAGAAAACATAAGCGCTAAAGACGTAGACCCCAAATATGTAACGATATTACGATTGTCTGATTGCTACCAATTTTTATAACCCTGCAGTTAATATTACATATATCAATCAATCTTATATATCAGTATTGTTATTTACCAAGTCTATTCGTCAAAATTTAACTTTTTGGTTTTCTGTGAATGAGTATTTTGTTATATATAATTGACGAGAACACAGAAACAACCAATAAGGGCAATGTAACCATTTATCCCAACACAAAAAACAAAGAAAAAATATCTGTCAACGTGGCAGAGATTAGTTTTATTACGTCGTGTAGAAGCGAGTGAAGGTTTTTGCTTCCGGAAAAAATGGTTGCAGTAATTGCTATTTAATTTGGTTTTCGCTGTTTCTCTTTTTTCTTTCTATTCTTCGTTTTCATTCCGATGTTGGTGGTCATTTATTCATTGCTATTTGCAATCAATATAAACATACACGATCTGCAACGATCTGTATGTGTATTTATTAACTTGGGAACCGCTTATTGGCATCGATTCTCTTAATTTACATTTAGATTGCGTATATCATTTTCTGATTCATTGTGAAAGTTTATTTGTGTTTTTCTGTTTAGCGGAAATTAAATGCAAGAACTAAGGAAATTATACACCAGCTCATTCGTGAATTTAAGAATCTGCATTTGTCTAGAAATACCACTGAAAACGAAAGATGCATTTAGCATCAAAAAGTTTCAAAAGCGGAAAGCATCTTGGCTGTACCAGTAAGAGTGTACTTTTATAATGAAGCTTTCTTATGTGTTTGTTATGTATATATCGATACTAGTATCGTTTAACGGGTTGCGTGTAAAAAAAATTAAACCTAAAGAAAAAGTACACAACGAAACATCTAATCTTATTGTATAGTGATATTATAATACTTTACAATGTAATTTAAAGTAGGCGTAAACATACAAATTACTACATTTTAAAAATGGTTTAGTTAATGTATATCGCTCAACTCGTGTATTTCCATGTCTTCACTGAATATAGCGTTAAGAGTTGTTATAGGCTTTTGTGATTTAGATGCTGCGTGCGCTGAATATCATTAATTTATTTCAAATGAATTATATGGTTAATGTTAGCATACGTTTTCTTAATATCTTTGAAGATTGAATTCTTTCTAGAAAAATATCAAGGACCAATGAGAGCGACCATCTGAAGTCCGCCAACAGTTTTAATTTAAATGATGCACACAAACTTTTTGCCGTCGACTTTGTTTTTAAATTGTTTTAAAATTCCTTATATTTATAGTTTATTATTTGTTTATAAGAGAAAAACACTTAATTATTGCATTATCGTTGTGTCTGCTTCTAATTAACTCGTCTGTGATTTGGAACAGATTGCTATGCAGTCAATGAAAACGGTCTACAAACTGTTTTGTCCCAAGTTAGTCATTGCTATATATATAAATAAAACACGTTGATTACAGAACGATATCCTAGGAAGATTACGCTTAGCGCATAGAAGGAAAGTAATCAGTATAATATTGCTAACGATTTATTGAATTTAATGTATCGGACATTATTCCTGGAACGTGGTCTCTCTTAACAAACCACAACTGCTTGATACTTTAACAAACTTACAAATAAAATGGCCAAGAAAGCAGGGTGTTAAATGTCGTTTCCAGCGTTCTATTTTTTAACAGTACTATTTATTTGCCTACTTACGATGGTAGAGGAAGAGGCAGCAATATTTTTCTATTCAAGAAAAATCAAGCCTCCACTAACAATAAAATTACCTATATTTTGAATATTCGATATTATAATTATAATAGAAAAATGCGCGCAGAAAAAGTAATATTGTTAAACTTGAACGTGGAAAAATAAAGGACTTGTTTTAAAACAATAAAAGAAAAGGGCAAGATATATATACATATATACAGTTAATTTAAAAGTTTATAAAATATATGCCTTGGGTGCCGTCAGGAAAAATCGAGGCAACAAGATTTTATTCTCTAATACACATGATTCCTGAAACTTTTTAAATTATTGCGGTTTAAGGAATATATGTATATTTTCGCATAGATAAATTGTGCACATTTAATCGAATTATGGTTGTCAAGTTTGAAATTTGAAATTATGTCTCGTTACCAAGTATTTTTCCCGGAGAAAAATCGAATCATATTTGTTCTACATGTCGAAAATTACTGTATATGAAGTTTTAAATCAAGAATTGACACACTTCTTTTTCTTCTAGCAACTGGCCATGGCTAAATCCCTGTAAATGAATGTTTCCGGGATAATAGAAAGCCATTTCTACTTTATTTTATATTCTGAAATACACATATCCTTAACATGGCAAACATACTTAATTTTTTTTTTACTGAAATTCTCAATATGTATGCATTTTGATGTTTTTACTTTTTTTGGCAAATGTGTTCTAAATTATTTATTCTTCGATATGTTGAATATCTGCAATTAAAATCTATCGCCAAAAAATGCGGAAAATGCTTTCTCATTTAAAAATTGTCAACTATTTTGACCCCAAGGACACTGCTTTCATATCTTCTGCATATTTTCTTACCTTAACTAGTTCAACCTCCTGCCTACATCATTGTATTTTAATAATGCATCAATATGTTATACGTTTTTATTCTTAATCACAGCTTCTAACTACATTTCTTATCCAAAATAGTGAGATTATCCCAGATGTTGATGCAAATTATGTTTATATATCTACACTCCGTATCAAATTATTAATGAGTTTACATTTTTTTTAATATCAAAAGAACGAGTGAATAAACATCCATGAAACTTTGGGATAGTGCTTACTATACTATTCAGCTACTCCAGTCAGAAAATAAAAGTATGTAAATCAGTATTAGCGAAACTATTACAGATGATAGAAATATTTGTTGATTTCAGTGTGTCAAATTATTAACGAGATTAAGAAAACACAATATACTCATCACTTATTTATTGAAATAATTTTCAAACATATAATGGACTAAGAAAAATGCTTAGAACACAATAAATACATAGCAATTTCTGCGTTGACATACTTAGGAGATACGCGATCTTTTTTGTGAATGACTTGATCCACATAATTAGTCAAATTTTTGATTTAGTCAACAGTCATTGCTCGCGGTATGTCTTGGAGAGCATTCAACAACTTACCTTTGCTCTTAAATTGGCGTCCACTTGCATAGAGGCGTTGCTTCATTATACTCCAAAGGTTCTTAACTGGGTTCGAATTTGGTGAATTCGCAGGCCACTCTTCTTCCGTAGCCCAGAGAACCACAGTTGTTGAAAATACTCTTGGATTTTGTTTATTGTATGCGAGGGATCATTTCTCTGCATAAAAATAACGGTTCTTCTAAACGTCAACCTTTGCTTCTTTAGCCATAGTTCAAAGTCCTCCTTTAGAAAAGCTATGTAACAGTTGACGTGATTTTTGTGCCTTCTGGGTGTCTCCATAGGCCAACTAATGTACCTCCGATCATTCGAGCCACAATCATTATCCCACCACATTGTTGGCGCATAAACGCTGATGCCGATGCCGATGCCGTCCATTTTGGCCCCATCCTTTGGTCTAGTAATCTGGGTCATCAAGAGTGACCGGCACTTCATCCGTGAACAAAACTTTGGAAAAATACGTTTTCATATTGTCCTCTGCCCATTTCAATCGGTTTTGTATGTGATGTTGCTTTAATGGAAGCTTTGTCACAACCTTAACAGACTTTGACACTTCTTTCAAAAGGTGACATCGAGTACTTTTGGAGAAATTCTAAAATCCGGCTTTGTCAAATACTTCTTGACTTGTCTGCCCCAGGGTTCTTAAAAACTTCGCGTTTAATTTGGAGTAGAGAACGGCGTGAAACAACTCTAACTTTATCTTTATCAGCTCTCTTACGTACCTTTGTATTGTCATTGAAAAAGTTATTCACAGTAAGATGGTAGCTTCCTGTCATTTTCGATATTTCGATGGTAGTTTTACCTTTTGCTAGCTGTTCTGTAATAGTACTCTTTTCAGAACTACTCAAACCACCTTTACGACCCATTTTATTGACGAAACAAACTGCCTTGTTAATAATTTGACACACGTAAAATACCGTGGATTCAGTAATTACGATCGCAAGTCGTTTACGTTGCGTGGAGCAGTACAAAACTTTCACAATACGTGCAGCTCAGGATTGCCAACGTTTCCAAAGCTTTTTATACGAAACTACCAGTAAGTTTCTAAACCTGTAAAAAATGTTATTTCGTTAATAATTTGACACGCAGTGTAGTAGAGATCAATAATTTAGATGCATCCGAGGCAGTTCTATCAAGCTAGACTTGAACCTAAATATAATACAAATGCATTTGTACACGTTCGCGCCGTACATAGCAGTTTGTTGTGTATAAAATAGTCCTAGCTGCATTGAGAAAATATTTCCTTTATTCCATGACGATATTGTCAACATTCGTTTTGAATCATTCGTTAATATTGTTCTGATTTTTTGTCGTCTTGTTTCTTTGACAATAAATAAATTAAATACAAACTTTCGATCTGTGTATCCGTTTTGCTAATTTGTTTTCTTTGAATTTGTTTTACTTTACGGAAACTTTACAGAGTATTAGTGGATTAAACGACAGCATCGACCTGACAAGCTACGTCATAGTGCTCACGTTGCTCTCCGTCTCACCTAATTTATTTTTAAAGAACCTTTCTGCAGAAATAATGTGGTTGATTAAAAGAAACATACAAAGAGCGGGATATGCTGCAAAACAGAAATCAAAAGTGCAAATTAATTATGTTCTTCTTAATATAATTATTCAAATCAGATTTCATCTTTGAAACATTCTCACTTTTTTCAAAGAATATCATTAATATCAGAATGTATCGAAAATGTTCAACTTGCTTTATATTTCGCTTTTATATAGTATCCTTTTAAGTAAATAATATAATCATTTTAATTAATATATATATATATATATATAGTAATTTATAAAATATATGGCGATTAAGTTACACTGAATATTTCGCGTTTCATCCACTCTAGGATTCTTCAGGCTTATGCGCATAAGCCTGAAGAATCCTGGAGTGGATGAAACGCGGAATATTCAGTGTAGCTTAATCACTATATATATATTATAAATTACTAACTAGCTCTACCTACGTATTGAACACTTTCGAAGTAAATACTTAAAGTTTACGCATAAATTTATACTTGTGAAGTAGTTATGTATATATATATATATATATATATATATATATATATATATATATATATATATATATATATAATAGAAAAACATTTCGGGGAGTACAGAATTTAATAGTGGCTATATACAGGTCAATCAACATAATGATTAAAAAAAGATTAAAAAAATGAAAATAAAGGATAGCTAATCAGGTTTCGTTCCTCGTTCAACATAGATAAATCGAGGAAAATACGATTTTTAAAAAGTCATGAATATAGTGGGGCGAATAACAACGAATAATAAACGGGGGAAAATTGCATAGAGATTAAACAAGGTCCTAAAAGATTTTATTTTTGCTTGCAAATAGAAGGTCTCAAAGACATAATAAAAATAGTCTCTACAATTTTCAAATATATATATATATATATATATATATATATATATATATATATATATATAAATCCATTAGTCGAACTACTGTTGTCATTTTGAACTTTACTCTCACTAAAATTTGGCTAATATCATCTGGAGTATCAGATGTAATTCACAAAAACTGGATAAATCATATAATCAGTTGCTTGAAGGAAACTTTTCTGTTTGCACTTTCTTAAAACCGGATGAGAAACCTAGTGTGCATGCTTTCCTCCTTCCAGAATAGATGAAGCGATTCTTTCTCTTCAAAGTAGGTATTTTCCTGATATTTGTTTGAGTTTAAATATAAATTCACTTTATATACCATACTCCATCATTGTTATCAATTACGTTTAATCACGATTTTATTAGCAGTGAACGAAAATTCCATAACCAAATCTCTCTTGATTAACCTTCTCATGCGTAGACAAAAAATATCACACGATTGCTTCCAACGTAAACAAAGTCTTGAATAACCATATTATAATGTATCCTAGAGTTGGATCGACGCCTTTGTAAGCGGGTTCTCGCACTATTAAAACAAAAATTGTAGAATTATTAAATTTGTATTCGAACAGAATACTTCATTTAGTCGATTGTGCCAGCTTATACTTATTTGTGATCGTCTGGATGTTTCCATTAATAGTAATTATATTTTTAGGATCATCCACACTGATTACCGAAACTTTTAATCACCAAATTACTAAAACTTAGAACTGATTGCACCTAGCAATTTATCCGTTACGCTACAGCTTATTCAAACAAACTCAGTAATTGTAATGATAAATCATAATCTAAAAAAGTGAAAATATTAATTGTACGGATTTGTATTTGAACATGTGCTACCAAAATGATATTTTTCTGAAAGATTAAAATATTTGAGTATTGATATATATTGATTCTCTTTAGGCTTGCGCGAATTAAAAAAAAAAGGCTTAAGTGTCGTCAACTGTGAAGAAAACAATAAATAAATATCAGAAAACAATGTAAACCAAATATAATATTTATTTTATTACATTCATTTAAAATAAACACCCATGTGCCCGATACTACCGGTCAGTATGCAAGCCTTCTAGACCCTTTTCTCACAACTTCCCCTGAGCTATATTTATGTTCCGTTATATTATCTCTGGGATCTTCCGACCACTCGGTTGTATCAGTTAAGATAAAAAGGAAATACAATATGCCTCTAGAGTATCTCTTCACCGTACTATATATTGATATTCTATGGCTGACTGGGATAGCTTCCGTACATTTATATCTGATATATCTCTGCATTCCATGTTTAAAAAATATGTGTCCTCTATAGTATCAGACTTGACCGAATTGATAATTGTAGGCATAGACCGATTCATGCCATCCCCCCCAAAAAACATCCTGCAAAAACCTATTAGCCAGCCATAGTTCTCCCCAAAATGTGTTGCTGTCATCGCGCATATAAATCACTTTTTCCATAGCTACCAACGTAATAGATGTACTGAGACTAAAGCTGCTTTCAGACCTGCCAGCAACAACTGTAGAAGAGTAATCACAAATGCAAGAGAGCTATATGCTCAGTCCGTTAAATCCAAAGTAGCTGAGCAGCGGCTTAGATGTACTGAGACTAAAGCTGCTTTCAGACCTGCCAGCAACCACTGTAGAAGAGTAATCACAAATGCAAGAGAGCTATATGCTCAGTCCGTTAAATCCAAAGTAGCTGAGCAGCGGCTTGGTTCCCACCAGTGTTGGCAAATAGCAAACAGGATCCTGAACAGAAGCGTGCGTTCTATCCCAACCATCATCAATGGACCTGGGGATCATCTCGTCAACATCAGACAAAACCAAACAATTTGCCAAGAACTTTGCAGATAATTCTAGCCTATGCGCCGAAGGCCATCATCTCCCCGTATTTCCTCCTATAACAGACCACACGCTATGCAACATACACATATCTGTACGTGAGGTCGCCAGGCTAATCAAGAACCTTGATTCCAGTAAATCAACTTGCACTGACGGCATTCCAATTATAGTGTTAAAAAAGTTCAACCAGAACACGCCCCATACATAAAAAAATGTTTAAGCGTTGCCTTAGGGAGAAGTGCTTCCCGACACCGTGGAAACCTCATCAGTATGCGCTGTATTTAAGAATCCCAGTGATAAGTCATCTCCCTCTCAGTACAGACCAATAAGTCTCCTGTGTGTCATGAGTAAGTTGCTGGAATCCATATTAAATACAGAAATAGTCAAACATCGCATCAGAAATAACCTTCTTAGTGACATGCAATATGGTTTTCGATCTGCTAGATCTACAGCAGATGTGCTAACGGTTATATCTCACAGGATTAGTGAATTTCTCGACAAAGGCTTCCTTTCTAGGGCAATTGCTTTTGACATATCAAAACCTTCGATAAGCTGTAGGATAAAGGCCCACTTTGCAAGATTTCCAGCTACGGTATAAATGGAATAGTTTTCTCAGTTATGAAATCGTTATCTCTGATAGGCTCATAAGAGTAGTGGTTTATGGGCAGAAATGAGAGGCTCACATGATTTATGCTGGAGTGCCCAGGGGTCCATCCTTGGCCCAACTCTCTTCCTGATCTACATCAATGATCTCCCAAAACACATACTTAAATCATTCATTGACAACTATGCTGATGACACGACCATCTATGGCAACACATCAAATGCTGTAACTGACAATGTTCACTATGATTATTTCCTCGGATCTTGAGTGCGTGGTACAGTGGGGAAAGAGGTGACTGGTTATGTTATGCATCCAAACCAAGCTCCTATCTTTACATCATCTAGGCTGTGATTCCCATCTGGCATCAATTGAAATGCATGGCCTGGTCTTGGGTAAGCTCCATGTTTTGACAAGCTTCTGGGTTTGACCTTTACTCCTGATCTGAAATGAAACACGTACATCAAGTATGTTGGCAATGTTGCTGGAAAAATGGCAGGATCCTTCTACCGCTCCAGAAGATATCTCACTACTGATGCAATTCTCTATCTATATAAAAGCCAAGTACGTCCAAGGATGGAGTGCTGCTGCCACATCTGGACAGGAGCTGCAAAAAAAAACAGTCAATTCTGCCTTGACAGAGTACAAAATAAATTTCGTGGATTAGTGAAGGATGCCCTTTTCCCTTCCCTGCAACCTCTCTCGCGCATAAGATACGTTGCGTGCCTCTTTGTTTTGTCTTTATTTCCATTAAAAGTGCTCGTCTGAGCTCCGATTTCTGGTCCCTTCCTCGCCAATTTTTAATGATAAACACCCGTCTAGCTGAAACCACTGTCAGTAATTTTCTACACTCTTTATCTGTGCTTAAATCAAAACGTAGATTCTATGAACAAAGCTTCTTTCTTAGAAGTGTACGCCTGTGGAACTCTGTTCCGTTTGCCTGTTTCCCACTTGACTACAACTTGGATGTCTTTAAGTCCAACATAAACAAATTCCTGGTAAACTGCATCCTAAAGTGAGACACTTTATCAAATCTCCATTACTAACGATTAATACGATATTATCCCATTGATTACTGTACACGCAATAACCCTTATCCACGAGTGGCTTCCGAGCCTTGATAAGTGATGACTAACATGCAAAAAATCTTACAGCTTACGATAATAGTATTTGTCGTGTGTTAGACTATAACTGAAGGGATATCTATCGCTTGTTTACAATGAAAATAGTATTATATTTAAAACTATATGTCACTCTATCTTATAATGAGTTGAAGATGTAAAAAGGTATACTGATTGAAGGAATGGATTCCTATAGGCACCTTACATTGGGAGCTATTATCCTTAACAGCTAGGCATTAATACAAGTGGGAAAAGAGGAACAATGCAATCCAGACAGTAGAGGTTGCATATAAGCAACTATTAGAGTAAACTTACGATATTTATATATAACGACCATAAAGGCAGCGTATTTAATTCTCCAGCTGTCTTTACCTAGAAATGACATCAACGTTCGTGAAAACACATAAAAATATCGTCCTAAAAAACATCCCTACAGCTTCGATTTCATTTTTTAGTCAATTCAGCTGAGTTATTATGTAGTAGAGCTGACATCTTTACAATGTAGCCGCCTTCAGACTCAATCAGCGTCTTGATACAGGTTCGAAACTGGGAGCATCTCTTTTCTTCAAGCGCTGGCAGTATACTCAGCGGATGCCGGCGATCATGCTTGCTCTGGCGTTATGGGAGGTTATATTTGTGATGTTTAGACGTACGACTAAACAGATTATTCCAGTGGATAAAAGTCGGGAGAGGAAGGAGCTGTGAGAAACAAGTAAAAACTAGCAATTTTTTTGGAGCCAAGTCTTGATCTCTTTGGACCTTTTCCAAAACCAGGGTTTGCCAGCCCCCACTCGGTTGTACCAGGGGATTACAACACTCTGCAGAACATCCTTGTACATTTTGGCGTTGATTTTCAAGCCGACTTCGAAGATCTGAAATAGCATGCTAGGGAAAACACAACATACACCATAACCGTGGCCGGAAACTTCGCCGTGCTGCCAAGCATTGATTCGTCCATATTTGCATTTTGAGAATGCCGTTATCTAAGTTTAGGATGGTAAAAATTTGTACAGTGGACGAATCTCCAATCTCGCTTTTGAATACAGTGTCAATTTCAGGAATGATTGAAGGTTTCTACTATTCTTTGGATTTGTACAAAACTGGTCAACTCGTAGATAGTTTGTAACAAAGTAAGAAACTGGTTTACGTAAAAGAAAAATGGAATCCTGTTTTCTTTTCTGGAGCAACAATTTTATCGTTCCGCACTGTGTGTAGAAAATTAATCATTGAAGAAAATATGTAGCTAAACATCAGTGTAATGTTTTCATTGTGTATGAAGACAAGCGGTGAAAGAAAACGAGTTAGTTGAGTAGCACGATATTATCTACAGCAAAGGGATGAGATTTTTCTCGTAATTATGTTTGACGCTGGATTTTTAACTGGGAGATATGCAGTGCTTCAAAATTTGTAAGCAATCAGCTGACCGTGTCTCAAACTAAAGTAACCTGTATAAGAATAATAATATTTTAACTTTAATCATGTAACGTGTGTCATTTTCTAAACCACAGCAATTTAGTAGCGTCGAACGCTAAAAAATCGTACTGAATCGCCTCTCCTTTTTGATAGCGATTAACGTTCTTTTACTTTTCTTTTATGAAAAAAAGTTTAAGAAATAATAAAGGTGAATAAGTGCCCATACGTATTAAGTCAACGACCTACTTACCAATCTTTCCAGAAGTATCTTCCATATGCTCACGCAAATTGTAGAGAAGATATCAACATGAATTGACGGAAATTGTGTTCAAAGCTTGGAAAGCATCCAAACGTTAATGTTTGCAAATTTAAAAGCTTAACGATAGACCCTAGTCAGTAGAATTCCCCAAACCTATATATATTACAAGCACGAAATATGTGCCTGTTCATATATTAGTAAAAACCTAAGCAATCTTTCAAAATTGATATTTAATCTCAAAGACTTTTCAGATACACTTCGTATGCTAAGAATGTATTGACCAGAAGAATAATTTTGTTGAGTGTTGACAATGATACATTCGTCAATGAATCGCGAGTGTGAGATATAACGAGCTACTAAAATATATGATTTAATCGAATCCAAAGAATCGAATATACTGCTAACTGGGAATACATATCAGAATATTACTTTATAAGCCACAATTAATGCCAGCTACGTATTAATTTTATTTCAATCCATGTATTCCTCTATTATATAAAAATAGCTTCATTTATATGTTTAAGTTCGTTTTTAATGAAGTATTAAAAATAAGACTTATCTCATGAAGTTTCACACAAATAACATTTATGCATCTGACTATGTTCTTAGATAGTTTTTCCATCAAATTATAACGTGAGTAACAGGTAAATAGAAGTTATCATGTGCATATTGTAAGTGTCTCTCAGAATGATAAAAAACATCGAATGCACAAATATCTAAGACGATCCTAAACAATAGGTTTAATATTACTGAGCGTACACTCCGTTACAAAGCTGGGAAATCAAGCCAGTCAGTGTTCTCAGCACTTCAAATGATCAAAGATGCAATCTGTAAAATAATGACTCATGCGTTTTCTTCTTACACAAAGGCACGCATATTTGATTATGGATTGTACTATTTTAATATATAAAACTGGAAATGAATTACGTTTCTTTAACTTATTAAAGCTGACAACGTTTTAACAACCTCATAACACTAGGAAAGGGTATGAGGAATCCGGCGTTTAGTTTATCTATCATTGGAGTGACAACATACGTTTTATGGTGTAATAGTATGGGCGAATATCATTTGACAGGGATTGTCACAAATAATAAAGTGATTTCAACATATTTTATATTACTCATTTAATGTTTGCTTTTAATAAAAGTCTTATTACAGCATGCACTTTTTCATTTGATTTAATTTCCCAAAACATTCTAAAATATTTTCTTAAAATATTTTCTAAGAAAAAGTATATCGGTAGTCGCAGTGGATGTGTAAATAAACTACTAATCTCCGACATCCTAAGTAAAAAAACAGCAGTTAATGTATACGTAACAGTGGATAAACCCAACTCAAAGCGACCAAATACGAAACCAGAAAATGTCAATATTTAAGTTTTACATTTAAAAAGATATTGAATGGTAATCGTTTATGAGGAAATATAAGGCAAAGGGTTCTCATAGGTTAAAATTATTACTTCTAATACAGAACTAGAAAATATAATAGTCTCCTGGATAAATCCCAATCAATAAAATAGGAATTATTGACGAATTTTCAGAAACATAACTAATGAAATATATAAATTGAGGCAAAACATCAGAATCAGTACGTACTATTTTTCAATAAAAATTTTATCTAATTTATTATTATTATTATTATTATTATTATTATTATTATTATTATTATTGCTATTATTATTGTTATTATTATTATTTTATTATTATTACTATTTTTATTATTATTATTATTTTATTATTATTATTATTTTTATGATTGTTATTATTGTTATTATTATTATTGTTGTTATTATTGTTATTATTGTTATTATTATTGTTATTATTGTTATTGTTATTATTATTATTTTATTATTATTACTATTTTTATTATTATTATTATTATTATTTTATTATTATTATTTTTATTATTATTATTATTATTATTATTATTATTATTATTATTAATATTATTGAGGCCCAGAATTTAGTAACTAATGCTTCAGACATATAGGAACAAAAACAAACACTTTTAAAGCAGAATTAAAACGTGGTGAACAGGTACAAAGATAATGTTCTTATCATTATTCCTTGTTATCCGCTGTGACTCGTGCCATAGTCAATTAAGTAAGACGTAGAAATAAATTTTTACTGAAACGGTTCAGAATAATTGGAGTGTGCAAGATATTCACTTATGATGATTGTCGGTTTTTGTCCGTCTGCTGAAACGTGTCTATGAATAGGGAAACTTATCTAGTGTGGGGCAAATAAGGGCAATCATCTTAAAAAAGAAATAAAACTTATGCAGTGGAAGGTAAATGATTAGTCTCTCCGGCTTTGTTCATTTATTTCAATAATAATCTCAAGTTCATTCTAAGCAAAATTATGTGGTTCATATTTATTTACAAGGAAATAGCATTTATGCATTAGTTCTTGTTAATACCCGTATATAATACCGATACATTGCAATTTTACTGATATGAATAACATAGAAAAATATATTCTAGGGGGCAAACGGTTTGTTGTTACATTATAGCCGTTGAGTTTAATCTCATTAGTTCAACGTAGGTAACCGTCAAAAATACCCGCACACCATGTCTGATATCTTCGTCAGCTAAATGTAACTGTGCATATTTCAAAATACTTACGGGGCATCTTGTATATTTTACGAAAATGCACTTAAGTACCACACAGAACAATTAATACCTGAGTAATGCTATGTTTTTAATCATGGATTTGAATATTAAGTTTGTAGATTATTTTTAAAAGATTGCGAAGGCGTAATTACTAGTACTACATGTATAACAGTAGAGAAATAAATACGAACAAATAGAGATGTACAAGCAGATATAAAACTGGTTGCAATAACAGATGCGTGGAAACTATGTCAAATATTTATGTTCGTAATTGTAGATAATCACAATCTAAGTTGTAAACTAACAGTAAATGTAGAATGAGCGTTGCACGTGTTCGCATATAAACTACCATCTCTGCCCGTCCAAATTCTAATGTCGTAGAAATATCACTTTATTTTTATAAAGAGTCTAAATTTATTAAATATTCATTTAACAATGACACTAAACACGTGAATAAGAAATATGCTTATAATCTTATTAGAGTGTATAAAATTTCGAAAAAAGTAATTTCATGAATAATACTTACCTATCATTAAAGTTTGTAAACACCTATCTTACTATATTACATTATTTATTATATCATTAATATGAATATGATTTGCTTCAATTCTTAAAATAACATCGACTCAGTTGTAAATAGATTTTACAATAAGTGGTTGCATATATCAATACATTATAGTGTATGACTCAGCTAGAGACTATATATCCTCTAACTATATAAATATACAAGAGATAATAACTAGCAATAGCCCATGTTGACCTTAAGTTATACAACTCTCGTACGCTCTATATTCTGCCTTGTTATGAATAAAACACCCTTTATAAATTTCCATTTTATACAAGGCAGTGACCACATAACTAGGCCCGAAGGCCACTCGAAGTAGGGGTTAATGAGTGCTAGCTTGTAGCGTAGTAAACGTTAATGTGAAAATTGAGTCAAACCTGATTATTAAAGACGGCGGTAAAGCAAGAAATCATTTACATTTGACTTTAACTCTACCATATTATAGTCATCAGTTCCAGAGGCGTGCACTTCTAGATTAGCAGATTTGTTTATCAAATATGCGTTTAGATTTAGGCATAGGTACAGAGTAAGATAAATTATCGATAATAGTTGTAGCTAGTCGAATGTTATTTGTGAAAGCTTGCCTAGGGGAATTATGGATTGGGGCTTAGGAGAGACTTTGCCATGAAAATAATGATAGGGTAAAGATAGGCTAACAATATTTGTTTTGTAGTAATGAGGGTGCAGAGAAAAGGAAAAAAAACATCATTACAAGTTTTTAGAGCTAGTTTTGAACTCTGTTAAAGCGAAATAGGGCTGCCGCGACAAAGCTGCACATCTTTGACAACCGTCTTGTATTTTACGACGTACTTGCAAGTTATATAAGTAAAAAGATGTATCGTCAGTGAGATATATACTGGAGTATTCTTCGTACGATCTCGGATCGACGTGTTTCATCTCAGATCAGGAGGTAAATTTAGCTTGTCATACCTGGTGCTTCTCAAATACGAGAACCATTGATGTGGTCAGTATTTTTTTAATGACAAAAGATAGCACTTGGTTTTAAATGAATTAACATAAACCAGTCACCCTATTTCCAAATGCACATTCTATAGGGCATGAGAAAAGTAAAGCATTAAGATATGTGCTATTACCTACATTTGAAATGCTACGACAAATAGTGTATCGTCATAACTGTCTACGACTTATCTGAGAATGAGATTTGTGAGATCATTTATCAAGATCAAAAAGATAGTTCGGTTCAAGATGGAACCTTACAAGAACACAGAGGCCATACTCTTAGCTTGATTTCTTTTCGTTGACCGGTACACTTATAAGCCTATCAGAGTCCAAGAATTAAATAATTGGGAGTACATTTCCAAGCCCCTCCATAGCCGGCAACATTATGCAGTAGATCGTATACTATGTACAGTAATGTGCAATAGCACTTAGGACCATAACATTTGATATGTAAACAGCAAATACAGTAAAATTAAAACACTCAACGACAGATTCACAAATCGTTTGTAATATTACACTTCGCACATCAGCTGGCAGAACGAAGCTCGTATTTGATTTTATTAAGTAGATTAATTTGCTGATGTGGTGACCATTTTATTTAGTTTTACATTAGTTATTGGAAGTTATAAAAGCGACTTTAAATTCATAAACAATATTAAGCAATTGATTATAGGGTTTTTTTCTTAGTGAATTTTTCGGGTCGCAACATTCAATATCGCTATAGATTCTAAGCATATTGATTAGACATTTAATTATTCGAATCAAGTTTTTAAAATAATTGGGCGTTTTTAACATGTACGCCAATTTCAGAGAGATTTAACTTAACGTAAGGCAGCCACACCTAAAATACAACTCCATACACGATGTAATGTAATTAAGATATTGCTCATAGTTAAATACTTGATGCTTCACCAGAGTTATCAGGGGTATTTTTAACTTGCGTTCATCACCAGATGGGTTGCATATCTCAAGGCTAAAGAGAGACACATTTACCTTCGCAAGTTTCCTAATCTGGTATTTACTTCGCGGTACATACAGCGCCTCGCCTTCCCAAATATTTACCCATATTGTACTGGCCAGGCTCAACATTGATTAACGTTGGTGATTTGGTGAGAAAATTACTTACGCCTGAAAGTATCATGTACATCTATAAGGTCACCATTCTACCATGTATGGAGTTCTGTTGTCACATTAGGGCTGGTGCATCTGCTACTTGGCTCTCACTCCTGGACAGAGTCGCCAACCTAATTGGTCCTGAACTGTCATCTAGGCTTCAGCCTCTGTCCCACCGACGAAATATTCCATCTTTCTGCCTGTTTTACAAGTACTTCATCTAAACCACTAAACTTTGGTACTTCCTTCGAGGATACTGCTTTCCGAACTGTACTGACATTCAGAAGTGCAAGTGTAATGTGAACAGGCATCTTGCTACTAATCTTCCTTTATAATATCTCTGCAACTTATGTCCCCGATATTAGCACCCTACTTCTAAGTGGAACTGTACCTTGTTTGGTGTGAAAATTGAGTTTAAAAAGGTCTTGCTGAAGTATTAGAAAAAGTGCCCTTTTACAAATGTGCCTGCAGCCATCGTAGGGTTATATGCATACTAGAAGAAAAATATATGGAACTGTCACTTAAAAATACATTACACATTTTGTAATAAAAAAATTAATCTAAATAATATGATTAAGTTTGAGAAGAAATTGTATTATTTGTCTCACAACAAACCATCGTATATAAAATGATGTCATGCATAAACTTGTTTCTTGAAATTCCTAATAAAGGAATTAAAAACATAAGATCTGTTTTAAATGTTTTTCCCTAGAAAGTATCAATGAGTAAAATCTAATGAACCACTTAGGAAAACAAAGGTAAATATCTCCGTCTATATTTTGAACACGATTGTACTTTTTCAAGTCAAGAAATACTTACAACCGTTCCTGAAGTTAAAATTAGATGACGCTTTTAAAATAGATGGCGCATGGGCTGATGTCAGCTCTCATAGAGTAAACGAATAGGATAGATTTACTTGCAATTAGAGCAAGCAAGTAGATTTAAGTTCAGGTATTGTAGTCTATATTTATTTTATTTACTTTTTGAAAACTAGTTGAATCTTTAGCAGCAAATTAAAACCTTACTAAGAATGAGTTTTATCACTTTTTTGAAAACATGAAGTAAGATAAATATAAATATATTAAGAAACCATAGAATGTGATAAAATATATATTAAATTATTGAAATCAATTTCGAGTTACTTTCTATCAAGAACAAATGTTATAGCATTTATTTATTTCATCAGTTTAATTATTCTAACCAGACTTTGCTTTCCCAGTGTTTTAAACTCTTTCTGATTCATTGAGCGTTGCTTTTGAATAGAATAATTCATCGATTGCTCAGATTTTTTTTTTATTTCATTCAAGTTTGTTTATGGTTTAAAAAATGAAAAGATACAGCATGTAAGTTAAAATGTAAATATTTTATACATCGGTGCAGTAAGATTTGTTATTGTGATTTGTTGATGTTTAGACTGCCAGACAATTTGGAGATAACTAAATATGCAAAAAACAGAAACAATCACTGATGAATCTAAAGAACGTAGATTTATATTTTATAGAAAAGATTAAATATATAAAATAAATTATTTTCAACAAAGTCTTGTAATTGAAATTAAATCAGAACTAATACCCGGCAAACTTTTCTATCAGTGCTATTTTTAGTTTGAAAACTACAGGATGTATTCACACTGAAATAAGTATTTAAGTTGGTCCTAATTAAATCCATATGCAGTCACGTTTCTATAATTTAATTTGTAATTCATCGGTTAAATGTTTTGTGTAACACTGAATATATTTCGTCTATGTACGGTGACGCATTTGCATGTATATATGATGCATACTCCTCATCTACGGAAAACGTCCGTTTGATACCGTACTTAGTTCGCGTCTTTCATTTGCGATCCAGTGAAATTACCATCATAATTCCCTTATACAACAGGTCAAATATCACAAGGCTTGACATTTTTATGGGAAAAGCTTTAGATACTAATACGTCTGGTGTTTTCATCTTGAAATTCACTTCTTTAATATTTTTATAAATCATTTATTAAATACTATTTTTTGTGCACTATCTAAAAAAAATACACCCGAAAGACATTATAACCTGCGTGTTCCAAATGTAATTACTTCTATGTTTCTATTCTGCAGGAATAAATCAGCAGGTATTGCACATTGTTTTTACTAGGATAACTGCACTAATGCATTCACAAACTTGCGGTTTCACCGCACTGTTGCAGTGACATACGATGTGAGCTGCAAAGAAACTACACCTGTCGTTGACGTGAGTCAAAAACTGATTGTTGAATTTCTGGCATAATTGCATTTAAAACAATGATGACTATGTAATATGTAAATTCTAAATGTTCTCCAGACTCATCAATGTTTTGAGTTTAAATAATATAGGGACTTAAATTTAGAATGGCCCTCATATTATAAAACGTGTTCAATACGTTTGTTAGTAGCTACCGTTAATCACTGACAAATACGCATTGGAAATGGTGGTAATTATATGGAAAATAATATAAATAGTAAATAAATCTCTTATTTTCCTGTTTTTCGTAGCTCTTCAACTTTTTTTAATCAAAGAATTGAACACACTATTTTTAGAACGATTTTGTATAAGAAAGACTCAACTTCATCGTAAACATACTAGTATATGCGAGTGTTAAATACAGATAAACGTTATCGTAAAAAAAAGAATAAATGTGTATAGAATATGGAATACAAGTATAATTATCAACATGGTTGAAAATTCGGAATTATATGCAATTAGTCAGTTTCTTTTAGAGACACTATATGTGTCCTTCAATTGTAGTATAACGAGGCACATTGACAACAAAAAAAAATCTTGGACTTATAAAATGATTTTTAAACATTGTTCAGCGAGACATTTGCTCACATTAAATTTTAATTCCATGCATCTTAATAGAGTTAGTGAAGCATACATCAGAATTCTAACTGATGAAAGAAGTCATAACAGTAGAACGGACCCAAATGAACGAATATTTCAGCGATATATACGTTCACGTTCACATTTGATTAAAATACATGTGTATTGGTATAGTTAGGTACGGATAAATAAAAACAGTATTCTAAATATTAACAAATAAGTTATTAAAGTAGAACGACCGAAACAACATATGGATACTTTCACAATAAAAGGTGATAATTTCTAACGGGGAAGTTTCATCTAGTTATTATTACTTCAAGCGATCCTCAGTTATACAAGTATGTCTGAATATATTGACCTGCACACGTTGAGCCACAATTGATCGACAAATATTGCTATATATTTTTATTAAGTTCATACATGTAAAGAGCGAATATTTTTCAATAATTGTAAAACGATGTATAAATTTACAATTTTATCGATCAAAAATATTAGTAGAAATAAGTGAGTTTAGTACTTCATCCTTTTACGATATAAAATAAAACAGCAATCTTCAATTTGCGGAAATTTTATAGCAAATCCCAATCTCCCCAATGGTTTACTTCTACTTGGGCAACTGTCATTACTCAAAGGCAGCATGCATACCGCAGATTTAACTGAGACATAAGTCCAGTTCAAACAGACAGAAGTACATAGAAGCTAAAAGTCACTGTAAGAGAGAGATGGCGACAGCTAAGAGTAAAATTTACAGAAACCACCAAAAAACGCATCGAAGCAGAAAAAAAGAGCCGCGTGACTTCTGGAAAATCTACAACAGTATAGTAAAAAATGGGGAATCAACAATTCCCTTACTAACCCACAATCAGGAGGTTGTTTGCTCAGCAACCGAGAAGGCTAACATGCTTGCCATTCGGTTTGTCTCAAACTCCACACTAGACCCTCCAACCACCCCCTACTTGACTTTCCTGTGCGGGCAGACGCCACGCTAGATAATCTGAAAATCACCCCTGCTCACGTACATGCTATCATAAAAAACCCTTGACACTTCAAAATAATGTGGCTGATCTCATCGCGGCTGTGCTATTTAAAAGTAGCCAACATTCTTTCCAAACTCTACGACAAATGTCTTAATGAATCCTGCTTTCCGGACTGCTGGGAAATTGCTTCTGTAGTACCAGTTTTCAAGAATTCTGGCGAAAGAACTGATCCAGTAAATTATCGCCCCATTAGCCTCTTTCCACTTTTCGCCAAAATATTTTAGTCCATATTTAATCAAGCTCTAGTCCATCACCTTAAAGACGCTAAACTTCTGACTGACAAACAATATGGATTTGGGCAAGCTGGTTCCACAGCAGACATCCTAACTGTAATCTCTGAACGTACATACCATTTACTGGACAAAGCGGAGGAATGTAAAGCTTTTGACAGTGTATGGCATGAGGTTCTGCTAAGGAAAATGTGATCATGTGGTATCTCTAGAATAATACTTAAAATAATTAAATCCTTCTTAGATAAGAGAAAAAATCTAGGTTGTCCTCGTGGGTCGTACATCTAAACAATATGATATAAACGCAGGAGTGCCCCAAGGGTCTATCCTTGGACCTTTATTTATCCTAATATTAATAATTATATAACACTCTATAACAGGCACGACAGGAAAACACATGAACACATATCTAAAGAAATCGCAGAAACACTAGAAGATAGCCTCTAATCTGTAGCGGAATGGGGACAAAATGGATGGCCACATTCAATGCTGCCAAGACTAAACTTGGTTCATTCAATAATTACAAGGAACATTCTATACCACAAATAGCAATGTCCAATGACAATTATCTGAAAGTACATGTTTCAAACTCCATGACCTAACGTTCGCAGGAAACATGAGTTGGAACAATTACATTGAAACCCTTGCCAGGGCTGCTGCGAAGAAGGTGGGCTGTCATTCCAGTTCTAGAAAACTACTAACACCCGAAAGTGTCCTGTACCTCTATAAGGCCACCATTCGCCCATGTATGGAGTATTGTTGTCATATTTGGGCTGGTGCATCTGCTACTAGTCTCTCACTCCTAGACAAGGTTAAAAAAATAAAAAAATAAACAATAAAATTTATATTTACGCAGCAAATCAGGTAGTCTTAAATATTTAAAAATTTATGTATACACATGCTAGATATGAGATTACATGCTTAATTAAAAGAAATTTAAATTACGTTCTATTGGTATGATAAAGTAGTACTATATAAAGTTGTTTCACGGGAATCTGATCCAACCTGTTTGAAACGAAAACTTTTTTATGTAAACGATTCGAAAATAGTAAAAATACTATAATACTGTTTAGCCAATCGGAATGATGACAAAAGAGAAAATTCACCAAGCAGAAAATAAATTTAAGGGAATTATACAAAGTAAAATGGTAGTTAGTGGCAACACTAAATAAGAAGCATTGATATAAAAACACAAGTAATTGTTGAGATACAGTATCGGCCATAATATAAGGAACGGAAAAAATACAATTATTCATGTATATTTCAAAAATTAGAGCATGGATTTTTCTGAAATACTCAGAATAAACAAATAGAACCAATGTGTATAAACTAGTACAAAAATAATTAAATTACGATTCAATATTAAGAAACATTTTAGTTTTAAATTATATCTGTAGATTTATCCTGGCCAAAAGTCAAGGAACGAAATAGAAACTTTATGTTTTTTTTTTTAATGCAAATGTTTTAAAAAATAAATTCATTCAATATTTAGTGAACATTCCTTTATTCTTTATGACCTCACTGCATCTTCGACCACAAGACTGGATTAGTTTCTTGCAAAATTCAGGATTTATCTTTTCCCACTCTTCCTTCAATAAATCCCACAAATGATTTTGATTTTGGGGATTCCTCGTCTGTGCTCTTTCTCCAATCATTTTCCAAACATTTTCCATCGGATTCAGATCCGGACTCTGCGCTGGCCAGTCCATTACTCTTATTTCTTCTTCCTCGAGGTAACTTATCACTTTTTTCGCTTTGTGGCAAGGGACGTTATCTTGCATAAAAATGCTTGACTGATTAGGTGAAAGGTGTAAGCTCTCATGAACATGTTGTTGAAGGAGCTGCTTATAAGTCTCCGCATTAACCTACCATAGATTCGAACTAGAGGGCCAACTCCTTCCGAGGAAATAATACCCCACACCATTACACATCCCCCTCCGAATTTAAGTGTCATTTTAACACATTTGGAGGATAATCGTTCACCTGCTTTACGCCGTAAATGATTCTTTGCATCAGATCCAAACAAATTGAACTTGGATTCATCGCTTAAGTGAACCTTAGCCCATTGTTAACCAGTCCAGACGACATGCTCATGGGCAAACTTCAAACGGCTATTTTTGTTCTTCTTTGAGATCGAGGGTTTAGATACTGGCACCCTGGCATGCAATCCGGCAGCTGCTAACCGTCGAGAAACAATTTTTCTAGATATATTTTTCCCAGTCTGTTCATTAAAATCACGAGAAATTGATGTTGCGGATTTGAATCGGTAACTAAGAGTCTGCCTTACCATAATCCTATCTTCTCTTTGAGACGTTTTAGGGGGTCTGCCGGTTTTATGTGATGCTTCTAATGTATTTTTATTCTTATATCGAGTTATCACACGATGAACAACACTTTTTGATCTTCGAACGATATTAAAAATTGTTGAAATTGATTTCTTTTCTTTGTAATTGTCTAAAATTATTTTTTTTCTTGGAGAGACAGAGTTTTGCGAGTCGGTGACGCCATTTTCCTTTGTTGTGCTTATCAGCAGTTCCAATATTAAAAACTAGCTATTTTTATGTAAAGTTTAGTCTCTTAAACATAAATTTTCTATTTCCTTCCTTAACTTTGGGCCAGGATAAATCCACAGATATAATTTTAAACTAAAACATTTCTCAATATTGAATCGTAATTTTTTTTTGTACTTGTTTATACACATTGGTTCTATTTGTTTATTCTGAGTATTTCAGGAAAATCAATGCACTAACTTTTTAAATATACATGAATACTTGTAAATGTTTTTTTCGTTCCTTGTATTATGGCCCATTCAGAATTATAGATCTTTTTTCCATTTTAAAATAATATTTTCTAATGCTATTGTTGAGAGTTATCACGACTGATGCCGGGATTACAGACTTTAACCATAAGAAAATGCCGACAATCTTTTATAGGCTTCTTGTTTTATACCAAATATTCCATCCTATATAAAGTAGTGTTAGAGTCACTTTTTTACCCTTTCCTTGGGTCACAACACTTATTAATTACTAATACTGATTTAATCCTGTGCCTCCTTCTATATTATCCAATTCACTGTTTTTAAATATTTCTACAACCTTGCGTGTAAATAAATAGGTGCTCTTCCTCACGCCAAACTTTTTTCCTATTTTTTCTAGATAATATTCTAATCGTGTTTATATCTCTACTATATTGCGACTATATAGGTAATTTACTAATAAATTGTCCACTTACTGAATATATACATACAAAAATATCAAAATCTATTCATATCGAATATTCCGATGATTTCACGCCGAGAGCATAAAGTCTTGAATAAATATAAATCTAGAATTACGTTCATACTTATTCCAACCAAAGCAACCTCGTCAGAGAAATAACTTGACAAATAGGTGGAAAATTTGCGAATCTCAATGTAAAATATATTTACAATTCTCCTAAAACATAAACATTGCTAATGGAATAATATTGCAGTGACAACGACAACTAAATATATTTTCGCGCACGAGTTCGACTTCTTTTCAAGTAGTCCAAAAATTTTACCGCAACTAGAATTATCCATGCATGAGTAATCTCGCACCCTAATAAACAAGTGTGTATCGTCTCAGCGAGTTTGTCTTTGTCTGATCCCCATGGACAATATACCGTACCATATATACTCGTTCTATGTAGATATCTGTAGTGGCTTATACAATAAGGCCAGAAAAATATTAAATATAAAAATGCTGAAACACAGCTTGTCGTCACTAGAGATGCGAACCATGTTAAAATATCTGCAGATGTATAAGTTATACAATGTGTATGTTGCCGTTATATATTAAGTTCAAAATCTGTTATTTGCCGAAGTGGTCTCGCAATTGAATTGACTTGTTTTAAAACATCTATAACTGCTGCATAACATGATTACTTCTTAAGAATTCCGAATTATCATAGACTCTCGAAGCAAGTCTAGAAACCGTTGCATTCAATACAGTAGGTCACATATTGATATAGTTAGGATGTGTATGCAAATCATATGATATATCCATAGTTTATAATAAACAATATTTGATTATCTGCCATACAAACAAACTTTATGCGTATACTTAGATTACGGGGCATACTCTACGCGCCGCATACCATTTTGTGCATGATAACGTTGAAAGAGTTTGATGGACATGCTTTCACGTTTTTCTAATATATCTCCACTTGCTTGTTTGTTTAATGAAGATATAACAAAACTACAAACTTTTGATGAGGTCTGCTACGGTGTATCCATCATCCTGACGTTAACGTTGCATAACATTCATAGCGTTTTTCGTTTTCCTATTATTCTAAAGGAAAAAAGTTTTTCTTCATAATATTTGTATTGTATCTGACAGTTTCTTATCGTGGGTCTGGCAGCTAACGAATATTGTTGGAGGTAAAAATATTTTATAAGTGATGAATATGTAAGCCGCACATTATAAAAAAAAAACAGGATTTCAAAACATGTACTAAAAATCAAAAGTTTTCCTATAATTAAGCACAAAAACACAAACACACACACACACGCACGTATATATATATATATATATATATATATATATATATATATATAAAATATATATAGAATTTCAAAACGTGTATAAAAAATCGAAAAACGTGTATAAAGAATCGAAAGTCTTATGACTAAGTACACACACATAAATATATATATATATATATATTTGTGTTTTATATATATATATATATATATATATATATATACATATATAAAAATAATGATTAACCACTTATAGAGTTCAACTACTACTCAAAGGTCAAAGTCAGTATGCGTCCGTTAGACTGGCTGATCGATAATGATGGATTTGTGATAAAGTTTTATTTCATTATGAGGACGGCTCACCAAAAACTTACGTAATTTGATTTGAAAACGATTGTTGTATTTTACAGACAAAGAGTTCTAGGAAAGAAATTTTGTTCGTGGGATGTTTATTTAGTTAAAGGCAGTTATAAAAGGATTAGCAGTTATTAAGAGTAATTTCAGCTACACAATTTTCTTGAGATTGTTTTGCAAGTAGAGACAATATATGAGTCAAGTTGTCAAGTGTATAAATTAGAGAGACTTATCGTGAATGTTGCGCATCAAATTCAAGACAAACAATTCACAATGTTTTCTGCATTACAAAAATGTGGGTATGAACACTACAATCATCCAATGATAACTCCATCGCGTTCTAGTCCTGAAAGAAATTTATCTGTCTTACCTTTAAATATACGCGGGGACACTTTACCAGTAAGAGATGAGGCGTATACATTTTATATTTATCATTCGAGTAGATATGTGCATGTTAAGAAATAAAACGATATTTATTGCAAAAAAAACTTTCATTATTGTTATATAATAATTGGTAATTTAGCAAGAACTATAAAAATGCCAAAACATTTGTCAATTATTTACAATTTTTAATATCGTATTTAGGTAAATGATTTTATTAAATTATTATTGGATTTTCACCACTGACACTTTTTTGCACTGGAGTCTATGTTTTCAAACTATAGTTGCATTTGATAAATAAATAGTACCTTTATTACGTATATTAGCGCTAGCATTGGGAGGATTTATTGTTGCTTACAAAATAAATATATATGAAGTAGATGATATATCTTAGTTCATCTGTCATTACATATCTGTCAGTTAAATCTTTTACATTACAGAGTAGAACGAACCTTACCTTTCGAAAAAAAGCTTGGGTGAGGGCATTTTACACCAAACTTAGATTAGAGAAGTAAATAACTCGGAGTAATGAATAGTTGGAAACAGACAATTTTTTATTATGTGTTGCTAAATATTTTTGTAAACTTCATAATTCTAAGCAAAGGTTTTTATTTTGTCAGATTTATACATTCGCTTCTTACTTTTATATAGTTTCCACACCATCTACAATGTGTTAACGTGTTTCTTGAATAAGGGAAACAATAATTGGAACATGTCCTCCCGAAATGATTATATATTGTGTATATGATATTAAAGTTTATTTGTAGTTTAATATCTGTAAAGACAACTTCTATTTTATCCGATAGAAAAAAGTATTTTCGCTTATCTCGCTTCGATATAAGCTATTCCGTTCAGCAAATATAAGTTATGATATCAACATACTGACTAAACTAATATTTCCCACACGTAGATTCGTGTTAGGAGATTGGCAAATGTTATGTTAAAAACACAGACAAATAGGCTAAGCGTAACATTGAAAAGAAAATTTTTTTCAAGGACTATTGTTTTCGTATAATTCTTGTGGCATTACCTGTTTAATAAATTATTTCAGTTATTCTTAAATTGAAAACAAATTGGAAACTCCATAGGGTATTAAGTGTTTACTAGTTGTGCGAAATGTCTGTTATTTATTTTTTCAAAAGTGTCAATAAATTTGAAAATGACACTAACTTATAATCCGATTTAAAAATATGTTTATTATGAAATAAGCATGAATAAACCATGCAAAATATATTCGCTTTTATCGAAGTTATTAAGAACAATATCATTATTGAAAGGATTCCCGGGACGTACAACGCCTTTGGTATTATTGGAAAATACTCGCTTATTTACGTCTTTTAATCTCTACAAAAACAACCGCGTGAAGAGACACAAAATTAAATAAAATTTACACTTTCTATATAGTGTAAGACAACAGCTTAAAGCTTTTTTCAATCGTACTTCTAGTCGTAATTTTAATTTGGTCTTTGTTTGCTTTTTGTGACATTTTTCATTATTAAATTTAATGTATAATATTTAAATTTTCACATATCTGAGAACACTATACCATATCCACTTACTATAGCGGTGATCAAGCTTATGTGTAAATCGAAGAGTTAAGTAAACCAACGTCTTAAAATATTGTGCAAAATGTTTACGTTTAAGATGAGGATTTCGATTCTATGGTTCATTTAAATAACTGCTCGAATATAATCTGCGCCTATTTTTCCTTATTTCTAAACAAAACTGGGAATGTATACGGAATATCTAACGGAAATGTTCATTTAATAATCAGGGGTTGGTCAAGTAATCAATGATCTGCTACTAGACATATAAAACTATCCGGTGTTATTCGTAATATAGCTTTACTAAAAATTAATAAGTTCAAGATTGTCAGTAAGAATACATTATACCATAGTACTTATATACATTGTAGCATTGAAACTTAGAGATTAAATAGATACACTTCTCTGCTCTAATTAGGTACTAATTCTTTACGTTACAGATTTAACAGACCAGTGAGTGATAACAAATCTACGATTCCACCGTTTAGTCTCGAAAGGCACAGGATACCCCTGAAGATGCAGTAGCGCATGTAATTGTGAGACAAGTTTTGCGCAATCCCAAACCACACCTCTCCTGCATCAGCACTGTTTTTGTCCAGTAGAAAGGAAAAGTACAGGACGACTGAAAACAATGCCGAGATAAGCGGAGTGCACATACAACACTAGGAAGGCTACAATGGTCAGCGATTTAGTATTGACTACGTTCAATGTTGCTTAACTTCGGGGATCCCACAAATATTGGTTTGTCAACGTGATTAGGTCATAAACAATCAAAAGAAAAGAAAAGTGTTTTTTTTATTACTCTGACGTTCCTCAAAAATGAGTTATTCGTTTTTGAAAATTACTATGTTGATACAGTAAAATAAACCTTTCCTATAAAATTGTCTTTGAAGGGCTGCACATTCCACCATAAATGACAAAGACAGGATGATCATTATATTGTACACACTGGACGACACAGCAAGGCGTATACATTCGCATAAATCCACAAGATTAGATGATATGCACGGCATATACATACATACATATATATATATATATATATATATGTATATATATGTATATATATGTATACATACATATATATATATATATATATATATATATATATATATATATATATATATATATATATATATTAGCAGCAGGTTATCATAATGCGATCGTCCGACATAAGAATAATCTAAACTAACAATACTAAAATCAGATACCATCACAACTGCAAACAACGACTAAAATTACGAGAATCTATACTTATAAAAAAACGGCTATCCTTTTTGAACCGGATCTCATTTAATGCCGGGGCAAATATACTAACATTATTTAATAACTAACTAGAAACTAAATAAATAATATATACAATGAGAAAATTAAAATTAAAAATAAAACAGGAATAATTCAACGCAACCCTCCTGCACCCACCTTTATTACCAATTAAAATTAAAAAAAAAAACTATAATTACACCAAGCTTATAAAAAAGAAAAAGCAACAATCGGTTCTGAAGATAATCGGATGCCACGATAGAAAGCGCTCGAGAAGAATATGGCCAAAAACAACCTTGGGCGCCATTCTGTATAAGTTATCTACTGAATAAAAAAGACCGCTCGGCATATTGAAAAAATATCGATTAAGATCGGAAAAAAGAATAAATCCGTCGTGTTGAACCAGATGTGTCATATATATATATATATATATATATATATATATATATATATATATATAAATCCATATATTATTTCCCGACTCAAAAACATTACTCTTTTACTTTAATCTCTTTTACCTCCGTTTTAATAGAGGGCAAGCAACTTATTCATGCCAAATTTCATAGATATGTCATTACTGAATATAGGAATTAACCTGAAATATATGCTCAACTTGTCTTCATTTTTACATAGAAATATGAATCGTCTATCCATAACTAAAATTAAACGCTATACTCCTGATTTTTCATGTATACTAAGCCTTATAGTTTCGTAGTATGAAAAAAAGGCTACTATACCTAATAAAATAATAGTGCCGACTAACTGCCTACCTGAAAAAATCCCTGGCTGCACAATAACTTCCCGAGATCTCCTTAGTTGATGTCCACTGTTTTATACTATCCCCTTAATATCAGTCATCCGATGCTATTCCAAATATTCTAATACATTCCTTATCATATGCATTGCAGTAATCTATTTATGACATGCATTGATTTATAAGTCTCCAGTTGCAATATGCGCCTTCTACTAACTCGTCTACATCTCTTTTGTTTCTCAGGAAAATGTCGCTGTTCCAATACTGGTAAATATCGTTTGCCAAAATACTTGTAATCAAAATGCACATAAATGAATGGCAGATAATGGGCTGATAATCATCAGTCGGAGTTCACTTTTTTGTATATCGTTGGAATACCATAGTTTGTATCTATGCCTTATATCAAAGAATACATCACCTATCAAATTCCGTCAGTTTCTAATGCAACCTTTTTCCTGCAAGTTGCTAAGGTATTTTTTAATCCTATGCACATGCTCATCAATTCTTCCAACTATAAATTACTTACATGTTTTTTTTAAATTTCTCTCCGCTCATATTCAACGCACCTTTGATCTACTTAAACTTACTTGTTTTATTATTATTCAATTCTTTAAGTATTAAAACACTTCTATTATTTTCTATTTTACTAGTTTAAATATTAGTCTGCATTGGTTTATATATCGTATTTAAGGAATTTGAACTTCTGTTTAATATTTCGTACAATTTCTAATCCAAACCATCATGTATTCCACCTATACTCTTCCGTCCTCTCTTTTTGTTTCTTCAATTGTTTTTCTATTTTCTAGTCGTTTCTGCTTCATTTTCTCCTAGACAGATTTCATTACCTTTTTTCCTGTTTCCCTGATTGCTACCCTTCAATTTCTCCGCAATCTCTAATTAAAATCTGCTCGAATTTCTTTCGAGGTTTTTCGGGATTATTCCCATAGCTTATACTTCCATTGACTTTATCTTCTCTAGTCCATATCTGGTGCAGTTCGTTCGTGAGTTCCGTGTATTTGTTTAGCTTGTCGATTTTATTATAATTAGGACGGTTGAATATACAATCTGGCAGAATTGTATCCTTATTGTTTTTTCACTATGATCTCCTATAATATTGCTTGAATAGGATTATTGCCTGTACTTAGATGTTCAAGAATATTTTATGATGTTTATTTTAAAGTATTGCTAACGGTTCTTCTACAGTAGAACCTCGAGATGTAGTGTCTCTAGACTACGTTTTGTTTTTTGCCAGCCCCTAGTTCCGATATTTGCTCTGGTTTACAGTGTTATTGTGTATTATATACTGTACTTTATTTTGTTACCAATTAATGACGTATTCCAGGGTTCTACTGTATGTACTATTCGTCTGGGTGTTAAAAATCATTTTTTTTGTATTCCTCTCAGTTTATAATTTTTTCAACATAGTCGTGTCTATTCTCATGTGCTAGTTTTCTACATTCGGTTTTCTTGTGATTCATTATTTGGTCTCTTTTCTCATTTGCTCTTTTTTGTGTTTCGTTGATCTTAATACATATAAAGTAGGTTTTAATCGCATACTTTGTGCATCGATTAGTGGCTATTAAGTCTCTATGTGTAGGTGGCTTTTTTGTAGCAATATCCACATGTTTTTTGTCATATTTATGAATCATCTATACAGCTGATCGCTTTAAATCCCTCTTCTCTGTTATCGTCTTTTACTCTTCTTCCTGCAAAGTTTTCCGGTGTTTCCTGCTATGGAATTAATCTTTTCTAGTTGTTGCCTTCTAATTCTTTATTGTGTCATTCACGCACTCTTCTAAACCAATTGTCTTTTTTGACATTGTCTTTTCTTATTCACGTAATGTTAGTAAGGATAACTCCTTGGGTGTAAGGCATTAAACATGGTGGTAAGATTTCTAGTCTTTTGATTGAGCTGAATTAGATCTTTCTTCGTCCATATAAAAAGCCTACAGTGTATCATGTGATTGTAGCTTTCATTAGGCTCCTACACATAATTTATCTTCGATGGGTTTTCTTGTACTTTGCAATTTTAGTTATACTTTCTATGGATTTGATTGTTTATGCTTACAAAACTTAATATATCTGGAGGTGACATGTTCACTTAGCGTCATAATTTACACTTTTTGGGTAATTCTATACCCTGCGTTGTCTCCAGTTTTCCGTTCGTTATCACTATCCGTGCGCACCTCTTCATTCCAAATTTTATTTGGATTTTTATTAAAGTATCTGGTAATGGTTTTCTTTGCGATTGTAGTTCCATTTGTTTTCCACGAAATCTAAGATATACATGAACATTACGTATCACCATTAAACTTATTTTATTATATTATTATTGATTTATTAAAATATATTTATTTTACCTCAACATTAAATAACCTCACGTTATGCGAAGCTATTCGACTATTCGTTTTAAACGCATTATCCGATAGTTTTTCGCGCGACTTTCATGCGCATTCTCATTTGCGTCTTGAAAGACATATCTTCTAAAAGAGGAAAGAAAAAAGAGAAAAGTAATTCGCACGTTACATTTTGGCACAATGCTGCCAATAGTGATATAAGTTGAATGCTCCTTAACTGACTATATAAAGGGTTTCTAATATAAATAATAATATATGGCCGCAAAGACATAGCAGTTAAGAATAGAATGACACCGCCAATACTTGAATCTAAATGAGTAAAAATGAGAAAGTAAAATCGACAAAAGAGCTTGATTAAATTTGTCAAAGAAGAAAAAAACACTTCAAAGTTTAAACGGATCCATTCTGGTCTATGTAATCAGGTTCTATTCTAATCATAACTATTCAAATCTTTCAATAGATATAATCGACAATGGAGACCTACATCTACGCATATATATATATATATATATGTATATATATATATATATATATATATATATATATATATATATATATATATATATATATATATATGATATAACAAGTCTAAGTAATAACATTTTTTAGATCACCAGATTCCAAGGAAAGAGAGAACTTTTTTTAGGTCATGACATGACATTTAAATGTATCAAATCCAAATATCTAAATACAAACAGTTTTGTTTGTGTACGATCGTATCACAGACGATATCGAAAATATATGTATACCAATATCCCTTATCGGTCCAGTATACAAAGATTGGTATAATATATATATATATATATATATATATATATATATATATATATATATATATATATATATATATATATATACACCCATTGTGGTATGTTTTTAGAAGTATGTGACATTAACACGAGGCGTATTTAAGCTATTAAGCGAAGCCATCTATTTGTTTGTAAAAAACTAATAGTCTGAGCAGGTGTAACGAGCAAATGTAAATTAAATAGATATTTTAGGATAAATATTTACAGACACTGCTTTGCTGTCCGATGGTTAGAGCAACCGACTGTCAATTAGAGGGTCGCAGGTTCGATCCTCGGCTGAGGACATGTGAATGTCTTTCCGAACTGATGAGTTGTGATACAACGAAACAGTACTGTGTGTAGAGGACTATACGGATATGTATTATATATATATATCCATATATATATAGTATATATATATATATCCATATATACATGTATGTATATATATATATATATATATATATATATATATATATAGTATATATATATATATATATAGTATAGATATATCCATATATATAGGATAGATTTATCCGTATATATATCCATATATATATATAGTATAGATATATCTATATATATATATATATAGTATCGATATATCCATATATATACATATATATATATATATATAGAGAGAGAGAGAGAGAGAGAATAGATATATCCATATATATATAGTATAGATATATCATATATATATAGTATAGCTATATGAATCTATATATATATATATCCATATATATTTATATAGTATAGATATATCAATATATATGTATATATATATACATATTGATATATCTATACTTGTTGCTAAATTGAATATTGAACTGCTCATACATGTAGATATACGGGATGACACTAAATTTGCAGACATTTTGAAGATTATAATACTATTTTATGGTTTAAATATATTTTGGGAAATAAACTATATTCTAAAACAAAGAAAATGCGCCAAAATTTACCTACATTTGTTTTAAATTGGCTGGCAAGCGGATTTGGTTTTAATGTATCACTTGCCTTACCTACATTTGTCGGTTTTGCTACTACGGTTCTCTCTTCTACATTTGTCGATTTTGCTTTTTAATTGTCTTTTCTATAGCTTTGCAAGACCGCCAATACACACCCACACCCACACCTACACACATATTAAACATACATACACACACACACACATATATATATATATATATTTATATGTGGGTGTGGGTGTGTGCCCTCGTCCTATTTTATTACTTTGTCCTCTTATTACGTTACCCCCCTCTACACTCACTAGTCTCTCATATATCGTTTTTACATCACTTATAAATTCATTTATTTTTTATTGATTTTTGCTGTTTTTATTTTTTTTCATTTCTTATTCAGTTATTATTAAAAGAAATAAATATTAATGTTATTAGTATTATCATCATTTAATTTGTTAGTATGTGGCACGATGGAGAGCGCCCTTTTTTGGAGAGCTGGGGCTTTTACATTAATGGACCTTGTGCCTTAGTTGTCTGTACTGTGAGCTGCAGATGTGTTAAGCAGGTGTTTATGATTATGAAAATTCTCTAGGATGACTCAAGCAAAGAATGACAGTGTTATTTAGAATATTGAAACAAGTCCAAACGATATCACAGCTGTGACTTGTAAAGGTCTAACCCGAAAGGACCCATTGATACAGATAATGTTTAAAGGTTATGTATGAATACCCCCCCATATGTCTGTCTCACTCTTTCTCTGTATATATATATATATATATATATATATATATATATATATATATATATATACATGTGTGTGTGTGTGTGTGTGGGTGTGTGGGTGTATTTCAATCTATGATTAATATCGGAAATGATCGGAGAATTTCTCGATGATCATCTGAACACTACCAGTAAGGATCTGCTCTATCAGATAGCAGCCCAGTATAGCGAGTTTACAAAAGCGGTCGACGCTGCTCGAGCTTTCATAAGAATGAAACAAGATCGAGGAGAGGTACTCGCAGATTTAGCAAGTAGGATGAAAAGACTTGCTAAGTTAGCTCATAGGTATGCAGAGATTGGCGAAGGGCCAGCTGCGCAAATGCACTTAGCTGAATTCTTCATAGATGCGTTCAGTAACCCCTTTATCTCGGAGGATTTAGTCAGATCGATCCGACAACATTATCGGAGGCCTTGTCTTCTGCTATACAAAGAGGAATGCTCTATGAGCGACTCCGAAGTGGCCACACACAACTATAACGTTGTAAGATATAAGTTTGAAATGTGTGCTTCGGCAAGACCGCAGCAAGGGCGTTTCAGCAATTACAGGCTATAATGAGGATTCCAATGGCCACCTGAGGAAAAATGAAATGACTTCACTTCAGGAAAAAGCAAGGCCATATTACACTCGAAACCTGTTCACCATAGACATCCACAGAGGTTAAACACACGGACATGCAACCATGTCAAACCCTCAAAAAAAGGAGTAACTCTGAGAAGGATAACCACCAGAGATCAGGGATGTCCAGAAAGCGATGAGAGGAGAACTAAACGGGCGCATAAAAGAAATAAATCGTTCAAGAAAATTCTGGGAAATAGAGAGACCCGAAAAAATAAACTCCCTACCCGGGCACCGGAAGTGAGTGTGCAATAAAAATAAGTGGTAGACAATCAGAGGAACTGATCGACACTTGATCGGAAGTTATGTTTCCTAAAACATCCGTTTTTGAGGTGTTATAAAGGAGAGTTAAGGGATTCTAGCCTAATAATTACTCTCGCTAATGGGCAAAGAATGCCACTAAAAAGCATGAACCATTTGCATATAATAAAAGAAGACGGAAACTTCATCAATGTTTTATATAACCCCAGACTTAGATCATGAGTGGATATTTCGTGCAGACTGGTTTCAAAGGAACCCACACCAAATAACCTTCAACCGTAACCATCTAACTGTTACAGGGATGAAAATAGCACTTGGTAATGTTACCTGTTGTAGAGTCCAGTTACCGCCATGCACTTCATCGATGCATACTCTTTGAGCAGTTTCTAACAAACATAAAAAAGAATTAAACCCGTCAACATCGATCTTCAGCACCCCCCCCCAAAAAAAAAAAACAGTAACAGAGACAATAAAGGTATGTACCCACATATACACACCACATGTACCTGTGGACCGAAAAAGACTAAAACTATTGTCAGCTTTCCTCAAGACTGTTCCTTTCAGAAAAAAGGGACTTCCAATGACTATAACACAAAACAGGGGACGACTAACGATTAAAAAAAGAATGAATAATAATTAAACACAATTGAGAGAAGATAAAAGGAATTTAAAAAATAATGTTATGACCTTTGCTAGTGAGAGATAAGGTCACAAAAAGTAGGGGAATAAATGCGGTCCAATGGAGAGCGCCTTTTTAAGAAAGCTGGGGCTTCTACATTAATGAGTCTTGTGACAAACTTGTCTGTCCTTGTGAGAAGTAGATGTGTTAAGCAGGTGCTTATGATTTTGAAAATGTTAGAACATA
Organism: Euprymna scolopes; assembly: GCF_053919585.1. Taxonomy (NCBI): domain Eukaryota; kingdom Metazoa; phylum Mollusca; class Cephalopoda; order Sepiida; family Sepiolidae; genus Euprymna; species Euprymna scolopes. The sequence goes on along the minus strand of NC_136482.1, from coordinate 61,531,079 downwards.
TTAATCTGGTATGACTCAAGCCAAGAATGACAGTTTGTTTAAAATATTGAACCAAGGCAAAACGATATAAGACCTTAGAATTTGAATGGTTAAACCTGAAAGAACTCATGGGTACAAAAACAAAACAATATTTAAACGTTATGTATGTATGCCGCGCGCTCTCTCTCTCTCTCTTTCTCTCTCTCACTCCCCGTATCTCTCTTTCTTCATTGAAAGAAAGAATTACATATAATTGAATTATTTTAAAACAGTTAAGGTCTGCATTTTGGGGGCGGCGGACGCGACATAGCATACGTCTGGTGTCAACTAGTAGTTATAAGAATATGCTCCTCATTGTTAAAACTTAAATAACTTATATATATATATATATATATATATATATATATATATATATATATATATATATAAATGCATTTGTTCGCTATTTTGATATAAGCATTAATTTCCAGCATATCATTAATGACTACGACCCGATTTTATTATTTTGCCACACTTGTTGTTATTATGCTAGTTATTATTATTATTATTATTATTATTATTATTATTATTATTATTATTATTATTATTATTATTATTATAGTGTTGTTGTTAATATTGAAATTACTTATAAGTAATTTTATTGTTTTGTACTATTCTAAAATAATTTCAACGCTTCTCGATATTATTGTGATTATTATTATAATTATTGTAGTTGCTGTTGTTGTATTTGTATTACTTATCTTATATTGTTAAGAATTGGAGTGTAATTAGGAGTACTGTCGAAATATGTGACATAGAATGCATTACGCGTGCTCCAGAATAATTATAAGTTTGTCTGATAGCATAGACTTTGGCGTCAAGGATGTAGATTTTAATTGAGAATGGGGCATGCGGAAACATACTACGAAGAGTCAATGCGTTTTAGATTCCTATACTAAGGAAATGTAATATATATATATATATATATATATATATATATATATATATATATATATATATATATATATGTATATATATATATATATGAGATTATCCTGCATTTTGAGTCAATAATACACCTAATTACATATACTGGTTCGGGCAACTTATTAGGGATATGACGCACTGAAATTATAGATATTATGTGGAGACTATAAAAACTAGTAAGACTGGAAACCAAATTGATTAGTTATTAGATGGGGTGTATTAGCGGAGTTTACAAGGTGACTCTATTTGAAATTTTTTTAAGTGTACATCAAAATATTAATTTGCTATTTGCGGTTTAACACACTTAATCTGTTAAATGGAGTTAATTGAACTACTTATATCAGTACGGCTGCAGTTGAATCCTAGATTTAATAGAAATGCGAATGGGGGAATGTAGAGTTAACTTCTCCGAATTCAGAGAATAGTTGTGAGTGTATGGTGGTGGTGTTATTCAGGTATTTGGATTCGATTAAACAAAGGTTGGCTACAAGATTTGGAACTGGTGAGAAGACGCCAGTTCTGTTTTGAGACAGTTCCGATTTATTACCATTTAAAACCTTGAATAGATTCCCTTTTTTCATATGATAAATTAATCTATATGCAGCAGTATATTGTTTTTCTATTGTTAATATATACATAATACATACATGCATATATATATATATACATACATATATATGTATATATATATATATATATATATATATATATATATATATATATATCCGTCCAAAGGTGTTGCGTAGCAGGGTGCTCATAATGGAGGACATGTATAACGGGCTCATAATACACGAATCACGATGTTTATGACAATTCTGAAGGGAAGACATTTATATTCTTTATAACACGACGACTGTGATGATAAATATGGGGGCTTCTTATTAATATGAACTGGGAAATATCATGCAACAGTTCTTAACAAATATAGAGTGGGAGAATATACTTCACTTATGATGATGGAGGAGTCGCATTACTTGTAAGTGTTGAACAAAGTTCGTTAAAAGATGATGCTAAAACACATTTACCGTTCCTATTGTAAAGAACGATGACACGAGACAACAGTTACAAACAAGAGCTAAGTACACCTTAGGATGTAATACTTTCATCACATCTGGGCAGAAGTTGCTCGAAGCACCTATCCACCCTTGGCAGAGTTAACAAAATAACTAATCTTGTACGCGATGACCTCTTCCTTTAACTGCTAACTCTTTGCCACATTCTCTATTGGTATTTTCATGGTAGGTTTTCGACTGAGATCTAATCTATGACCCCTAGCTAATTTTCCACAAAAAAAGACTCGTTTAGCCAAAATAACAATCAATAAATTCTTTCAGACCATATCAATGCCTAAGCCTAAACATCTATTTTATGAACAAATCTTCTTTCCTTGAAGTGTTTGCCTATGGAACTGAATTTTGCTTGTCTGCTTTTAAAATAACAACAATATCGTTGTCTTCTAGTCCAACGTAAACAAGTTCTTATTGAATCGCCCTCATAAATAATCTAATCACAAAAGATACAACTACAGAAGTATTTCTTAAGTGTTACATACCTTACATATACAGTGCTGCCAAGAGGAAATTCCGTACTCGTCAGTTTTTCAAGACACATTTAAGCTAAATAAAATATAACTATTTAAATAACCTAGACCTCATTTTATTCACAATTTATTCCTCTATAATTTTAGCTGTCTATATTTGACCGTTAATGTAAGTATCCTAGTATTCACGTCAATGACAAAAATTGCATCAAATCAAGCAGGCAAAAAGAAACTCCGCAGCAACATATTGGCATAAAACCAATTTAAAATATCTATATTTTAGCATCCGTAATCTTGAGATATTCACGTTTTAGCATCTCTAGTCGTAATTGTTGTGGGCTTTTATTTCATACAACGTAACGTGTAGCTCATTTTTATCGTTCCATGGACATAAATATTAGAATAGAGGTTGGGCAAGAAATATTTCCATACAGAAACAGCATACGTTTTGTTGATGACCAAACGATCAAGACATTTATACACTGCGTCATTTTAACGACATTCAACCGACATAGTAACGAATTTCATTAATTCTAAGAAGATATGTTCAGTGATTTGAGGAGTCGCTAGATGATTGCGATATAATCTATCATCACTTATATTAATAGTTTCCAAATGTGGCACACAAGTAAAGATACAAGAAATAGCAAAAATACAGAGCAATATGTCTGGTCTCAATTGATATGATTGCATGATGTGTATCATTACTAGACAAAGTCAGAAGTATCATCAAAAATAGGTATTATTTTATAAACACAATCTTGATAATTAAGTATTACAACCCGAAACCGTCGTCATTATTTTTGGTAACAAATGCTTTAGTGTAGCAATACCCATTTACTGCGAGAAAGCGTTTATTACGCCATTTTGATTCACTACACATACTGTCGTTCCGGCATATAAATGTGCAACGTCGTTTAACTTGATTAAAGGTCGCAGACATTGGAGTCGGAAACAGGTTAAAACTTTGATAATTAGGACATAAAAACTTGGAATTTTGAATAAATGTACCATCGTTTATGAGAAATAATAGTTACGTCAAGCTAGAACAACTGCACAGACTATATATATATATATATATATATATATATATATATATATATATATATATTTGTGCGTGTGTGTACGCATATTTATATATGTATGTATATTTATATATGTATATGTATATATGTATATATGTATATATATATGTATATATGTCTATGTATATGGATGTATATGTATATATGCATATATGTATATATATGTGTATTTATATGTATATGTATATATGTATGTATATGTATATATGTATATATATGTATGTATATGTATATGTGTATATATATGTATGCATATATATGTATATGTATATATGTATATATATATGTATGTATATATATTATTATTATTATAAGCTATATATTAATATGCTTGTCCGTACGGTGTTACGTCATCATCATCGCAAACATTAATTAATGTGAATTACCTCCCTTTATTGTTCAATCTTTATTAGTTAAAAATCATTAAACCCTTTTATTTTAAAGACAATTATGCATAGAAGGCATCGTTCCACAGTTTAAATAGTATAGTATTTTACTTACATTTTTAACGATGTCTTATGTAGTCGGAACGCTTATTCTATTTTATTCAGTAATAAATATATTTTTTTACATTTAACGGTACGAGTTCGTTTTTTACTGTGCCACTTTATCTTTTTTTTTTATTTACTTTGGAGTGAGACTTACATAACAAAAATATGTTTAGAAATAAATGTTACAAAAGTCAAGAATGACTTTATTAAATAAATCACCAAAGTCACCATTCGCAAATAGACTGAGTAACACAGAGTCAAAACATATTTTACGTCTTGTTCTGTTTTGTCTTCTGTTTTACGGCATATCAATCCTTTTTCGTGTTATTTAATGCTGAATCGAGTAATTTTGTAACATTTATACAGCTTCACGTTGTTTACATAGTTATTACTTATGTTTTGTTCGTTTTATTTGCTTCTTTTACAGGAAGTCATCATCTTCTAATGCCTACCGACAGAGCATACATATTTAAATACTATAAGACACGGACACAACAATTTTTTTTAATATGAAATAAAACATTTTTTTTCATTACTTACGATTTAATTTATTTAAAGAAATATTTATTTCCTGTTTAAAGATTTTCAGTATATTTTATTTAACTAAAGAATTTTTCCATTATTTTTATTACATTGTTAGGTGAAGTTTCAGAATAGTTAAACCCCCCTCCCCATATTAAGAATGGCTTTCAGCATAATTCTTACAATAGCGGTATCTAAGATTTTGTTCCTTATTTTAAAACAAATTATTAAAAAAAGATACAAGACCATTAAATTTTTTTCCATTAATCGCTATTTAGGTGAAGTTTTAAAATAGTTAACCCTTCTCCCCATAACCGTTTTTTCATGCAGGAAAATACTTTGTTTCAGTAATCATGGTTTAAATAAATATTTATTCCTTATTAAAAGATGTACAGTATATTTTATTTAACTGAAGAAATATTTATTGTTCATACATATATTTCCCCCTATTTTTTACATTGTTAAGTGTAGTTTCAGTAGTTTCAGAATAGTTACCCCCTCCCCATATTAAGAATGACTTTCAGCATGATTCTTACAATAGTGCTATCAAAGTTATTGATTTTTCTTATTTATCAAAAATTATAAAACAGATACAAGAACATTTTAAACATTTTTTTTCATTAAATCGTTATTTAGGTGAAGGTTCAAAATAGTTAACCCTTCTCCGCATAACCGTTTTTTTATGCAGTAAAATACTTTGTTTCAGTAATTATGGTTTAAATAAATATTTATTCCTTATTAAAAGATTTGCAGTATATTTTATTTAATGGAAATCTATATCAATAATTCGACTTAAAAATATTTGTGAATTTCCAAATCTTCATCGAATAAAATTCAAAATAAATAGAAAAGTCTATTGCATATGTAAAAGTTGACGGTTGCTTATTTAACTTCATTAAAAGCTATCAAAGTCAACCAAGAGCTGCTCAATATTCTGGCTTAATTGATCATTTAAAAAGGAATGAAGATGATTATTCTAGTGTACCAGTAATTCTACCATCTACATTTACAGGAAGTCCTAGGAATCTACAACAGCTTCATCAAGATGCAATGGCAGTTTTCTCTGACCTATTCATTACTCACACGTATACTCCAAAATGTCCTGAAATATTAAACAACTTGGGGTCATCCGAACTTTCACAAAATCGATGTCAACAATGTCACACAGTTTTTTTTTTAATTCACAGTCTGACTCCCAAGAACCTGCTGACTGACCACTATTCTCACTCCAAGCAGCTGATCGACGTCCCTGTCACCGCCTCAATCATCACCAGCACTTCCTGACAATATCAACAGCATCAGCTACGATCGCATTGACCTTCAATAAAAGTTTTAACTAAAGTTCTTTGTTCTACTTGCTTTCATACGTTCATTTTTGTAATATAACAATAAGGAATTTCTTACTGATGTGTTTTAAAATATTTTAACTACCGTGGAATTTTCACGGGTCTTGCTAGTTATTATTATTATTATTATTATTATTATTATTATTATTATTATTATTATTATTATTATTACCATGACGTGTGTGTTATTTTCTGTCACGGACACATCCGAGCCGTTTAATTGTTATGTACATCGATTTCTTGTAATAAATAATTTTGTCCAGAATTCTTCAGAAGTTTTTGTTTCGTTTTCGATTATAGCTAATAACACAGAAGCCTTTTCTTATGAATAATTTTACTAAGAATTCATTATAATTTTCGTTTCGGTTTCGATTATAGCTGATTTAACTTTTGTCATCACTTTTTTATAAATAATTTTACAACAATTCCTCATAATGTTTGGTTTCGGTTTCGATTTAAACTAATTGTACTCAAAATCTTTTAAAAATAATTTGATACAGAAATCCTCATGGGTCCTAGTTTCGATATCGAATTAAGCTGAGAGGAACGACGTAAACTATTTTTTTTGTAAATAATTTTTTCAACGCTTCTTCATGAGTTTGGGTTTGAAGGAACAATATATATATATATATATATATATATATATATATATATGGGTGTGTGTATATGCATATATATATGTACGTATATATATATGTATATATATGTGTGCATGTATATGTATGTGTATATATGGCTATGTGTATACATGTACGTATATACGTATATATACATGTATATACGCGTATATTTGTGTGTGTGTCTATATGTGTATTGAGGTGGAGAGGGCTCCCGTAAGCCGTGGTGAAGGCAACCTTTCTAGGAGAAGCAAATCTCTGATTTAAAAAATCATAAAGCGGGAGACCAGATCCCGCATTAAGCTGGTCTGCAGTTTAATTTCTTGCTGGCTATCTTGCTCTTGCTTGTTGCTGGATCTCAACATTTTGAACCGAGAGAGAGAGAGAGACTTAGCTGTCGTACAAAGCTAAGACTCTGTAACATCATCTTTGTATAGATACTTCCTCAGGCATTTGGGCTCATGGATTTTAAATGTCTGTGGGAGTGGAACGTCCTACAAGACGTTGCAATCATCATATACGTGTATATATGTATATATATGTATATATATGTATGTATATGTATATATGTATATATGTATGTATATACATATGTATATATGCATATGTATATACATATATATATATGTATATAAGTGCATATATATGTGCATATATGTATATATATATATATATATATGTATACATATATGTATATATGCATATATGTGTATACATATATATATGTATATATATGTATATACAGGTGCATATATATATGTATATATTTATACGTATATATGTATATATACGTATATATGGCTCTATATATGTATAGATATGTTTGTGTATATATGCATATGAATATATATATATATATTTATATATATATATATATATATATATTGTAGATGTGTATGTTTGAGATTCGGTTGCAATTACACTTGTTAACCCAAGTAATATAAATATATATTTTTTTTATTTTTGAAATAGTGCTCATATAATATTAGCGAGGAACAGCAAGACACGTCTTCGACAAATCCTTGCGATATTAAGCGTAGGAATGCAATCTATTAACTTACTTATATACTCGTAAATTGTCATTTATTTATTAGCAGTTTATCTTTCCTATAAAAATAACTTTATTACCTAGTTATGTTCGGCGTATTTTTATAAAAACAAAATATGGCAACCCGTCATGCTGTTTTTTCAGAGTGTCCTTCTAGTTTTAGTTCTGAAATCACTTTAAGAGTTTCTCATCCGTACTAATGCATACACGCGCGCACGTGAACACACACACACAAACACACACACATATATATATATATATATATATATATGTGGATATATGTGTGTGTGTGTTTTATTATAATAAAGATTTAATGAATGTTAATGGTCAGAACTTTTTGTTTTTATCAACGATTTTTTTAGACAAGCCGTGAACCCAGTTGGTGAAAAAATATAAGCACAAAGAACTATTATTTTAGTCAGGACAGAGGATAAACGGCACTAAATTAGAACACTTTTTCTAGTACATACCTTGTCTGATAGTAGATTTGTAGATCGGCTGAATGGCCTCAAGTGTAAAAAATATTTTCAGCGATACCGAGCAGTAATGTTACGAAACGCCGAATAAACAATGCTTCTGCTTATTTATATAATTGTTTTAAGAGAAGAAAATCCAAGGTTTCAGTGTCGATTTCTGTTCAACCAGAATTATCTGTGAAAATATGAGAATGAAACGGAACAGATCCACGGGTTACAAACAGACTTAGAATAAATTAAACAAGGCATCTGTACTCTAATCAACGATGAACTTGAGAACAACTGCTTATTAATTGCGGAAAGACAGAGAAGAATAGAAATTGCATCATTACCAATGATGTCAATTTTTTTATTATACGTTTTAAATCATAAATGAATTTTTAAAAAAAATCTTGTTAAAACCCACGACTTTGATGTTGAGAAGTCTATCAATCAAAAAGAATTTGCCGTTTGCATTGTCCTAATAAAAGTATATATTAAATTAAAGAAAGCAATGAATTTATCTTAAATTAATGACGAACATGGACAAGAATTTTTAACTTTTTGAATGTTGTCTAGATTTCTGTAACTGACTTAGGGTAATTTTTGCGTTGCTTCATCAGAAAATGACATAGGTTTCTCGCTATTAGTTAATTTTTTTGTGCTTTGAAAAATCAGATTTTCCAACAAAATCGATTACAGTTTTTGGAATTATAATTAGATTTGTCAACACATATTACCTATTATATATTTTAAGAGAAAACAAAATTTGCCAACAAAATACATTGATTACTAGATAGAAACACCAATTGCTGTAAATTAAATGATGTGTATCAATAAAGTTAGGACACGTAAATTTTATCATTGTTCAAACTTTAGGGTCTTACCTTCCCTTTCTTTGAACTCCTCGAATGCTGAATGGTAGAAAGACTTCTCTATAGATTCATATAGTAGTCAAGTTTCCCTACTACCTGGTTTCAATCTCTTTCAGGTACCGATTGAATCTCTCGTCACTCATTGAACATACGTTCTCAGGAAACCGGTCTATATGTGAAAATAGGTAGTGCACCTTGATGCTCATGTTGCAGCCCAGGTGTTTTAAAGCAGTCAGTATATTATTGAAAGTGTTGTGTAGTTTCTGGATTTATTGTTGCCAAAAAGTTATCTATTACCAGAACAATACATTTCACGCTTTCAGTTCCACTTCATTCATTGGGCTTTTGAACTCAAGATCTCTGACGAGCTGCCATATATGAGAACCATCAAAGATGCTAGCGTTCGACTTCTCCATGTTTAATCCTGGAAACACCTCGCACACGTAAATTAATCAGTCACCATGCTTGCCCAGAGCCGTGGTAAACCGCTTGATTAATCTGAGCTTGATGTACAGCGGTAGGAAGAGAATTCTCGTTCTGTCCACGAGAAGGTTGTTGAATGTATTCCTTTCTTTGCAAGACACTATTTCTCTCATGTACAAGCCAGTTTTCATTCATGTATGCTTACCACCAGACGATTTCGGGGTTTTATAACTGATACACTCCTTTTTCAACATAATCACCCAGAACTATCAGAGTTGAATACTTTTTTCATTGAAATAATCATTTCCAATCCAAAAGTTATTAAGTATGACATTTTGCAACCACGAACTTCTAAAATGCTTCACACATGCATGAATGTAAAAAAAAAATGTAAAAAAACAACAACATGTAGCTCAAAAACATGGTCTGATTAAGCAAAACCAATGTGATGTTCGGATTAAATGCAAGAAATTCGGCTTAAATCAACTGGAAAAAACGTAGGAAACAAATGTGTTGTTAACAAGTGTAATGGTTAATCATGTTCAATATATATGTTGATCAAATCAGCAAGTACCTATATATATATATATATATATATATATATATATATATATATACACACACACACACATATATATATATATATATATATATATATATTACGATTGGAGCTAATTGATAAAAATAGTTTGTGATACTAAAGGGGATTGTGGCACACTTATTTTTTTTTTTTAAGAGAAATATGTTCAATTCAGCGACAGTGCACCACACCTATGTTACATTTGTTTCAATCTCAGCTGCTTGGTCGCACTAAATTTACTCGCTTTCTATCACGCTCCCGAATCCCTCTCTTAATAACCACAGTCGAACATATTCTCTTTTCAAATTACAATGATAGATGAAATGTATATTACATAAAAAAACAGATTAATGCCAGTGGAATAATGAGTTATACCCTGTACGGTAAGGAAAAAAACTGAGAAATACTTTGAGAAAAAAATGTAAATGTTTAGTTTGGGATTTATAATATTTATTTGTTAAATTATTCCGTCCACTGTAATCTTTGTCAATTTCATACAACCTTTTCAAGCATGTGCCACCGAACTTGTTCATATGTATTTTATAAAACTAGAAATTCTTTACGGAACCATCGGTAAAAAGTATTAGTTTTAATGGGGACCTTTAATGAATACAGCTTGCTCTTGTATTATCGGCAATTACTCAAAAAGAAGTTTTAAGTATTTTGTAATTGTTTTTTCGTATCTCCTACACGGAGAAATGGATCTCACACATCCAGACGTTTTTACTAAGACTTTCGTATTACTAAAAGATCTATCATTTCTGCCGGAGAGCTTTGCTGTACTCTAATATATATTACACTACAATTACGAATTCATGACTTACGAAATAAAAGCCAGTTAATGCAGTTTATATAATGAACTATTCCGTTAGAAATTATACATACTATCGTATTATTGAAAGATTTCTGGAGTCCAAGATAAAATGAAGTTCTCATGTTACAAGTACGAACACGTTGTTTGCATACCATCTAAAACAGGAAGTACATTCCGATCAACCTTAGTTATAAAAAGGTGCACATACTTTCATTATTTGTTTATTTAAATGGGTATGCAAACATATTCATACGATTGACAAAATGTTTTCATGTATTTAGCTGTATTTTACTTCAAGTGTAGTATCATTTATTTAACACATGATGGCATACATTAAACAACATTCGTGTAAGACCGGAAGTATATCTAGTTTTAGATTGCCTTTGTGCTGCAATCTCTAATGTAAAATGGCATAGACTGGTAATTCCCACTCTCATATTTTTGTTCCCCCCGCGAATGCACATACTCGACTAGCACATGATTTCTGCACATACACACACTCACTTCATAAGGTATGTAAGACATTTTCATCCACATTTACTTGCACATACAGACACTACTCAAATGTTATTCGACACATTGCCATTGGTAAAACTGTAAATTAGGGCTTGTCGTCTTTACAAAGTATTAATATTGTCATACGTTAGTGTTTGTGTGATGTTACTTGATTCCGTTTTTTAATGATATTATTTGAGAATCTCTAAGTGAACTGAATGTGCTAAAATTCAAGAAACCTATTTAAAAACACGGCAAACGTTGGAAACTGCTACTTTATATGCCGATTTTTGTGTGCATAAAACGCTTTAATGAAAATAACTTCGTTTCTCGATTTACTTTGTAAGATAACTCGCATATTGAATTAAAATAACTGCATGAAATTTAAGGTAACAATTCGATTAATTGAACTGCAATGGCGAGTAGTATGAGATTGTTGACTGTGAAAGTATTTAGAATGTCACGAGATCGGGACAATTCGCTGATACGAAGCGTCGCAGATGCAGTTGACAGGTTGTTCGATTTTAATCCGATAAAATGTCGATCTCGAATCTAACTTGAAGTGAATGCTCGACCCAAGAGATTTATTAACATACGACATCGTCTTGTTCTAGCGGACTTGTGTTTCAAGAATAAGAGTAAGGAATTGATCTCAAAGGATTTAAAACATAACAAGATGCACGTTTGCCAACAGGAAACTTTCCTGGAACAGCAATCGAAATGGTCCAAGGTTTTTACACTGGAAACACAGCAAAAACCACACGGAATCAAATAATGTATTGCTACCTTGATGTACAAGATAGAAAATATAACACTGATTCTTAAAATATAAACTTCACATACAATCTAGTTTTGTGATTCCACATGCAAAACAATAGCTAACAAAATATTTATTAATTAAGATTCCCAATTACGTTTATAGAGTTATTATACCAAACCACACGCACACATAATCTTTCTCCTCTCTCTCCTTATATATATATATATATATATATATATATAGGGTGTCCCAATAAAATGTATACACTCTTTAAATTATCTGAACTTGTTAAATCAATACGCTATTCCACGTTTCCAAGAGATGTTTAGGAATAACAATTGGCACTTCCATTTCATCATGACGTAAGAGCATATGTTGATAGTCACCTGCGAAAAAGATAGTTATAACAAAGAGCCCTGTTCACGCCTACTGGATGTGCCCCCTGAACGAGTTCCTCTCTTTTTTAGGGATGAGTGAGTAGTGGCATGTTAAACCCTTTATAACATGCACGAAGAAATAACAGATATATACTAAACTAAGACAATGGGATCACCCTAAGACAACGACATGCAGATCGCAGTAGAGTGGTGTGATAGACATAGAGAGGACCTACCTCAGAAACGGGCGAGAATCTGTCTGACAGCAGGCTGAAAGATAGAAAAAAAAAAAAAAAAGAAGGCCGAAATGGCGGTTATTGTTTGCCCGGTCACGCATAGATCTCGCGCGTAAAAAAATAGATATTCAAAAAATTCTTGAATATTAATTCGTTTCATAAAATCATAGGTTTTATTTATCCAAGGGAAAACTTAAGAAATGTTGTAATCAGTTATATAGAAAACTAATCAGTGAATCGTAGTATTCATGCTTGTGCGCAGGTTTCCAAAATTTCAATTTATTTTTACATATTCTTCATGGTAGAATAGTGTATATATTTAAGGCATTTCATTAGAAAATAATATGACTGGGAAAACGAAAATATGTAAATTACAAGGTCAATTAATATAAACACGAATATGAGAACAATATTTTTTTTCTTTATTACATTTTCAGCAAAAAGAAACACTTTGTCACGGAAGAAACTACTGGAGTAAAAGACTCACTTACATCTAGGTATCTCCCCTGTGAAGGGTTGGGATTTAGATGCATGTCGGGTTTTTCGGGGGTATTTACATCGAGCGTTTACCGTTAAATTACTTGTAAAACAGGCAAAGGGATGCAACATTTCGTCGAATGGGCAGAGGTTGAAGCTTAGATGACAGTTCAGGACCTGTCAGATTGGCGACTCTCTTTTGAACCTTTTCTAGGAGCGAGAGACTAGTAGCAGATGCACCAGCCCAAATGTGACAACAATACTGTATACATGGGCGAATGGTGGCCTTATTGTGGTACAGGATACTTTCGGGCGTTAGTAGCTTTCTAGCAGGGTAGAGAGAAACTACCTTCTTCGCAGCGGTTCTGGCAATGCTCTCAATGTAATTATTCCAACTCATGTTTTCTTGTAAACGTTAGTTCGAGGAGTTTAAAAGATGTACTTTCAGATAAAGATTCATTGGCCATTACTCTTGGTAGTAGAGAAGGTGTCTTATAATAATTGAAGGAAGTGAATTTAGTCCTGGCAGGATTGAAGGTGACCATCCATTTTGTCCCCATTCAACTACAGATTGGAGGTCATCCTCTAGTGTTACTGCCATTTTTTTAGATGTGTTCATTCCTTTTACTGTTGTGCCTGTTATAAAACGTGGTATCATCACCATATATACCCATCTTACAGATAATTTTGTCAGTGAGGTCATTTATGAACATTAGGAATAACAGAGGTCCAAGAATAGACAATTAAGGCACTCCCGCATTTATATCATATTGTTTAGATGTACGACCGTCGAAGAAAACCTGTTTGTTTTCTTATCTAAGAAGGATTTAATTATGTTTAGTATTCTTCCAGTGATACCGTATGATCTGATTTTCCTGAGAAGACATTCATGCCATGCCCTGTCAAAAGCCTTAGATATATCGCGAGCTACCGCTCTACCCTCCCCTGCTTTGTTCAGTGAATGGTATATAGGTTCAGAGATTACACTTAGGATGTCTGCTGTGGAACGGCCTTGCCTAAATCTATATTGTTAGTCGGTCAGAAGTTTAGCATCTCTAAGGTGATGAACTAGAGCTTTGTTAATTATGGACTCAAATATTTTGGGAAAAAGTGGGAAGATACTAATGGGGCGATAATTTAATGGGTTAGTTCTTTCGCCAGAATTCTTGAATACTGGTACCACAGAAGCAGCTTTCCACCAGGCAGGAAAACAAGATTCATTAAGGCATTTGTTGTTAAGTTTGGAGAGAACTGAAGCCACTTCGGCGGACCATTTTTAATTTTTTAAGATAAGCTCCAAATACATTTAAAGTGTCAAGATTTATTTATGATAGCATGCACCTGAGACGGGTGATTTTCAGATCATCTAGTGTGGCGTCTGTCTTTAAATGAAAGTCAGGGAGTGGGTGGTTAGCAGCGTCCAGTGTGGAGTTTGAGGCAAACCGACTGGCAAGCATGTTAGTCTTCTCGTTTGCTGAGTAAACAACCTCGTGATTATTGGATAGTGAAGGAATTGTTGATTGCCCATTATTTACTACACTGTTGTAGATTTTTCAGAGGTTACGGGTTCCTAATTTTTGTGTTTCTATGCGTATTTTGGTGATTTCAGTAAATTCTCTCTTAGCTCTCGCTATTTCTTTCTTACAGGTATTTCTGGCTTCTATATACTTCTGTCTCTTTTAACTGGACTGATGTTCGTTAAATCTACGGTACGCATGCTACGTTTGCGCAATGGCAGCTGCACAAGTAGAAGTAAACTATTGTGGAGGGTGGGGCTTGCTATAAACTTTCCGCGTACGAACATGTGCTTCAATTGCTGCTTTGAACCATTCAGTGGTTTCATTTGCGTACTGTTCAGGAGGGAGAGAAAAGATAATTCGCCATGGGGCGTCTCTAATGAGATTCCTGACGGATTCCCAGTCAGCCTTTTTATAATATCTCGTTGTTTTGAGCAATGGCTCTTCAGTTTCGGCTTTAGAGTTTAGAGCGATTATAACCCTTATCACTGCATGATCAGCGTTCCCAAGTGGGCTGTGGGCATTGGTTACGCAAGTATCGAGAACTGTAGTCATAAACAGATCTAGAAGTAATGCGTGTTCGTTTTGCTGATCTGGGAAACGGGTTGGAATCGTAACCATCTTTGATATGGAATGAGATAATGAGAAGCTATGTGTTGTGCTAACAGCTTTGTCGGTGTAGGTAGAAAATCCAAGCCAGTTGCTGTGGTGGACATTGAAGTTATCAAATGCATGCACATGTGCGCTAGTGTCGAGGGAAAGTGCTGTATCTCTGCTGACAGAGACTTAGTTTATTAGGGAAGAGTCCTGGGTCGAGGGAGAGTGGCAAAGAAAATAAAAGTAACTAATGTTATGTTGCATGTAAAGTCTAAAACCTTGATCGTCCCATTCTAGTTTTGTTCCTCTAGTCAAGGGAGGGTGTTTCGAATAGACTCCAAACTCGTGCACATGTCTATCAGAGTCCTTACGTCAGAGTGTGAGATATCCAGGCATATTAATTTAGTTAAAGGCGATGGAGGAGTGTAGATTTGTCTCACTTAATGCTAAGATATCCGGGGTGTTTGTATGGAAACTGCTTCAACATCATTTAAATTTGTTTTAAGCCCACGTATAGTCATAAATGCAAGCCTCAAGGGAGGAGACAAGTTGTTGTTTTTTTTTAGTTGGCCTGGTTTAAGCGTAATTTTTTATTGTACTGTAATTTTTGTAAGAGTTTCAGTTTAGGTAAGGGGCAATGAACAAGAGGTTATGCAGACTACCAGACATGAAACACAAGTAGACCATCAGCTGACATTTCATCTAATAGGATTGTGACCACAGGAAAGCCCACCGGGAATGAGTTCAGAGTCCCTTTCCATGCGCGATATTGCACTACACACATTCAGATATTATACAACGTTTGATGGAGCAGCCGCTCCAAGTTCCACCAAGGGGTTAGGGCTTCTGTACTACCAGTTGACCAGGAACTGTCAATGCGCTACTCTCAACCCATCATACGATGGTCAACCCAATCTACGTGTACTGCCATTATTGCATTCAAGCATTCCCAAGTGTCCAGTTTAGAGGGATGGGATGTGTCAGAAGTGTGGAGGACATCATTCACTGCCCAAGTCATGAAACAAGATCGACAACTGAGTATTTCTGTCGAATGCCTTGGTTCGACCTTTACGCCTGGCTAATAGGCAAAGAAGGAGTATGAAGGCCGGGTGAAAGACAGTGCCTATCTACTCCTTAAGCAGATTAGGTTTTCAGACCAATAATTTGTTTGAGTCACCAGCTCTAGGAAAGTTGTCATCCAAGACTTAAGAGGCCTTCCTCCCATTAGGTTTTGCTTAAGAGTTTTCCTTCTCCTAGACGGATGACCTAGATAGATCTCCTGGTCCATCAGCACCGAGAGGGTTTGGCACGTACCTGACTCCTTAACTAGGTGCTTCTGCGACCACGCCTTGGTAGTTAATGTTACTGGGTGAGTTTGTAAATGTCATATATATACGGAAATATTACACTTCTCAAAGTGATCAAGGGACGTTGCTATTTCATTTTTACTGGAAGAGGGTGTGAGTAATTATATGAATTATTCTTTTTCTTTAAGAATTATTGAAAACACTTTTTGAAAATCTTTTAAAATTATTTTGTGAATATTATGTATTCGATACGTTTTTATGTTTAAAATATTTTTATTTTGATTTCAATCATTTTATTTTCATATTTTCATAAACATATATTTATTATATAATTTCAAATAAAGTTTTATTTTTGTTTTGTTTTTTTCATAAGATGTATACGGTTAATATTGGCTTCGTCTCGAAGCTCGTATTTATTTAGAAAGCTGTCCATAATTTGTTTGGACGTATACATAACATTTTTATTATTTATTATTTTTAAAGCAGTAATCTACGTACAGCGTGTTCCGAGTTAACTAACTCTCATCAGCGTAGCTCGACTATTTTTTAGGGATCGAACTCCAGACTGGTGTTTACCACAGTTCGGCGCCTTAACCGTTAGGACACGACCCCTAGATGACTTTACTGTTCATTTTTATCGCTTATAAATTTACATTTGTTGTTGTTGTTGTATATATATATATATATATATATATATATATATATATATATATATAGTGTTATAATGGAATAATTCCAGAGGAAATCCGGGTATGAGAGCTCAATGTGGTAAACAGAGCAATAAGATAAAAAATATAACACGGAAATTACATAATTGTCGATGCAATAATTTATTTCAACCTTATGGTATTTTCAAGCATCTAAATCAAACAATTACATTTTTGATACTGAAAAAAAGGAAAGAAAAGATCGGGGTTCGACCCTCAAAAAACAGAGGTGGTGGTAGTAGCAATCCACTTAATACATTTTATAGAGAGGGTGGTAGGGATTTAAAAAAAATAAAAATTAAAAATAACAAATAAAAATATTAGATTAGACACTTATAAGCGGCAGCTCGATGTAACCATAGATACACACACACACACACACGCAACACATATACATACACCTACACCCACATACACACACACACGCCTCTAAAATGTACGTTCTTACACATAAATGCCTTGACACGCGTTTACTAACCTAGGAAGAAAGGGGCGAAAGTATACGGATATATAGTGAAAGAAATAGAACAGCGCGTAATGGAAAAAGAAGAAAAAAAGAGAGGAAGAAAAAAGAGGAGACAGTGATCAAATGTTAACTGTCATATTAGTCTAGAAACTCTGAGAAAGATAAGGGAAAGAAAATGGATGTTATACACGCGTCCTATAGTTAATTGAGTCATGGAAAGTAGGTCTATTAAAAGATAAATAAAAAATAAGAAAAAAATAAGAAAATAAAAATAAAAATAAAAAGAATATTATATACAAAGTTTTAAAACTATCTGTATGTTATTATGTAAAAAATCAGTTAGAAATTAATATTATCTTATAATTCATTTAAATATTGTATTTGTAATATAATACTATGAATTTAAAAGAATTGAGTCTTATGTATTTAATATTTTATATATTTTCATGTAAATAATTTTATTGGTGATTATAGCGGTCGTTGTAATTAATATTTCAATTCTTAATTTGATTAAGAAGTGGAAAATTGTAATATTGGCCGCCCCCAATTCGATAGGACGTATCTAGTTTCGGTTAATATATACTTTTATTCACTCCGTACAACAAAAGTATTCTCATGCACGCATAAAGAAATAAGTAAAATAATTATATTTTTGTGTTGATTTGTATCAAATCTAATAATATCTACAGACCAAATACTAAAACTAGATATTATTAGATTTGATACAAATCAACACAAAAATATAATTATTTTACTTATTTCTTTATGCGTGCATGAGAATACTTTTGTTGTACGGAGAAAATAAAAGTATATATTAACCGAAACTAGATACGCCCTATCGAATTGGGGGCGGCCAATATTACAATTTTCCACTTCTTAATTAATTAAGAATTGAAATATTAATTACAACGACCGCTATAATCACCAATAAAATTATTTACATGAAAATTTATAAAATATTAAATACATAAGACTCAATTCTTTTAAATTCATAGTATTATATTACAAATACAATATTTAAATGAATTATAAGATAATATTTATTTCTAACTAATTTTTTACATAATAACATACATATAGTTTTAAAACGTTGTATATAATATTCTTTTTTATTTTTATTTTTATTTTCTTATTTTTTTTTCTTATTTTTTATTTATCTTTTAATAGACCAACTTTCCATGACTCAATTAACTATAGGACGCGTGTATAACATCCATTTTCTTTCCCTTATCTTTCTCAGAGTTTCTAGACTAATATGACAGTTAACATTTGATCACTGTCTCCTCTTTTTTTCTTCCTCTCTTTTTTTCTTCTTTTTCCATTACGCGCTGTTCTATTTCTTTCACTATATATCCGTATACTTTCGCCCCTTTCTTCCTAGGTTAGTAAACGCGTGTCAAGGCATTTATGTGTAAGAACGTACATTTTAGAGGCGTGTGTGTGTGTGTATGTGTGTATGTGGGTGTAGGTGTATGTATATGTGTTGCGTGTGTGTGTGTGTGTGTGTGTATCTATGGTTACATCGAGCTGCCGCTTATAAGTGTCTAATCTAATATTTTTATTTGTTATTTTAAATTTTTATTTTTTTAAATCCCTACCACCCTCTCTATAAAATGTATTAAGTGGATTGCTACTACCACCACCTCTATTTTTTGGAGGATCGAAGCCCGATCTTTTCTTTCCTTTTTTTCAGTATCAAAAATGTAATTGTCTGATTTCGATGCTTGAAAATACCATAAGGTTGAAATAAATTATTGCATCGACAATTATGTAATTTCCGTGTTATATTTTTATTTTATATATATATATATATATATATATATATATATATATATATATATATATATATATATATATATATATGATTCGCTTAAGAGAGTTTTTCTTTCGGAGAAAGACTTTATTCTCGCCTTGAATTTACACGTCCGTATCCTGCTACGAGAATTTCCTTCCACGACCGCGTGGTGCCTCTTCTTTTCATCAAATATGACGTTAATTTTATATAGGTTTATATATATATATATATATATATATATGTATATATATATATATATATATATATATATTGTCTGCATCTCTTTCCGAAGTATGCGCGCTTATTTTACTTTACATTTCTCTACTCTTATGACCGATAGGCCCTCTGCTATTTTAGAAACTTATTTATGGAAAGCTATTCCTAAATTATTGTTAGCTATATTCTTTTCCACTTATGTCAAATTCAAAATTCGTTTATGTTGCTTGATACCCAATTCTCTTACGACTCAATATGTAATTATTATATTTTCTTAATACTTGTTTTCTAATAAACATTTTCTCCGAAGAAATGTATCTCGGACATCTACATTTAAAAAACAACAATAATTATAATATTGATACTACTAATAATAATAACAGTTATTATCATAATAGCCATAACAAGAACACTAATAAAAATAATTCTGATTTCGCTTATGAATGTCTCTCTGGTAAGGGATGGGATTCTTTTCCAGAGGATTTCCCTTAATCCCGGCTTCAAACCAGGAGCTTCAAAGATCAAGAAATTTCCTAAGGATGTTGGTGGTACCTATAATTGCAGAGGTGTGATGGCCGCCTAAAACATCGGGGATTTGTAGTTTTTTTCAATTGTCCTTACAGACGACTTGATACTACTCATAGTGTACCAATTACGACCGGGAGTATTTGTGTTTTAACCCCGTGTATACGCCTTATCTCCAAAGCCAATGGAGCATAATTGCTCAACTTCCCATTTTCCTTATCTATCATATTCCTGTCCCAGTTTTTTGAAACCGTGTCAATGACGACCAAATCCGAACGATTATGTTCCAATTGCTTGGTCGTTATGACACTTTGTCCCACCATACCTCTATCTTGCCATCCTCACTTGTTCTCACTTCATCAGGCACCTCCTCAAACGATTTTCCAGCACACTTCACCACAACCCTCTTACACACCTCCCAATATATCCGGAGTCCCATGCGATCGTGGCGTTTTGCAGTACTATCTCCATGCCAGCCCACTGCACCCTGCTGCAAGGTGCGCAATTGATTCTGAGGTCTTACCACAAATCCGGCATTCTGCAGCAATTTCCTCTCCTAGAACCAGTTTTTTGACCAATCGTGTTCCTAATGTCTGCTCATGTGCTGCACAAAGAAAAGCTTCAGTACTCTAAGCCAGATACCCAGCTCTAAGCCATTGCTATGATCTGAGCGTAGCATGGATCGATTACAGAAAGGCTTATGATGAAGGTTGCTGAGAATGTGGTAGGGATTCTGGAGATTAGTATGGCTCAATGGAAAACGGTGCTGACAGTAAACAGAGCAGAGATGGGACAGGTTAGCATTAAACGTGGGATATTTCAAGGAGATTCGTTATCGCCAATTCTTTTTGTAATGATAATGATGCCACTGGGCATCCTCTTGAAGAGAGAAAAACTGGGGTATAACTTTGGATCTGGTGACAGACGCCTCAATCATCTACTGGTTATGGATGATTTGAAAATATTCGGTAGAAATGAAAAGGAAATGGAGAGACTGGTAGAATTTTTCTTGTTTTGATATCCATGGCATGCAAATCCTTGTCAGGCCATTCTAAAATTCCCACACTGTTGACCACTTGTAGGGCTGTTTAATGATTTTCTTTAATTTTGTTCGTTCGTAGGCTTAACTTCAACTTTGATGTCACAACCCTATGATGAGTAGACACACCATAGAACTGCTATAAGTTTCACAGTTATGAGAGGTATTGATCCACTTCTTATTCAGATAGTCCAGCTGTGCCTTGTCTTGGATCGCATTGGATGGGCTACATTTAGTATGGACTTTGGGACTGGCTGACAAACTGAAAAGCCAGTTTTTCAGGGCAGTGGTAGAGTCTGTCCTTATTTACGGTGCTACAACCAAGATACCCACCAAAAAATTGGAAAGAAAACTAGACGGCACATACACCCGTATGCTAAGAACAACATTAAATATATCTTGGCAAAATCACCCCACCAAGCAGCAACTTCATGGCAACCTAGCTGCCATATCTAATACCATGAGACAAAGACGCCTACGATTTGCCGGTCATTGTCTGAAGAGCAAGCATGCATTGGTGAGTGATGTATTGCTATGGACTCCACGACACGGACGCACAAGCATAGGACGACATAGATCCATGTACATCCAGCAAATAGCACACAACGCCAACTGTGAACCTGAAGATCTGAGACAGCTGATGGAAGACAGGAATCTCTGGAGAGGAAGAGTCACATTGGTCCAGGCAATGAGCACGTCATGATGATGATGATGATGATGATGATGATGATGACGATGATGATGATATAAACATATAAATACAAAATCAATATTAAAATATTTGTCAGTTTCTAATTAAGTTCCAATTTACTCGCCACGCAACGAAGACAGACACAAGGTCAGTTAATATGAGGGAAATCCAGATTCCCTCAAAACATCAATCTGGATAGAAACAAACATAAAACTTGTCTCGGTCATGAAGGACTTCTCCTTCACTGACAAATACAGAAAAGGTAAAGTGACGCATCAGAATATCACACTGTAATCTTGGCCTAAAGTCCAGGGAAAGAAATAAAAAACGTCTTAAACTGGAAAGTTTAACAAAATAATGTGTCACTCGGACAAGAAATGTAATTGAAAATAAAAACCAACATTTGTGAAGGATTTGTTAGCTTAACCAATTTTTTTTTTATATTTAAATAAGTGGACAAAAATACTTAATACGTTTTTCAAACGTCACGTTTTCTGTTAGTGACGTCACTCGTTTTAAATGAAACTCAGTTTTGTTAAGTTTCACACCCCTTAAGAATTACAACAAACAAACAAACAAAACTAAATGTCATATTTAAAAGTAATTTGATGTCAAAAATCTAAGGCATAACATTTTCAAAAGCCAATAATTATGACCCACTTACCGTAAATATGGGGTCAAACGCCTTAACAAAAAGAAACTCCCTTAATCCTATCTCTAACCCTAGGTACGACTTGAAAGCCTCCTCCTCTTAAAACTGTTTTTGCCCTAACAATAACACTAAGTCTAAGTGGAAAGAGTTCATTGTTAAGTATCTAAAAAAACCCTTTCTTAAAGAAAGTGCACATTATCATTCATAAAAAAATGAAGCCATCTGTCCTAAAACGCTAGAATGGTCTCGAAATGGTGAATTATTTTACATTAAATTTATGGTTTACTAACTTTCATTTTAATTTCTAAAATTATTTTGTTTTGTTTCTACCAAGTCTTCAGGTTGTTCACACATAATTTTCCTTAGCTCAAGCATTAACCCAAATCAGAGTGGCAACCTCCTCACCCCCTCATAATTGCACAAAGACCCTTCTAAAATTACCCATAATCGTATTCAGAAAAAAAAGCGCACAGGATTTATCTCTGAGAGAAAAAAATAGTTAACTGCCCTAAAACGACAGAATAGCTCAAAATGGGGAATCGTTTTACATTAAAATCTAAAACAATACTTTTATCTTTCATTATTAATATAATAATATTCATTAATACGTTTATCTTTCGTTAAAGTAGTTTAAATGTATTCACACGTAATTGCTTGCAAAAGTAAACTAGCATATTTTGGAGAGGTTGTCAGATGGGGGGGGTAACGGGATGTATTAATCTACAATAATACCAAATAAATATTGCAGTATATTCATTTTTAAATAGTCCTAGATTTCGATTTCAGTTATTTGTACATATAATGCATTACAATTCAGCTTTGAGTTCTTTAACTTTTTTTCTTTTAATAGATACATGGCATTTTTAAGGAATTGCAACATATTTATGTGTATTTACTGCAGATTATTTGGAAACGATTAATGTTTGGAGATTTTCAGTAGCATATTCTAATTACTAGCACAAAATACACTTATATGGTATATTTTATTGCTTAATTTTCTTTTTTAACAAAGATACAGCACATTTACTGAAGAAGTAGTGTAAAAAATGTGACAAAACGCAAATGATCTTAAGGAGGGGAAAATATCAAAACATGTCAGACGCAAAAATAGTCCTTAATTTTTATTGGATTTAAAACATTTAAAAATATTATTTCTTAGCTCATCAAGCTCTTTCTATAGACACCCATATATAAAAATTTTAAGCTATTTCAATTTTTTCGTGAGTATTGCTTTTTTGTTTCGCTCTTTTTTAATGTTTTAAATCAGATTCTAATACTTAAATATATAACTTTACTTTTTCTACTGAGTAGAATATTGAAAAAAACAACTTGTTACATACATGCAAAATCACATTCATTTTTTTTTAAATCCAAATTATTAACTTAAAGAAAATGTAATCTTAAAAAGAAAAGATACCAGTTAGAAAAGCATTTCATCCAAGGCATGAAAATTGTTAAAATTGTTTAAAAATAAAGGTACAAGATGCAATTTGCAATTTATTTATCTTAAAAGTTCACTGTATAAATTTTACAAAACAGGTATAAAAATTTAATTTAAATTGAATCAAAAAATTACCTTCAGTTTGTTTTATGTAATGTACATTTTGTTGCACTTTAAAAACATTATCTTTCATCTAGCAATTAATGATATAGATATAAAAGTTTCAATGAGTTTGTTTGTATGAAAGCATAAGTGCATGTGTGGTTTCTACACACATGGCCAATATAGAACTTGGATGCAAAAATAGCTTCATACAAGGCTATTCACATAACAAGTGGAGATACATAATATTTTGTAAGCTTTGCTGAAAACACTATTTCCAGTAAGAAAGTATTTCTTATCTGGTAACACTCTAATTGCTTCGATAAAATTCGGTAAGACAATTCTAACACATCAAATTTATTTTACATGGGATTAACAGACTATAAAAAGTTTTCGAAATCTAGTAGGCGATATTTTGTCTATCTTTGAGGTGTATTTGGTCATAATAAAGATTTGCTATATAATAACTACCGGGTATATCTATACTCGATTGTTATTTTTATAGCAAATGCTCGATTGAGCTTCGCACTATCAGTAGTAACCATTTCTATTCTCTATATGTGCCGAAAATTCTGTATACCACGTAGCAGCATCCCACCTTACATCAACATGTTTTTGTCAAATGTAATTTAAACATATTCCTGATGAGCTGTGTTCTTAAATACATGTTTCCCATCCAATTTTCATCACGATCGTTTATTATGGTAATTTTACCCGATCTATTAAAACCAATAAAACCCATCAAACCTAATCGTCTATCAGCATTTGGGCCTTGATAGGGGATTTCGTGTAGGAAATAAGTAATTATTAAAATAATATTTTATGGCCGTATTTAATCTTTATTAAATTATTATTGGCCGTATTTAATCGAGATTACTAACCTTAGTTTTCAAGAGACGTGTTCAGTTTGCTGGACATTTTACATGTGCCACAGATAAGCTTGTTCTATCGTTTTTGCTGTGGAGTCACCCATCATTTCACACTCGATCACAAAAGTTCACTTTCCAGATAGGTAAAACTAGATACATTCACCTCCATAGAAAGACTATAATAAGGAAAAATGATTATATTGTACAGAGAATAATATTTCTGTATTCAGTTTCTACATTAATCTAACTCAAAGATTCATCCCGTTTTCCAACCTCAATAGCATGCATCAGTGTAAGGCAAGGGCCTTTTTAATGAAGAAGAGGTGTCTATAAAGAGAAAATATTTTAGACAGAAAAAACTTAGTTAATATAAATATCATATCACTGTAAGAAAATATTCGAATAAAAGTGCTATTCGAAAGTCAGACTATGATAAATACTTTGGTGTAGTTTGCTTGAAGCATTGTTAGAGAAGAAAATGCATTTTTAGACGGATAGAACAATGCAGAAATGTACAGTCATTGTAAGAAGATGAATAAATAAATGCATGAATAATAAATGATTTAATATTAATGCAAAAATTTCTGCAATTTACATCCGATATATATGATTCATTTCTCCACTGAGGAAAGAATCTTGGGAAATAAATACCACCCACAGTTAAAGGTCAGGTAGATAAATGAATAAATATATATTAAAAAATGTAAAATATAAAAAAAGAAAGAAATTTAATTATTTATTATTCATATATTTATTTATTTATCTATATAAAAAATATCCAACGTCAGTACTTTACTAATTAAATTATATTTTTCGTAAAAAAAGCATGCACCCAGGAGAAAACATGGAAATAATGGCGAGTTAAGCGCAGATTTCTAGTATTTTCATATAATGGAAATAGATTAACGATCGTAATTTTAAATTTGTAAGCAAGATTCGATTTCCAGATCTTATCCATTTTGTATAAACCATGCCTCTTTTAATCTTAAAGCTTTTCTCAGAGCTCCTTATGTATGACCCTTGATACGTCTTTTAAGAAGATTACTTAATCCATCATTGCGAAGCACCCATGATATATGAAACCTGATCGAGATTACTAACCTTAGTTTTCAAGAGACGTGTTCAGTTTGCTGGGCATTTTACATGTGCCACACATAAACTTGTTCTATCGTTTTTGCTGTGGAGTCACCCATTATTTCACACTCGATCACAAAAGTTCACTTTCCAGATAGGTACAACGAGATACATTCACCTCCATAGAAAGAATGTTGGATGATATGACAAATAGGGATCATTGGAAGCGTGTAGATGGTTCTATCTGGGTGGAGGATGGAGGATAAGGATGATGAACGATCGTAAAATAAATCAATATTCCGATGCAGTCTATCGTTAACTAATCAAAGCTTTTAGGAATTCGCGTGGCCGGATCTATTACGCCATTAATCTCAAGATGTATATGCGTATGTCTCTGTTTCCTTGAAGAGTATATTTTTAATTATTATCCAAGAATATATTTAAGGAGTTAGTTCTTACAGCGTAATAAACAGCGATTAATTTGTGTAATGTTTATTTTCTATTTTTGAACATTGGACTGCATATTAAGAACTTCCATGCGTAATCCCTTTTAAACATTCCCTGGTAGATTGCAAACTATGTTGCAATGGGCGTATACTCAGCAAAATTCAATCCTTCAAAGACAAGAGAAATATCCAGGTTGTCTTTGATGGTCGTACATAGAAAAACACGATATAGTTGCGGATGTGCCACAGGCGTCAATCTCTGGGCGTCAATGAGTACTAATATTCATAAATGACTTCCCTGATAAAACTTTCAATGATGAGAATATTTTCTGATGATACCATACTCTATAACAGACATGAGGTTAAAACAAATGAACACAAATCTAAAAAAAAATGTTAAAACTCTAGAGGAAGATCTCCAGTTTATCATGGAATGTGGCCGTAACCGGTTAGTAACGTTCAATGGTTTCGAGGAGTAAGCTTATTTCCTTTAATAATTACAAGACATCTATTTTTTACCAATCATTGCTTTAGCTAAAAATACACTTCCTGAAAGCACTTCCATCCAGATCGTAGGGTTAACATTCACAAACAGCATTAATTAAAACTAACATATTGAGGCATTTGCTATGGTTGATACGAGGATATTGGCCCGTCTCTACCGAGCTTAAATCTACTCACACCTGAGAGTATCCTGCATTAATACAAGGCAATAGTTTGCACATGCAGGGAGTGTTGTTGCCAGATTTCGGTTGGCGCATCCTCCTCTACTCTTTCGCTCCTAGACAAAGTTAAAAAAAAAGGTGCGCCAACCTGTTAGATCCTGATCTATCAACTAAAATCAAACCTCTTTCCCATCACCGAAAGGTAGCATGCTTCTGTTTAACAAGTATTTCGATGTCGCCATAATTCCTCAGTCATTTAAAATAATTATCCCAGATGAAAGATATTGCTTTTTAAATCTCATTCATAAAACGTACTGTCTGTTTGTCTGCCTCTATATGTTTAAACTTTATCTCTCCCGGAACTAAAAGTCGTAGAACAGCGCTAGATACCTCAAATAATTGTATTTTCATGGAGCGTCTTTGATGTGTCTTTAGCCGTTTTAAAAAGATTTTTAAGGGGTGAAAAGGGGGGCAAAATGTAAAGCATCCTTAACTATTTTAAACGTTCATCCTAGTTTATTTGTCATCAGTTTATATGCGTGTGTCCTTGGTATTGTGGTAACTTCACCAGCTTTGAATGCTCTAGTTTTGATTTCGCTTTTTATTCTAGCTAATGGCACCCAAATAATTTATTTTACTTTTGTAATTACGACGCTATCATAGTATGTATTAAATGTAGAAAAATAAAAATATCATTTTAAGCGTATTTTACGATCGCGGAAAGCACCTTAATAATAAAGGCTTTTTTTTCTGAGATTGGATGCTGGTGCGTATTTTGATTATAACGCAGCCCAATTAATCTGAAAGAAAGAGAACAAGACGAATTAGGTGTTAATTTAATACTTGGTGCTCACTTTTGAAAATATTTGTCTGAAAATCTGATTATAAGTAATATAACAGTACCAGAAATTGCCAGTGCTTATCGTTTTCGGTCACTTTAAAATTCATTTTTTCTGAGCGAACTAGGATAGTGCTACGAGTGGATAAATTTACTTATGTATATAGTAATGATTAGATGGCTGTGACAATTTGTATATTAAATTATAAAGATCCCAATATATATATATATATATATATATATATATATATATATATACCCAATATATATATATATATATATATATATATATATATATATAATGTTTCGGAGTAATCACTTATGAAGTGCCGAAGGAAAAGTGTTAATGAATGTAGCATGGTAGTGTAGTAATAGTTAATGGTGTAATTTGGGTATGTATCGGGAAGGCTCAACAAGAACTTGTTTACATTAAATTCGAAATTTTGGGCGTTTTAATCAATCAGGAAGCAAGTCATCAGAACTGTGTTCATCAGATGGGCAGTTCTAGAAATAAACAAATGTTTGTTTATGAAATGTGCGTTTAAATTAAGACACAGGTACAGAGTAGAGGAAATCCTATGCAATGGTTTTAGCTAACCGGGTGTTTTGTGTAAACGTTTGGTAAAAATGGACCATAGATTGCAGGTTAGACGAGTACTTCCCATGAAATTTACTGTGGAAAAGAAGTCGCAGGGAAGTGAAACGGGCATCACTTTTTAGATTGTGTAGCCGTTTTTACTCTGTCAAACAATGATAGGACTCGAAGTGCAACGTCAGCCTAATTGTGGCAACAGATATCCATTTCAGGGCGTATCTAGCTTTTATACAGGTAGAGAATTGCATCGACTTTGAGATACTTACTAGAGCAGTAGAGTGATCCAACCATTTTTCCATGGATCTTTACAACAGAATTGATGTAGGTGTTCCATTTAAGATCAGAATTGAAGGCAACTTTTAGAAGCTTATCAAAGCTATGCAATTTAATTGGGGCGTAGTGATGGCTCAGGACAATTATGGTGAAATGGATCCTTGGTTTTAGATGCATTAAAATTAACCAGACAGTTTTTCCCGTCGCATAACGTTCTCAAGTTCACAAGATCAGAAAAGCATGGGTTCTTGCTTAACAAAATTAAGAAGATAATTATTGTACCCAAATATTTAGTATTATTTTTAACATAAAATACTTACACCCTAAATGTGATTATTTATATATTACTTTAATCCTTACGCTTATTATTACAACATATTAATCAGAGAATTAGTTTTGAGGACATATAGAATGAAGGCTTGTATGACTTTTACAGTACTTCTCCCAGTCTGCATTATAGGAATGTTCTACGTGTCCACAAATTATACAAAAGAGTAGTGCGAAGTCAGTATAGTGTTTATATATTTCATGTATACCAGTTACGTCGAAAATGAGGAAAAAGCAGAAGGTTTGCGTAGATTGTGACCTTTTTTATCAACCACCACACTGAACTGACAAAATCTGCTACTTGTAGTGATTAGTTTAGTTGTGTGTAATACATTTCTACGTTTAACAATTTTCTTTTGATACATCATCGTATTATTGTACGATTACATCTTGATATAATAGACATATCATGCAATTTATTAGTACATAAAACAGGGTGAAACTAAATACATCTGATTTTTAGACATTGTGTGGCTTTAGTGTTTTGAAATTAACTGTCACCAATCGTGTTGTGCAAAGTAACAAACCACACGCGCAACAGGATTCTAATAAACAAATGTAAACATCGATCGCATTGTTTTATATAAATGCCTTGGAAATGACAGCTTTTTTGTTTAATGTCGATGTCTTAGAGATGATGCCATAAAATAATTTGGGAAGAGACGACCTCTGCACCTAAATATGAAGTACTATTTTGATGCGCAATATATATTAAGTTCATAAATTAAAATATCATATTCTAAGCACTCTCCTGGTCTTTGTCTTATAAAGGTTTGGCGTGCACATGTATAATTTCATTGTAAATTCCTATTGTATATGTATACGTTAAACCATATATATATATATATATATATATATATATATATATATATATATATACATATATATATATATATATATATCACATTTCTGCGGATAATTATTTTACCTAAAATAAGTATATACACAAATATAAATATGCATATATATATATAGTCATCCATATACAGTACTGTGTCTCTCTTTCACAGCTCATCAGTTCGGCTAGACAGGCAACTACCTCAAGCCAGGATTGAAACCCGACCGTCTGTACGACTACCAAAGCTCCTAACCATTACGCTAATCGGCTGCTCTTGATCGAATCGTAAATAAACGATGATTTGAAAACGTCCGAAATACCTAAGCTCGATGTGTTTACACAAAGAGCGTCGCTTTATACGCTAATGGTAGTTCGTGTATCATTTATCAACATGCTCAACTGAAGATGAGGAGCATCATAGTCATCCACATAGAATATATAAAATTATTTACTATAATAATTAAGTACCTTCAGATAATAGTGTTTCATCCTTTGGGAATCATCAGATCAGTGTGTCACGATGTACGCCAGTCGAGAGATTCGAATCCCAGAAACAGAATCATGTCTGGCTTCATTAGCAAGGACCGAACCATTCGGCTACCGCCAACCCTAAGAGATACAGTTGAATTAAACACTTATTCTTATTAAAATCTTTTAACGTCAGTCAGGGTTATCTAATCATTACCTGACGATCTACGTATATGGGCTAAGTTGACCGACTTATTACAACTAAAAGTGCTAAACGATAAGAAGCAATTTTCTTAAAGGGTTGACCTAATTATTTACTATAATAATCGAATACGTACAGACACTAGTGTTTCATCCGTTCGGAAATCTTAAGTGCATGGTGTCTCGATAAACGCCAGTGTATATATATATATATATATGTATATATATATATATATATATATATTTATATACTAAAAAAAGTACCCGTCGTTGACTGGGTTCAAAAATAGCCTACAGAAAATGGACTCCGATTTATGAAAGTATGACAGGTTATGAAAAGGAAGGGTTGTAAAGAGATAGCTTCGAATTTGGGGGTATCAAAAGAAAGCAAAATATGATTAAAGTAAAAATAAAATAGATAAATCGCATAATTAATTATAACATACCTGCTCACACTGAAACACTTATCACAATATTCTGTGGATTTATATTAAAAAAAAAAAAAACATGTTAAACTTTGTGACATATTTCCATTCTATGGAGGTCAGACGCGAACGAACACCCTATAATTTTATTGTACCATATTTCTTCAAACTGAAACATAATTAACAAAGTATACTTACGCAGATAGATATGAAAGGTCTTTATTAAAGTATGTGCCTATTTCCATTCTATTCAGTCCAGAAGCGAAAGCAGACCCCACAATTTTATTATACCGTCCCTATTTAAGTTAAAACATACTTATCAAATTATTCTTATGCAAATCTATATCAAAACCACTAGTAAACTTTTTTTTAAAATTCTTTTTATTTCCATACTTTGTGGACCATGCCGGAACGCAGATCCCACAATTTTAGTGAACCACCGTTCTGCCAGATCAAAGATACCCATTACTATGTCTCGATACATGTTCTATCATTATATGTAATCATTTTTTTTTAAATAGTCAACCATATAGGAGCCTATTCGTGACCAGACACACACGCAGACATTCAGCTTTATAATATAATATAATATAATATATATATATATATATATATATATATAATTATTATAATAAAAAATAATCATTACAGACCCTTAAAGAAATTCGTTTCTTATCGTTCAGCACTTTCAGTTGAATAAAAGTCGGGCAATTTAGCTCTTATGCATAGATCATCGTATAACGATTAGATCACTGTCTGACTGGCGTAAATGAACATTAAGATGTTTAAATTCAACGTTATTTCACACGGTTAATATTAGCCGAATTGATTAGATCTTCGCTAATCGAGCCGGAGATGTCTCCTGTTGCGGGTTCGAATCGTTCGACTGATATTAATCGTGACGCCTTGCACTGAAGGTTCCCGAAAGCATTAAACACTAGTGTCTGTAGGTATTTAATTATTATAATAAAAAATAATTATGACATCCCCTTTAAGAAATTCGTTTCTTATCGTTGAGCACTTTCAGTTGAATTAAAGTCGGCCAATTTAGCTCTTATGCATAGATCATCGTATTACGATTAGATCACTGTCTGGCTGACGTAAATGAACATTTAAAATTAAGATGTTTAAATTCAACATTATATCACACGGTTAATATTAGCCGACTTGATTAGGTCTTCGCTAATCGATCCAAAGGTGTTGCGTGTTCGAATCGTTCGACTGGTATTAACCGTGACACCCTGCACTGAAGATTTCCGAAAGGATGAAACACTAGCGTCTGTGGGTATTTAATTATAATAATAAAAAATAATTATATATATATATATATAAATATATATATATATATATATATATATATATATATATATATATATATATATATATATATATATATCTTTTTCTTTCCCTTTCCAAGCTAACTTTTGGTTTTTATGGCATACGGTACTTTAGAATTTAGTTTTCTTGTCTTGGAGTCTGTAAGTTAAGAACCTTAGCGATGGTCAGCTAAGTACTGGCCGGTGCCTTTTAATCTACATCCACCCACACACACATGCAACACACATACAACACACACATACACACACATATTAATACGTATATCCAAAAGCGAATCCATGCTGTACGCTTTTTTTTTTCCAACACACATACTGAAACTAGACAATAACTCTGAAACTACGTAGGAATAGAGCTAAGAATTACATTAAGGTAAAAAAACAAGACAAAAATAAATACAATGAAATAAAAATAAAAATAAAATTAAATTAAAACAAATAAAATTGAAACAAATAAACAAACAAACTATGAATAAATATAAAACATGAAAGTTATCTAAATACCACATGTACCTATATACATATATCAATATACTTATAAATGTCTAGATTTTGCCAGACCCGCGCATATATACACACACACACACATTACAGACATACAGAGACGAATAATAGCGTTTTTCTTTACTCCTGTAGCGTGGTAACCCCTTCGTACATTCAATATTATGCTATCACAGTCCAGACGGGTGTACATATATATATACATACATACATATATACATATATATAGATATAAACACACACACATATACACACATACATATATATATACACACACATATACATATATACATATATACATACACACATATACATACACATATAACATATATATAAACAACATTCGGACATTCATACACTCTTGCAGTCTATATTGTTACAACAATCATATACGAGACAGCCTATTCTAATAGTTCAGAAAATATATATGTATATACATACATCTACATACAATACACACAGAAATACATCCATATCCAAACATACACACAGATATATAGATACACATATCTATAAAAATATACAAACATACCAGCATACCTAAAATACACTTATACATACATACTCATACAAATATAGACATATACATATATATCTGTACCCTGCCACCAAATGATACATCTAAAGTAGAGACAGACATGAATACATTTACCATATAAATTCCCTTTTTCTATCAAACTCTACACGCATAGTTATATTTCATAGCCCCACCCGCTTGTTACATTTTCCTAAGTTATAGGTTTTTTCGTAAAAATTTACACTACGTAAAAGTTTATATTGAATTCAGCATGAAGTTCATAGGCCTATCCTCATATTAAGCAAACACTCTTTCGATGGTAAGGCAGATATACATAAGATGTATCACGATACAATAATAATATATAATGACACATGACAGAAATCAGAGTATTTAGGTTATACAAACCGAGTATATAGGCTTATATATTGTAGTACTTACCTTCATCTTTGTTTATTCACCCTAATTTCCTTTTTCTTTCATTCACACTTCATTCCTTACTTTCTTTCATCTATATATTTCTTTTTTTTTCTTTTTTTTTATAAATTGCTTTCCCTACCCGGTTATACAAAGATCCTATATCCATACATGCACACATCCAAAAACATCGATATGCATGCATTATTACGAGGTTCACTCAAAAACAATCTATTACTCGTTTGGTCACAAATATACCTTCATACAGTTACTTGCCTTACCATCGAAAGAGTGTTTGCTTAATATGAGGATAGGCCTATGAACTTCATGCTGAATTCAATATAAACTTTTACGTAGTGTAAATTTTTACGAAAAAAACCTATAACTTAGGAAAATGTAACAAGCGGGTGGGGCTATGAAATATAACTATGCGTGTAGAGTTTGATTGAAAAAGGGAATTTATATGGTAAATGTATGCATGTCTGTCTCTACTTTAGATGCATCATTTGGTGGCAGGGTACAGATATATATGTATATGTCTATATTTGTATGAGTATGTATGTATAAGTGTATTTTAGGTATGCTGGTATGTTTGTATATTTTTATAGATATGTGTATCTATATATCTGTGTGTATGTTTGGATATGGATGTATTTCTGTGTGTATTGTATGTAGATTTATGTATATACATGTATATTTTTTGAACTATTAGAATAGGCTGCCTCGTATATGATTGTTGTAACAATATAGACTGCAAGAGTGTATGAATGTCCGAATGTTGTTTATATATATGTTATATGTGTATGTATATGTGTGTATGTATATATGTATATATGTGTGTATATATATGTATGTATGTGTGTATATGTGTGTGTGTTTATATATATATATATGTATATATGTATGTATGTATATATATATTTACACCCGTCTGGACTGTGATAGCATAATATTGAATGTACGAAGGGGTTACCACGCTACAGGAGTAAAGAAAAACGCTATTATTCGTCTCTGTATGTCTGTAATGTGTGTGTGTGTATATATATGCGCGGGTCTGGCAAAATCTAGACATTTATAAGTATATTGATATATGTATATAGGTACATGTGGTATTTAGATAACTTTCGTGTTTTATATTTATTCATAGTGTGTTTGTTTATTTGTTTTAATTTTATTTGTTTTAATTTAATTTTATTTTTATTTTTATTTCATTTTATTTATTTTTGTCTTGTTTTATTTACCTTAATGTAATTCTTAGCTCTATTCCTACGTAGTTTCAGAGTTATTGTCTAGTTTCAGTATGTGTGTTGGGGAAAAAAAAAGCGTACAGCATGGATTCGCTTTTGGATATACGTATTAATATGTGTGTGTATGTGTGTGTTGTATGTGTGTTGCATGTGTGTGTGGGTGGATGTAGATTAAAAGGCACCGGTCAGTACTTAGCTGACCATCGCTAAGGTTCTTAACTTACAGACTCCAAGACAAGAAAACTAAATTCTCAAGTACCTTATGCCATAAAAACCAAAAGTTAGCTTGGAAAGGGAAAGAAAAAGATGTTTATTATCTTCAAAAGACCTCGCTCATCCTTTTACCGTATTTTATGACTCCCACCCAGGTTGCATGCTAACTTGATAAACGAAATAGGAAAATGTATTTGGTGGAAATATCACTTTCGACGGTAATTATTGGCCTGAAGACGTAATCCCCCAACGTGGGTG
This sequence comes from Euprymna scolopes, assembly GCF_053919585.1. Lineage (NCBI taxonomy): Eukaryota > Metazoa > Mollusca > Cephalopoda > Sepiida > Sepiolidae > Euprymna > Euprymna scolopes. The sequence continues at coordinate 61,495,432 of NC_136482.1, read as the reverse complement.
ATTACAGAAACATGTATGCACATATGTAGCCATTAATGTTTGTATAAATAAAATTAATATACCTGCTCTGTTCACTCATTGAGCACTATTTTGGTAGACACATGTTGTTTCATTGAATGTACTTCTAGGAAACTAAACTCTACTGGCTATATATATATATATATATATATATATATATATATATATATATATATATATATATAGCACTTAAATGTATCCCGAACTCTGTTATCTTTCTCTTATGTACCAACTGACATCACGAGACAAAATGCAATTTTTATTTAAACAAGATGGCTCTAGATGCCACACATCTCACAGATCACGGACACGAGATTATGCCATGTTTGTGGAAGAGAGAACAATAAGCAAATGCGTGTAGGTCATCAGGTTCCGCGGACATGTCGTTTTTAAAACCGATGGTTTATGCAAATAACAATCACAATCTACGCTAACTAAAGGAGAACCTTACCAACGCCATCAGGAGAATGACCAGATAAAATCAACAGGCAAGCGTTGTAATACGTGTTAAAAATTTAAGGATGCCAACGAGAAGCACTTCTAGGATCCTTTCTAACACTACATGTAATTTAAACACTGCCACAGTTTATTTTAAAAAAAGAAACGTCCTCCTCTTTACTATATTTTCTAGGATATTTTAAGAGGTCGACCATATAGAAGGGGCGTACAAAAAGTACTGCCCCTGTCCCACTTTCAGGTGTCTGATCGGGCTGAAATTTTGCATATGCAATACTTTATATCTCTACAGGTTAGGTGACAAATTACAGCTTTGAACAAATTGTGTTTTCTGTTTTACAGGTTTTTGAAGTAAGTCAGGTGTGAAATGGAGATTGTTGAATGTCGAGCACTGATCCGGTTTTTGTATTTGAAAGGATGCACACCACAGGAGACTTTTCATGAAATGAAAGAAACTTATGGTGATAACGCCCCATCATATGACCTTATAAAACGCTGGCATCCTGAATTGAAACATGGCCGGAAGTCTGTGGAAAAAGCTCCCAGACCTGGTCGTCCCCCTACTTCCATTGATGAGGCATCTGTCCGTCAAGTTTAGTCTGCCATTTTGGAAGATCGGCGAATTACTATTCGCCAAATAGCCCAAGATGTCAAGATTAGTACAAGGTCTGTGGAAACTATCATTCATGACCATTTGCATATGCATAAGTTGTCTGCCAGTTGGATTCACAGGTTGCTCACACCTTTCCAGAACGAGAACGCGTCAAGTGCTCGATGATGAATTTGGAGATATGCCAAAAAGATGAGTCAAAATTTTTCAAAAGACTGATTACACAGAATATAACCTGGTTCCATCACTATGATCCAGAGGCCAAAGTTCAGTCAATGCAGTGGCAGCACTTGGACTCACCACCTCCAAAGAAGGCAAGGGTGCATCCCCCCGCTGGCAAGGTCATGCTCACAGTCTTCTGGGACTTGGACGGCGTAGTGATGACAGATTTCCTGGCAAAGGGTACCACGATTACAGGAGCCTATTATGCTTTACTTTTGAGGAAATTAATGAAAGCTTTCAAAATCTAGAGGCGGGGCAAGGTCAGCAAAGGTGCCCTCCTCATGCAGGACAACGCTCCTGTCCACAACTCGCATGCTGCCAGATCAGAAGTACGGGCGTGTGGTTATGAAATCCTTCCCCATCCTCCATACTCACCTGGCCTTGCCACCTCTGACTTTTACCTCTTCCCAGCCATGAAGTTGTTTTTGAAAAGAAAGTGTTTCCCAGATGATGCAGCTTTTATTTCTGAAGTCACATCGTGGTTGGTGGACCAACCTGGGGTGTTCTACAAATACGATCTCCAGAAAAGTTAATCGGTCGATCTATCGATACTATTTAGTTCATCTGACTGACAGTAACATTTATACTTTAAACCTTATTTTATCAGTCAGTTGATATGTAATATTTTAATTTAAAGGCATATTTTGCAGCTACTGGAGGTTTTCTTTTTACTTAATTGAATTTCAAACACCGTTTTAACAGTTCGACAGCTGTGATTTTAAATCATTTGGCAAGCTGTCATGGGATAACGTTTATTTTGAAACATTTTATTAGGGCCTGATTTCTCATGCTTCACGTTAAGAAAGTGTGTGTGTTTTTGTTTTTGCTCCCGATCAATCAATTACATTTTTTTCTTTTGGAATATCATCATGACAGCTCTATAAACCTATAAAATACTATTTTAAATAAAAACAAGTAATTTTGAACACATATTTTCACCAGTTTTATTTTGTGTTTTACTTTATAAAACAGTATATTAGCATAATGATTTGTCACTATTTATCTGATGACAAAACATTATCAGCATTTCACTCTTGAGACAAAATGTCATAAACGACCGAATCCTTCCTATGATGAATTGGCGATATGAAAGAGTTGAGATTAAATACAATAAGAGTGAAAACAACAGATAAACAGGATTATATACAAGTCTACGTGATAAGACATTTCCAACATAACAATATATTACGTTTGTTGCTCGCTTGATAGTTTTGTAGTATTGCGAACGGGCATTTCATTATTAATACAACTTTTTATAAATTCTGTATTTCACATTTTCGTTTTATGAGCATTTTTTCAGTTTGCTGCCAGTTAAATTTTAAGCAGGAATATATATTTTTTTTTATTCTTGATGAGTATTTTGTTTAGAAATATAAAACTCGGTAATTCCATATACAAAGATCTTAACAAGCTCACCTTTCAAAATATATGTAAATTAAAGTCTCAACTTATTATTCAATTGTCTCCAAGCTGAGCTGTTTTGTTGTATTATTAAATTTCATCCCCAAACAAGACACAGTGACCCTTTAAATACCTTAGGCAGGATAAAATTTCTGAAATTAGCACAAACATGGATTTGTTTTATCTACCTTCGAAGCAAAAAGAACTAAAAGTTAAAAAAAGTAAAATTAACATATACACGCATGTGCCTTGAATTCGAAAGATGAATTTATCTCCTATAAATAGTTACCAAATATGGTTATCCGTGTTGCTGGAACTGCTGTGATGCTGGTGTCAATATGAGTGTTATTCTAATTCATCCTCGTTCTAAAAAATACTAACTTTGTTATTTCTTCTCTTTTAAATTTCTTATTCCATTTTGTAATTTGTAATTATGTGTATTTTAATAATTTATATATGCAGTTGTCTTTATTTTTGGTTCCTTACTAAGGAGTAAATTCTCACCCAGCAAAGCAATGTAACGTTCTCTTTCAGCTTAAATAAATGATTAATTCCACGCTCTGTACTAAGGAAGGTTAGAAATAAAAATAACTTAGACAGGATAAATTTTCCGAAAGTAGCACAAACGTGGATTTATTTTTTCTACCATAGAATCAGCAAAAATTTATTTAACTAATATACTTAATATCTACAATTACCATATGCCCTCTTGTATTGATAAAGAGGCATCGTTGATATCTGTACCAAACCACTGGATATAACTTATAATTAACTGTTACTATAATTGTAACTGAAATCTTCAGTGACTTAGCTGTGTCACTAGGACTATTTTCTGTATAGATACAATATTTTGTCCATGACCTTAATGACTGGCTATAAATACGAATTCCGAATCACCACGTAATAATTGTTTTTCCTTACCTCCAAGACGACTGCCTATGTCTAACCTGCATTCTAAATAGGGGAAACGAAGGAAAACAAATTTTCTTTTCTCCCAAGCTAAAAAATTACTTGAAACCATAAATCTTAATGAAACTCTACCGTATTCTGTAAGTTAATAACCCCTTCCCTTGAAAGCTTACAGTCTGCTCCCCACCCTAGCCTTCACTAATACTCTACATTACACACACCTTAGTTGTGGAGTCCTTAGCCTCCAGCTCCTAACCTTCACATGCTAACCGCCTAACAGTCATCACTTAACATCTATACGTTTCTACCTCTAATGCATGCATTAGAGTTCATTCTTATCCAGTTTGGTACATACCAACCAAAGTACGCACTCAGATGCTAAGCGATCTTCATTACAAAATGCCTCTTCCTAGATGGTTTTGAAACGATCAATACAAAACCAAATCTGATACTCCCTGTTATGTAAAACGCTCGATGACTCTTAAATGAAAACTGAAATTATCTTCCTTTAATAGTAGAGAAACACTAACACCTACAACTTCTCTCAATTCGCATCTACTGAAAACTTGCCCAAATATATATTTACTTAATTATATATACGGAATACGCCATAATTTAAAATTTGCCTCCAGTTATACCCGTACTGTACTGCACCTACATCTTAACCCTCCTGTCATCTACAATATACAGTGACTGGGAAAAATTATCAGCTCAATTCCTAGTACCTACTGAAACTATAACGTTATCCTGTTCATAAACTAACATATAAATTAAAAAAAACGGAAAAATAAAAAAAATAAAAGTCTTAATCCACACTAACGCCTTTCTAACAAGCCTGCTCACATAGTTGCTTCCACTTTATGAATTTTTTTATCATTAGTAACAATGATATAGCAATGCCCCTAAATCACTTTGAGGAGTGTAACTATTCATTAGATATATAACCTCTACAAACAAAGTTGTAACATTAACTAACCACGAGGGATCGCAGAAATACCTGGTTTAGAACCCAGGCGCGGAGCAAATCCTCTCAGAGCTGATGGATCCTGTAGATCTTCTCAGATCACTCGCCTAGGAGAAGGAAAACACTGAAACTAAACCTAAGGGTAGGCAGCCCTCTCCAGTCTTGGATGACAACTTTGCTAAAGCTGGTGACTCAAACAAATTACTGATCTGCAAACCTAAACTGCTTAAGGATTAGAAAGGCTCTGTCTGTCACCCGGCTTCCATACTCAGAGACGATATCGCAGTGATTCGACAGAAACACAGTGGTGGATCGTGTTTCTTGTCTAGGCCAATGAACGCCGTTTTCCCAACTTCCGAAACACCCCACCCATAACAACTGGGCACTTGGGAGTGCTTGAGTACCACATATGCCTGTGCAATTAGATTGGGGTGATCTTCTTCTGTTGGGTTGAGGGTACCGGATTGACAGTTTCTGGCTGCTGTTTCCGACTGGTAGTACAGAAACCCTAACTCTTTGGTAGGGCTTAGAGCGACTGCTCCATCAACAGTTGTATGATATCGGGATGTTTGTAGTTCCATGTCGCCCATGGAAAGGGACCCTGCACTCATCCCCGGTGGGCTTTCCAGAGGCCTAAATCCTAGTTGAAGAAAAGTCAGCTGATGGTTTACTTGTGTTGCATGTGTTATACTCTGCATAACCTCCTGTTCAGCTCGTCTTTACCTAAACTAAAATTCTTTAAAAAACATGATGGCAGTGCAATCTAAAAATAAGCTAAAACCAGGCTTAGGGTCAAACAAATCCTATCTGCCTCCTCCCTTGAGGCTTGCATTCACGAACATCCGCGGGCTTAGAACTAATTTAGCTGATGTTGAAGTATTTCTCCTAACAAATACCCCGGATATCTTAGCACTAAGTGAGACTAACCTACACTCCATCCCCTTTAACTACTTTAACATGACAGGATATCTCCCACGCTGCCGTAAGGGTACTTACAGATATATGCACAAACTTGGAGTCCACATTCGTAATACCCTTCCCTTAACTAGAGAAACACCCCTATAATCGGACGATCAAGCCTTTATGTGCTTTGCCCTTATCATGCAACACAACATTAGCTACTTTTATTTTCTCTACCGCTCTCCCTCGACCCAGGAGCGCACCATAATAAACAAAGTCTCTGACAGCATAGACACTGCACTCTCCCTCGGCACTAGCGCACAAGTACATGTATTTGGTGACTTTAATGTCCACCACAAAAAACTGGCTTGGATTCTCTAATTACTCAGATGCAGCAGGCAGCACAACACATTGCTTCTCTATATCTCACTCACAACTGGTTACGTTCCCAACCCGTTTCCCTGGCCAGCAAGGAGAATACGCATCGCTACTAGATCTGTATTTTACCAAAGCTCCCGATGATTGTATAACGAATGCCGAGAGCCCACTTGGGAACGCTGATCATGCAGTGATAATGGTTGAAATCGGCGTAAACCCTAGACCCAAAACTGTAGAGCCAGTTCTGAAAACAACGGGATATTATAAAAAGGCTTACTGGGAAGCCATCAGGGACCTTATCAGAGATGCCCTATGGGAAAATATTTTTTCTCTTCCTGCTGAACAGTGCGCAAATGAGACCACTGAATTGTTCAAAACAGCAATAGAAGCACATGTCCCCATGCGAAAGTTTTATAGCAAGCCCCACTCTCCTCAATGGTTTACTTCGACTTGCGCAACGGACATTGCTCAAAGGCAGCATGCATACCGCAGACTTAACTGACATAAGTCTAGTTACAACAGACAGAAGTATATAGAAGCTAGAAGTGACGTTAAGAAAGAAATAGCGACAGCTAAAAGAGAATTTACTGAAACCACTAAAAAACGCATCGAAGCACAAAAATTAGGAACTCCTGACTTCTGGAAAATTTACAACAATGTAGTAAATAATGGGCAATCAACAATTCCCCCACTAACCAACAATCACGAGGTTGTTTGCTCAGCGACCAACAAGGCTAATATACTTTCCAGTCGGTTTGCCTCAAACTCCACACTGGACCCTTCCAATTACATTCTTCCGATCTACATGCCACCATAAAAACCTTGATATTTCAAAAGTATCTGAGCCCTATCTTATCCCAGCTGTGCTATTAAAGTGCTCCGCTGAAGTAGCTCCAGTTCTTTCCAAACTCTACAACAAATGCTTTAATTAATCTTGCTTTCCTGCCTGATGGAAAACTGCTTCTGTGGTACCAGTATTCAAAAATTCTGGCGAAAGAACTGACCCAATAAATCATCGCCCAATTAGCCTCCTCCCACTTTTTGCCAAAATATTAGAGACCATAATTAAGCATGCTCTAGTCCGTTATCTTACAGATGCTAAAATTCTGACTGAGAAACAATATGGATTTAGACAAACCCGTTCCACAGCAGGCATCCTCACTGTAATCTCTGAACGTATATACCATTCACTGGACAAAGCGGAGGAGGGCAGAGCGGTAGCTCTAGATATATCCAAGGCTCTTGAAAGTGTATGGCGTGAGGGTCTCCTCAGGAAAATTAGATCATAGGGAATCACTGGTAGAATACTTAACATAATTAAATCCTTTTTAGATGAGAGAAAAATCCAGGTTGTGCTCGACGGTCGTGCATCTAAACAATGTTATAAATGTGGGAGTGCCTTAGGGGTCTATCCTTGGACCGCTATTGTTCCTAATATTTATTAATGACCTCCCCGACAAAATTTCCTCTGAGATGGGTATATATGCTGATGACACCACACTCTATAACAGGAATGACAGGAAAACAAATGAACACATATCTAAAGAAATGGCAGAAACACTAGAGGATGACCTTCAATCTGTAGTGGAATGGGAACAAAAATGGAAGGTCACATTCAATGCTGCCATGACTAAACTGGTTTCCTTCAATAATTACAAGAAACCTTCCCTGCCACCAATAGCAATGGCCAGTGACTCTTTATCTGAGAGCACATCTTTCAAACTGCTTGGCCTATCGTTCACAGGAAACATGAATGGGTACAATTATATTGTAAGCATTGCCAGGGCCGCTGTGAATAAGTAGGTACTCTCTACCGTGCTAGGAAACTACTAATACCCGAAAGTACCCGTCCCTCTATAAGGCCACCATTCGCCAATGTATGGAGTATTGCTGTCACATTTAGGCTGGTGCATCTGCTAATAGTCTGTCGTTCATAGACAAGGTTCAAAAGAGAGTAACCAATCTGATAATCTTGAACTGGCATCTAAGCTTCAGCCTCTGTCCCATCGATGAAATGTCGAATCCCTCTTATTGTTCTACAAACATTTTAATGAAGAATTCTCTGGCGAACTGCAGACACTTGTGCCCCCACGACACCCTCGATAAACCTGACAGTCAGCTAAATCCCACACCCACACAGTAGAGTTCCCTAGATGTAAACCATATTTCTGCTCCAGTAGTTTCTTGCCCAGAACCGCTGACTCTGGAATTCCATTCCAGGTCCGTGCTTCCCAAACTGTTCTGACATGCAGAAGTCCAAGTGTAACGTAAACCGACATGCTGCTGCCCAAATCCCAACATAGTGCCCCAGTAGTTGTTGTCCCTGATAGTAGCCCCCTACACCACAGTGGCAATGTGCCTTATTTGGGGTAAAAATTAAAAAAAGGGCATTAGTTGCAGGGATTCTATGTAGGGAGCTGGCAGCAAGATGTCTGTTCACATTACTGGAACTCATGCATGTAAGTACGGTTTGGGAAAGATGAACCCGGAAGAGAATTCCAGAGTCTAGAAGTTATAGGGGACGAAACTCCTAGAGGTTTTCCTACATCTAGATATCTATACTGTGTAGAGTCGGATGTTCTGCTTGTCGGCTCTGTCGGGGATATTTTCGTCGAGAGTGGTACAAGGGCTAGTAGTTCGTCGTACCATCCACCATTAAAATACTTGTAAAATAGGCAGAAGGGTGTAACAGATCGTCAGATTGACAAAGGCTTACGCTTAGACTACAGTTCAAGACCTATCAGGTTGGCGACTCTCTTTGAACCCTGTCCAGAAGTGAGAGATTAGTAGCAAAATGTGACAACTATACTCCATACATAAGCGAATGGTGACCTTTAAGATGAAAAGGATATTGTCAGGCGTAAAGTAACTTTCTAGCTCGGTAGAGGAGCCCAAATTCTTTGCGGTAATACTCTCGATGTATTTGTTTCAATTCATGTTCCCTGTGAACATTAAACTGGACGGTTTGAAAGAAGTACTTTCATGTAATGTATCTTTAGCAATAGCTATGGGCGTCCAATATAGACTTTGAGGAAAACCGACTGGCAAGCATGTAAGCCTTCTTGTTTGCCGTTCAAACAACTTCATGATTGTTGAATAGTAGGGTTATCCTCGATTGCCATTTCTTCCTACAATGTTGTAGACTTTCCAGAAATAACGAGTTCCTAATCTTTGCGCTTCAAAGTGTTTACTGATGGTGTCGGTGTATTCTCTCTTGGCTGTCTCTATTTCTTCCTTACAATTATTCTAGCTTCTATAAAATTTCGTCTGTTTGTACTTGATATATGTTAGATAAATCTGCGATATGCATGTTGCCTTGGAACAATTAGAGAGACTGAGGTTTGCTATAGGATTTCCCTGTGGGAACATGTTCTTTAATTTCCGCTGTAAACCATTCAGTGGTCTCATTTGCGCGTCGTTCTGCAGAAAGATAAAATATATTTCCCTATGGAGCATTTCTGATGAAATCCGTGATGGCTTCGCTATAGGTCTTCTAATAATGCATTGTCATTTTGAGTAATAGCTTTTCAGCTTTGGCTTGAGAACTTATATATATATATATATATATATATATATATATATATATATATATATATATATATATATATATACTAGGTGTACCCACTAGCCGACGTTACCATGTAGAAGCGTACCCGCCCGATAAAAATCATAGTATCGTTGTTGTTGTTGTTGTTGTTGTTGTTGTTTTTGTTGTTGTTGCTGTTGTTCTTCTACTTCTTTTTCTTCTTCTTCTTCTTGCTTCTGTTGATGATGATGTCCTCCAATCCCAAACCTCCTCATGTTACAAACGGCTTTCGGAATAGAGACTCCCAACTCCACATGATAAGAACGGCTATTAGAACAGGTGTAGAGAGGTGGTGTAGTGAGTGAATTGAGCAACCAGAGCAGGGAGCATAAAACAAAAAAAAAATAGAGGCAGTAGACAGCCTGGCTTCGCGACAAAAGTAGTTCCTTTAAAAGCTTTAAAAAACAAAAATAAATTAAATGATTAAATGATCGTATCGGCAGAGAGAGAGAGAGAGAAAGAGAGAGAGAGAGAGAGAGAGAGAGAGAGAGAGAGAGAGAGAGAGAGTTTATTTCGAAACATTTTTCTTGGCGCAGTGGATAGCGGGCTTGCCTTATTGTTAAAGGAGTATTCTCCTTTAACCCCCAGCCGCCATTATTATTATTTTTCTTTTTTCTTTTCTTTTTTTTTTTTTTGAAACATTTCTTTGGAGATAATTTTTCTCCTCCCTCCCCCATTATTTTTTTATTTACAATTGTTTAAGAGTATTTGCACTTAATGATCCGCGGTATTTTTAAATACTATTTCCAGGTTCCATTCAAGTTTTACGGTATCATATTACGTGAGCCTTAGATTCAAGAATAAAAGTTGCGTTAATTGCAAATTAGATGAGTAGAATCATTTCAAGAAATTTCCGCTGATTTACTATCGCAAATCAAACTAAACTACACCCACCATCAATGTCTAATCATTTTAACATTTCTTATTTTCTACTGTGCGGTAATTACTCAGACATACAGATGCGCAGACGGTTTATTAAAAGCATCCTCCCTATGACTAACGATGCGAAATGAATCATAACACCAAAACTTTGTGGTCTTTAGAATATTCTCACAACATAGCGTTACTCACTTATATACTCGTTCTACGTCGGACTGTATAATAATCAATTACGTGTCTGAGAGCATAATTGTATCAATCTCTCTAGATACAAAGCTGAAAGACATGGTATAATAGATCACACCGGCGATGTACCAGAACAATATGTAAATAATACTTATGAATGGTTCAAAGCAGGGATTGATACACAGGTTTCCCACGTATGTTATACAACACACCCCGCTCTTCCTTATTGATTACGCCTACTTGTGTAGCTGTTATTGCTCAAAAGGTAGCATGCATTCCGAAGATTTACTTGACATTATTATGAAACCTCGACAAAATTGTAACAGTGAAATAGACGCGAGCAGGAAAAATCAAACCCACCAGTAGACGTACTGGGTCGCAGATATAAGAAACTTGCGATTTCATGAAAATTTATAACAGTTTAGTAAGCAATAGATAATCAACAATTTTCCCTATAATACTGTGGTAATTGCACTCTAACTGAGAACATTAATCTGCTTGCTTGGTGGTTCGCTTCCAAACTTACGTCAGACCAAACGGGCAATTCTCTCCCAAATTTAGCTTTGCGGAGAGTCGCATACTCGATCATCTGAAAACCATTTCTTTGACTGTGATATGATAAAAAAAGCTGTCCACTTTAAGGGCTCATGAAACGACTTCCTCTCTCCGAATACCCCTTTGTCCTAATTCAATCAAAAATTAGTCAACCAGCTTATAGATACCAAACTTCGTTCCGATAGACAGTTTGAATTAAGTCAAGCTCGATATACTACATGTATCCTAACTGTAATCTGTAAACGTCTAATGTGTAACGCAAATACATTGACAAATGTATGCTTAAATAATTGCCAGTATAATAGCAATGTTACTCATTGTTCGATATGCAAATATATTAAGTAATCTCTGAAGACGGAAACAAAATAATCATGTTCTGGGGAAAAATAGGTATATAAAAAAGATTCAGGAAGAAATATGGGCCATAAGAGTTTGAAAGACTCATTTATTTAAAAAATAAATAACATTTTTAAACGTAATTAAATTTGAAACATTCTGTCATTATGATAATAGTACCATATATTGATAACATTACAAAAAACAGTTATTACTCAAATTACAATTAATAAAACAATACAAATTTTAAAACATTTAACCCGTTATGCGTTTTCCTCCATTCGTAATCAAACTCGTCAGCCTCCTATTAACATAGGATGTTAATTTATGCACTTGTTGAGGTGTGATTTCAGAAGATACCTCCTTAATCCTCTCCTAAATGTCCTTTTTACTGCTAAATTGATGTCCACCGTCGTAAAAATCTCTCTTCAGAATCGACTAGGGGTTTTCTATCGGATTCAAATCCAGGCTCTGGGGTGACCAATCCAACATACGTTTTCTCAGATTTCGTGGTGAAGTCACCTTTGGTTTGCTACTATTGTACTTTTGTCTTCCATATTTGCCGTCAATGACGGTCGAGGATCTCGCTTAACATTTTTGACATTTTTAATGTAGACTTCTTCGCAGCAAGAAAGTTAATTTCACCCTTCTCTCTATCTGTAACATCTTCTAGTTCCATTTTCTAGGTTTGTTTCTCTCGTCAGGGGGAGGGTGGTACGAATGTAGACTCCAAGTCCGTGCATATGTCTGTCAGAGTCCTTACCGCAGACTGGGAGATAGCCAGACATGTTAAAGTAGTTAGAGGAGATTGGGGAGTGTAGGTTAGTCTCGCTTAATGCTAAGATATCCGGTGTATTTGTTAGGAGAAATGCTTCATCACCATCTTAATTAGTTCTAAGCCCACGGATGTTAGTGAATGCAAACATCAAGGGAGGAGGCAAGTTGGATTTGTTTGCCCTAGGCCTTGTTTTAGTTTATTTTTTGATTGTACTGTGATCATATTTTTAAAGAGTTTCAGTTAGGTAGTGGGGGCTGAACAAGATGTTATGCAAGGTATGAGACATGCAACACAAGTAGACCATTAGCTGACCTTTCTTCAACTAAGACTGTGTCTTCAGAAAAGCCCATCGGGAATGAGTGCTGGTTCCCTTTCCATGCGCTACATGGCACTACAAACATCCCGATAATATACAACTGTTGATGGAGCAGACGCTCTAAGCGCTACCATCGAGTTAGGTCACCTGTACTACCAGTCGGAAACAGAAGCCAGGAACTGTCAATCCGGTACCCTCAACCCATCAGAAGAAGGTCACCCCAATTTAATTGCACAGGCATGTGTGGTACTCAAGCACTCCCAAGTGCCCAGTTTTATATGGGTGGAATGTGTCGGGACTTGGGAAAACGGCGTTCATTGCCCTAGACAAGAAACAAAATCTACCATTAGGTGTTTAGTCGATTCACTGTGATAGTGTCTCTGCGCCTGACTAATAGGAAAAGAAGGAGTATGGAAGCCGGGCGGTAGACAGAGCCTATCTACTCCTTAAGCAATTTAGGTTTGCAGGCCGGTAATTTGGTTGAGTTACCAGCTCTAGGAAGGTTGTCATCCAAGACTGGAGAGGCCTCCTTCCCCTTTTGTTTTAGTTTCAGAGTTTTCCTTCTCCTAGACGGGTGATCTCGAAATATCAACAGCGTCCATTAGCCCTGAGAAGGTTTGCTCCGTGCCTGGGTCCTAATCCCGCATAAATATAAATTGTATTTAAAATAAAATTAAAAATTCATATTGTTTAAAATTATAAAAGGATTCGTATATATTGTTTAAAATAAATAAAAAATTGTTTATTATTAAAAAAAGTTTCCTATTTATTGTTTATTTTAGAAAAGGGATTTCTGTATATGGCTTTGTTTTTATTTCCTCAGGAATGTGAACTTAAAGCAAAGCGGAAACACGATTTCAACGCCAAGGCAAGACGATTTGGATTTTAAAATATATCTATAATTCTGTATATATATACATATATATATATATATATATATATATATATATATATATATATATATATATATATATATATTGTGTGTGTTATTATTCATATTAAACCCCTAGTTTTTTAATTTATTTAAAAAAGAATATACAACTTCCTAATGCATATATGCGTCGTGGAATTGAATTATTCTGCAAAAGATCTAGCTAATTTTCATAATCCTAACTCATTACTTTTAATTAATTCCCTAAACAGTTTTTTCGGGTTTCTTACAGGATGACAATATATAGTAAAATATTATGTGTAACTATATTCATGCAGATAAACTACATGAGTTGTACTTGCGTAATATTTGCGGAAAAGATTATAGTAAACATAAAGCTCTTTCTCTCTATATATTTTTATATACGCGCGCGTGTACATATATATATATATATATATACATATATATGCTTACAAAAAACTGCTTACCAAATGCCTTTGTTAGTTTTTATCTACATACATAAATATATGGTATTCAAACCATGCGAAACTTTGTAAAAATATGCACAAGTAGGAACATTTAAAAAAATGAAATTTTCTAGGTGAAAGTATAACAAAAGCATTACGAATATGCATGGCTATTTGTTCATATTTTAATATTTTATCCTTGCAGCAGACATTGTCATTGCTCAGGAAGTTACGTCTAAGAAATTAGTAAATCTTAAGCTAAAAGTGTTGTTTTCGATATTCGGTGGTGGCGCATGAGCTATTCTTTTAAATCTATTACTATATAATAAGTTTAATATAACTTACTAATAAACAGGATATTTGTATACATCAAAATACCATATTTTACGACCGGACAATAACAGGCAAACTTTAAGTATATATATATATATATATATATATATATATATATATATATATATATATATATATATATATATATATATATGCATGTATATGCATACATATATGTATGTATATATATATATATGTATATATATATAAATGTATATGCAAAATATGTTAAATATGTATAAATGCATATGTGTATATATATATATATATATATTAGTATATTTAGGCAGCATTTTTTCTTTTATGCAGGGTTCATTAAATAGCACAGATAACGCTGGCTTGTTTTTCTTGTAATTCTCCTTTTCTCTTTGTCAGACTATTTTCCGAACGTATTTTCCGAGTGAAAAAAGAAATTTCCCATAATCGCGAACGTTTTCGACCTCCATTGGTCATCCTCAGGCGAGTAGTAAAACATAAAAATGAAATCGAAAAATGAAAATATAAACAATAGTATCCCTTTCCTCGATATAGAAATAAAAGTCGACACCGATAAATTTACTACTCACCCATACAAAAAACCTACCAGTAAGGAATCATGTCTTCTTAATTACAAAAGCAAATGCCCTGATAGATACAAAATAGCTGTCGTAAAAAATCTCATCTTCAGAACTAAACGTAATTCCTCCACTAACGCAATATTCTATAAATCACTTTCGAACGTAAAACAAACTTTAATTGATAACGGCTTCCCAAACTACATAGTTGACCAGCAGATTAGACACTTTTTAACTACCATTAATAATAATAATAATAATAATAATAATAATAATAATAATAATAATAATAATAATAATAATAATAATCACGATAGCAGCGATAATAACATTGACATATATTATTGTAACCAGGTGCATGGGAATTACAAATTAGACGAAAAAATAATAAAAGATATTATACACAAATATGTCGTAACCACAGAAAAAAACTCTAAAATAAGATTTATTATTTATTACAAATAATGTAAAACTAGCCAATTATTAATAAAAAATAATCCTACATCCAATGGCAGTATGCTGAAAACTAGAAATGTCGTGTACATCTTTAAATGTCTCATAGGAAAATGCGTCTCAAAAAATAATTATTACTTAAGAGACGGAACTGACTGTTTTGCCCAAGCTTAAAACTACAAACATTTTACTGAAAGCTTTTGTTGCTTTTAATATTATCCACAACTTGTCTGATGGAACGGACAGCAGACCTATTAGTTTTTATTGACTCCTGTTTATTACTGCAAACGATATATAGTTTTGAAAGGGAGCCGATGTGAATTCCTATTTTTTTAATCTAATTGGGAAATGAATTAATACATTTGAACTTAATATAACCAATTTGAATTAGGCAAAGGACAAAGAAGTTTTACAAGTCTAGAATTAGTGTATTAAAAACTAAAATCAGGCGTATCTAACATATCACGATTGTATTTTTCATTTCCCACCGCAAATACACTATGTGAGAGAGGGTTTGCAGTTAGTTATTGCGCAACCATTGCATCTATCAGACTCCTCGCAACATAGCAATTCCTACAACAGCTATCAACCGTCTTTAAAGCACTATAACATCAACGATGACAAATATTTAGTAGAGAGACTGCTCAAACAAACAAAAAAAAACATATTCATTTTATCTCCAAGCTAATCCAGAACTGTCATCGATTTGAATAGCGAAATTATAAATACTGCGTTGTACCTTGGGGAATTTTTTGATTAAATTCTGTATTAGTGCGTAAATCAGCCTTCTGCTGTATGTATCACTTACATACCGGAGGGTCAAGCCATAGATTAATTCGTGTCCTGCAGTGTCGAGAAGCAGTTTCGTTTAAGCTCTTGATTGTTCTTTCCACTTCTTATTTGACTGACTTGACAAGCTGGCTGCATATTCTGAATTACATGTTCACAGCCTTGCGTTTTCTTTAGCGATCGATTATTCCTGTTGATATCCTGGAAAGTCGAGTACAATACAAGGAAATATCAACGAGATTTTTAAATTAAATTGTGAAAATAGTCAGTTTACCTTGTTTTTCCCAGCTTCAAATAAAATACTGCTAAAATCCTCGTACTGGTCATGTTATGCATAGAGTATTCTTGTTAGTCATATTGCTTTTTATAGCTTTTTTCACTTAAAGGTATGTTTCTGATAATAAAATGTTAGACTTATGTTTCGGTTTAACATTCTATAATTTGTTTTTGTCAGTGATTATGTTCGAGGAACGATGGCCTTAGATGAGGGGAATAGATATTTTAATTGTCGAAACCTATTCTAACTCTTATCTGAGTTTGGATCTTTAATAAGAAGAGTCTTTTTATATCTTTTTTTTCTGATGTCCAGTAAAAAATAATGTTCCTCTATATTGTTTGCATTTTTGAATTAAATGAACCAAGTGTTGTACAGAGGCATATGTTGCTTGATTTATCTATAAGGAATAATGGCATTTATTGTAACAACTGGCAAGAATAAACCACAAATTAGTGGGAAGTAGTTATATGCTGTGCGCTCAATGTTTATTTTTTATATTTTAACGTGAATTCTTATTTTTCTGGTGTATCGCGATTGCTTCTACGCTGTAAATCATTAAAAAAGTGCTGAAAAAAGTAAGATAGACATTTTCGAATGTAGGACATACACATTTTGTCTGACATATGATATGTACGTATATATATGTACGTATATATATATATATATATATATATATATATATACATAAGTACATGACAAAAAATAGACACCCATGGAAACAGTTTATTTCTATAAATATATAATTAAAAAAATAAAATTAAAATAAATGGTAAATTTAATAACTACTACTTGGTTAACATTCCTCTCGCTTTTTTATGCCAGGACTCTTTTATGGATGGTATTTATCAGTTGCCGATTATTATCTTTAGGTATTTCTTGTCTGTTCTGAGGCAATAATGCTAACAGTTTAGGCTTATAAGACAGCTTCCCTTTTCTTTTGGCAAAGAGTTTCGGTCTATTATGCGCCAAAGGTTTTCTATTGAGTTCATATCCGGATACTGATTCGGCCATGGAAGTGTATTTATCCCATTTTAGCTCAACCAATGTTATATCGCCCCAGCAGAGTGAACAGGAGCTCAGTCTTCCGTAAATATGAAGTTAACTTGGTTTATTTTACCACCTAAGAATATTGGTAGGAGTTCTTTATGTAATATTGAAGCATATTTAACAGAATTGATCTTTGTTTCGCACTCCACTAGGTCTGAGCAACCATCATGCTAAATTGAACCTCACACAATAACCAAGAAACCCCTGTGTTTCAGCGTTGGTTTCAGTCATTTTAAGTCAAAGTCTTACACCTAAGCTCAATACTTTTCGACTGTCAGGAAATATTAAAATATTGTGACTCATCAGAGAAAATTACGTTGGTCTAGAAGGTCATAAGTCTCTCCACTCTCTAACAAACCCAAGCTCTGCTAAACTTGATGAAGGCATTTTGGCAGTAGTAGTAGTAGTAGTAGTAGTAGTAGTAGTAGCAGTAGTACTATCAGTAGTAGTGGTGGTGGTGGTATTAGTAGTACCCCATCTTTGAAGATTATTGTCAGTTGTTCTGGGACTGACACCAGTTTGTGTTGCAATCGTAGAGGTATTTAACCAAGGATCCTCTTCAACATTTCTTTTCACAAGTACGGTGCTTTCATCGAGCCACCTGTATGATGTTTTCTGCCCCCGTTCTCCCATTTGTGATTTGTACGATCATCTATTAACAATAAAAAGGGGTATTGAAACATTTTCTTGCTATTTTGCATTTGCAAAGACAAACTTTATATTGACCCACGGTTCGTCCTCGCAGAAATTCATACAAAATTCGATGCTCCTTTGGTTTGTGTCATACTTCAATGTTGTGAGTATATATTTTAATAAGATATTTAACGTTATTTTAGCACTATCCTTATTTATACATATAAATAAAGATAAAAATAATCTCTGCAAACATAGTTATCGTAGGATCTATTCTTTTCGGTTATGTCTCTCTCTCTCTCTCTCTCTCTCTCTCTTTATATATATATATATATATATATATATATATATATATATATATATATATATATGACTATTAACTTATATTACATAAATTAATATAGGAAACTATATTTTTATGCGTAAACTTTAAGTATTTACTTTAACACTAGTCAATACATAGCTAGATCTAGGTAACGAGTTATAAAATATATAATTCAATTAAGCTACACAGAATATTCCGGGTTACATGAAAAATAACTTAATTATTACATATATATATATATATATATATATATATATATATATATATTTATAAATTACTATATATATACATATACATATATATATGTATGCATTTGTCTCTCTCTTTATATATATATATATATATATATGTGTGTGTGTGTGTGTGTGTGTGCGTGTGCGTGCGAGGAGCATAACCGATGTGTAAGCAAGAATCAACAGATAGGTTCCTTGCATTTTGGTTCATTTTATATAATTATTTGTGTCTCCAAATAACACATCTTCTGGGTGTTAGTCGTAACTTTCTATTTGTATTTATTAGAGTGAGTATTTATTGACGGAGAATTTTCGTCTGTACTGCTAACATGTATACGTAAATTTAAATGTTGCCGAAGAGATTTAATCTATTTATACTGATTTTAGCTTAGCCAAGCATTTTCTCTTCTAGCAAAATTTGTGTCTTTGTAAATTATGTTAAATTATTATTAGGATATATTATTGTTGATATGCACGACTCAATATTTCAACTAGACTTATACTAAAACTAAATACTAATCTGAATGCATTTTCCTTCCATGGCGAAGAAACGGCTGTGTTATTGACTTTTACTTCATCAAGGATTTAAACGAATCAGTAAATGATTGTAATATTATGGTTACTAACTACTCTATACATTAAACGCACACATATCTTACAACACGATTCAAATTCAGGGCATAACAAGCACTTTATTAAACGAAAATTTATAGTCACAAATGTAATGTTAGCTGTGAAAATTCGATTAGAAAAAATTCACATCATGTTATTAGATAAAAAAATATACGCAAAAAGATATGTTTTTATAAAAGGAATATATTGTCAAAGAATTGAGTGTAAACATTTTAATGGAACCTTTGCAGAACTAACAGTCCTAAGTTGACCAGAACAAAAGTATCTGCTCTTGTAAAATGTATTAAAAGACTAAGGATAGCATAGGCCAGAGCAAGTGTTCTGGGGGGATTCCTATATCTTATATTTACCTTTATATAACTATCATTATTTACATCTATGTATTGCGAACTTTGTCATTTCTTTAGTTTTATAAACATATGATTATTTATTAGACTTTCCCCTCAAGGAAAGATCTGTGTGGTACATATATATATATATATATATATATATACGCATATATATATATGTATATATATATTGTTTTAAATAAATAGCAACAAATAGTGTATTTCATCATTAGCTACAATTGTTCCAAGACTATTCTGACAAATTCAAACCTTATGTTGTTTTAAAATGTTCACAAGACCCAATTTTTCGTTCGACATATTGAATAAAAACACAAAAACAATGAACAGTATGGAATAAAATTTGCTTTCAGGAAAAACATGAGAAAATATTTAACCTATATCTCATCCTTCATATATATACATATATATTTATATTCATATATATATATATATATATATATATATATATATATTCATATATAAATGTACGGAAGCTATCCCAGTCAGCCTAGAGTATCGATATACAGTACGGTGGAGAGGTACATCTGAAGACTTATTGTGTTTCATTTTAATCTTAACTGATACAACTGTGTGATCTGAGGATCCCAGGCGAGAGAGAACGGCACATGAACATATCTCAGGGTAAGCTGTGAGAAAAAGGTCTAGAAGGCTTGCATACTGACCAGTAGTATCGGGCATAAGGGTGGGTTCGTGAAAAATCTGAGTGAGGTCCTAGGCAATGGCAAAATCATGACAGAACCTTTCCTAATCATCTGTCTTATTTGAATAGGGCAGCCGTTCCACATTATGGGCATTGAAGTCACCGCAAATGTGAATGGTAGCCGGAGGATGAGCAGACAGGATGAGGTCAATTTGCTCAGATATACACTTAAGGAGAGAATTCCTGCTGTTGTGGGGGCGGTAGAGGGTAAATATGAATGCGGCGGTGTAATCAAGTTCAACCAGGAGCACATATAAGGTATATAAGGGTCATCTCTGGAGATATCTCTACCACACGGGAAGCCATCTTTAATGTAGACGCATATTCCATGTCCATGGCGATCTTGGGGGCAAGATTAAGATTTTAAGTTCGAATATCCTTTTATTATGAACTCATCTAGGGAAGTAGTCGGTCCTATACCAGTTTCGCTTAGAAGGAGTAACTCCGGTTTCGTCTTCTGGAATTGGGTTTAAACCTCTGGAAGGTTGGAACGTAGACCCCTGATGTTTGAGAAGGAGACACGGTAATATGGGTCTACAGGATAGGGTTCTAGGTTTATTCGTGTTTTTTTGGGAGATATTTAGTGTTGAATTCTTGGGGGTTGTGGAACAGGTCGACAGACTTGGTTAGAGTAGGACAGAAGGGGAAAATAAGAGAGAGAAAGAGAGGATTTTTAGTTGCACATGATAAAGTAAATCCGTAACAATTACCCACTAGTATGCCATCGAGAGGCCCCACCAGAAACTACTGCATGGTCCAGAATCCATTCCCCAAACGGCAATACAACAGCCTCAGTACTTTGCACTTGTGGGATAGGGCAATCTCCTTATATGTTAACCAAGGTTCGGGTCCCTGACTACCAGGCGGGTAACTTCAGTCCAGATGAAACGTTTACCTCAAGTACCCTTACTAGTGACGTGGCCAGTGGGATAGACATAGTCTATAAAAATGATATCGACTCCAACCTCTGTAAAGCAAGTGATAGCTTTCATTGGTATGACATCGTACTATCGGCGATTTATAAAAAAAATGTCCGATATTGCCGAGCCGTTAATCCGATTATCGAGGAAACATGCACGATTTTATTGGGACGATGCATGTAAGGCTGCCGTTGATATCCTAAAAACGAAGCTTGCAGATATGGTAACACTGGTTTATCCCGTCTCGGATAAGGACTACCGACTGTATACAGATGCCTCTGATCATTCGATTGGGGCAAGTCTGTCACAAATGGTCTATGACCCAAATGAGGGTAAAGAGGTAGAAAACCTATTTACTTTTTATCCCACAAGTTGAGTAATACTCAAACCAGATGGTCAACGATGGAGAAAGTGGCATACGCGATACACTATGACCTGAATAAATTAAATCACTATTTGCACAGTGGAACGTTCACAATCTATACAGACAATATACCATTGGAGTATTTACATAACTCGCCAATACAAAATAGGAAGATACAGACGTTGACTTTAAGCATGGCTGGCTATAATTGCACCATACAGTACCTGAAGGAGAAAGACAACATCTGTGCGGATCTCTTGTCACACGCTGTAGATTCGAGCCAGGAGAATAATGATCACCCTGTTGAAATAGACAGTAGGTTTTAGACGGTGAGTGCAATAAACTCAAATAATTTGGAGCCAAAAGATTTTGCATCACATAAGGATGCTGAAGACTCATCGATAGCACACAAGCGTCCTACATTATCGAGTCTAGATGTATGTAAGAAGCAGAAAGTAGATAGGGAGATTGTAGATTTAAATATGCGAATGAAAAACTGTAAAGCGTCCAAGATGGAACGGAAAAAGTACATAATAATAGACAATATAGTATATTATTTGTTGCAACCCGACGACGAACCGATAATTAGGCTATATATTCCGTCTCATCTAAGAGAAAGGGTGTTAGTTCAATACAATGGTGATAATGGTCACATGGGCGTGGAAAAATGTTTCACGCAATTAAGAACAATATTTCTGGCCTGGTTTATTTAAACAAGTAATCGAATACATAGGCAAACGTATTCCGTGCCAAACAAGAAATTTGAGGAAACCGCAACCTCAAACGAAGGAGTGCGATTTGCTTCCTTTCCTTTCTCTAAACTAACGTTAGATGTTTCCAGGCCTTACCCCAAAATTCTATCAGGCAACCAATATATAGTGACTTTTATAGGTATGTACATTGGTTGGCCAGGGGCTTTTGTCGGTTTCTAATAAGAAGGCAGAAACAGTGGTGCATCTGTTGATTGGCGAGATTTTTCCCAGATTCGGGCACCACTGCCGCTTTTAACGGATAATGGGCCTGCGAACATGAACACAATAATGAAAAAGGCATTAGAGGACCTCAACGTGCATCATGTAACAACATCGTTCTATCACCCCCAGAGTAACGGCAAAGTTGAAAGGTTCCATAGAACAATGCATGACGTCCTAGGGAAGAAACTAGGGGGCAATGAACAGTCGTGGGATATATACATGAATTAGATGTTAGCGGCTGTCAGGTTCCATGTAAGCGAAACGACGAAATTTTCACACTATAATTTACTCTACAATAGAGATGTTGTTCTGCCGTTGGACAATATTCTAAGACTCCGTAGAATATACTATGGGGATGAGAATCACGAAATCACTCTAGAGGAAATGCACCGAACCTTCACTTTAGTAAGGAGTAATGTAAAGAATGCTAGAAAAAATGATAGATACATCTAAGAAGAAAACAAAAGCCGTCGAATTTAAGGTTGGTTATTTGGTGTATTATAAAAAAAAAAAAACACCAAAAGCGAGGAAAACTAGACGTATGGTGGAAACCGTAACGTAGTGACAGAAAAGACTAGGCCGGTTTGATATAGAATTACGGATCAATTAACGGGCTCTGTAACGAAGGAGCATGCATAACATCTCCGTGCAGCGTCTATCGAGGAGTGTGAGATTTCCACTACAGAGAGGCCGTTAAGAAAAGCTGCATTGTCTGTTCCAAAGGAATCTAGTGATTCAGACAGCAAATCAACCACAGACGAAGCTTATTATATAATGCAGAAGTCGCCATCAACGGGAAGGGTCGGATGAGAATCTGACGTACCGTTGATGGAACGAAAAATCGTGACACGGAGCATGACGGCGGCATGTGAAACCAATATAGACGAAATCAGCTGTCCGTATCCGTCGTATGCAGTGCACGAGAGTAGAAATAAGGACCAAGTTCTCGTAAATAGAGTTAGTACGAGGTTTAGTAGCGCGGATGAAGAATAGGAGAGAGGGAATTTCTTAGGATTGGTTAGACAAATACTCTGTATTTAGGTAAATTAAATAAACTGTGAACACCGTCCTATTCAATTAAAGTAAAAACAAAAGATCCCTTATCTCCAGGGTTCAAGCAACTGACATCTTAGGGTAAGAGAGAGCTGCTTCTCATTTCCAAAAAGTAATTGGAATGTAAAGTTTAAAAAAAATTGAGCAGAAGCAAGCATAGTCTATCGGATGTCGGCTGCCTCAATGTCAATATTTAAAATTGGGTTGAAAATACCACCCATGTTATTTGAAATGAAACAAAAACATACTTTGAGAGAGACCCCGAGAAAAAGAAATGACAAAATGTGTGTGTGTGTGTGTGTGTGTGTGTGTGTGTTTGATAATGGATTCGTGTTAATAATGTTAAATTATGTCCACAAAATATGAATATGAAAAATAAATAACTAAACTGCATTAATGGTAGTGAACAAGAAAAAATAAATGAAAACGATTTATTCTGGTACAGAAAAAGAATTCGTTGAAAAAAAAAACAATAATAATAAATAAAATAAAAAAAGAGAAATATGTATGAAATCTAGAATTCAAAAAAATATTATATGCATATATAACATTTTTTTGGGTGGCAGGGGAGGAGAGACAAGTTGCGGATGAACTCAAAATCCGGGCACACAAAAATGGAACCCGAGAATTGGATGACGTGGTCCTATGACGCAAGTCGTTGTATGGATCAGACCGTTGTATGGAGCAAGGTTCGAATAAACTTAAATCATGACCGACCAAATTGAAACCGGGAATGAGATGACCTGGAGATGACGTAATTCGGTCGCAGATAAGAACAAAAGCTCACGCCGGGCTGATCACAATATGGGTCAATGACGTCACTTGGTTTATGGGTTACCAGGTCGAAAGTCCATGAAAGTGAGATGGTAAACAAAAACACGGCAGAGACGCGGAGACGGGAATGAGAGACAGACGAGGAGGAACTGCCAGTTACGTTCGCAACCTACACCTCTCCCACCCTCACCTCCACCACCTCCACCGCCGTATTGTGTATATATGAATGTTTGTTAAATAAACCAAGTTTGTTTATAACAGAGTGTCTCGTTATTCATTGATAAATTAACAGCGGTCATTCCAATCACTAGGCAATATACAACAAACATATATGTATAAATGCCAAACACACTATCTATCAATCTATCTATCGAGATATTCAAAAACCTCTTATAGTTAAATTACAGGTGGTGCTCATGTAGTAGAATGCACCCTGTCGCTAGATGAAACACTAATACTCTTCCTAAGACGAAGAACAGCAACAATACAGAATATACGTCATGTTCATACCACCCAGTATAACACACACACACCCACACAAACACACTCACACACACACACACACACACACATATATATATATATACATTTATATAAAGCGATTTGTGTTTATTATATAAGTTTTCCGCGGATATTATGCAAAAATAAATGATGTAAAATATGTGCATGTATATAATTACACATAATAGTTAACTAAAAATGATCATCACAGAAGAAAATCGGAAAAAAACCAATAGGAATTATTTAAAATGAATGTTTTTTTTTTGTTTTTTTTACAAAGGCATCACCACATTATCAAGGCCCAGAGGCCACTCAAGGATAAGGGTTAAAGAGTGCACAGTAGAAGTTGGTCAATATAGTAATCATTAGTAATGAAAATTTGGTAAATTTAATAACTTATATGGAACGGCTCATCAAGAACTTATTTACCTTAGACTTGAACACAACCATATTGTAGTCAGCCGGAAAGCAGGAAAACGGAAGACAATTCCACAGGCGTGCAGTTCTAAGAAAGAAGCTTTGTTCATGGAATCTATGTTTAGGTTTAGGCACAGATAAAGAGTGGGGGAAATTATTGATAGTGTTTACAGCTAGACGAGTGTTTCTTGTGAAAGTTTGGCGAGGGGGGACCATAGATTGAAGCTCAGTTGAACACTTTCCATGAAAATAACGATACATCAGAGACAAACTCGCAACATCTCTTCTGTGAGATAGAGGTTGTAAGGAGGAGAAAAGGACATCTCCTACGAGGCTACGAAGTCTATTTTGAACTCTATCAAGGCAGGACAAGTCCTTTCTAGCAGCTCCTGCCCAGATGTGGCAACAGTATTCCATCCTTGGACGTACCTGGCTCTTATATAGATAGAGAATAGCATCAGCAGTGAGATATCTACTGGATCGATAGAAAGATCCCACCATTTTTCCAGCGGCCTTGGCAACAGATTTGATATACGTGTTCCATTTAAGATCAGGAGTAATGGTCAAGCCCAGAAGCTTGTCAAAACTTGAGGCCTCCTGAAGACGAGAGCCATTCATTTCAATTGATGACAAATGTGGATTAAAATGTTGATGATGTAAAGAGAGAAGCTTGGTTTTAGATGCATTAAAAGTAACCAGCCACTCCTTTCCCCATTGTACTACATGCTCAAGATCAGAGGAGAGAGAATTGGAGAGTACTTGCTCGTTTACTGTCTTAGATGTGGTACCATAAATGGTAGTGTCGTCAGCATAAATGTCTACAAATGATGTAAGGATATGATTTGGGCCCAGGATGGATCCCTGAGGGACACCGGCATTAATACTGTGAGCTTCTGATTTTTGCCCCTCAACTACTACTCTTATGAACCTATCAGAAAGAAATGATTTAATAATTGAGAAGACTTTTCCAGCTATACCATAGCTAGCGATCTTATGAAGTAAACCTTTATGCCATACCCTATCAAAGGCTTTAGATATGTCAAGAGCAATTGCCCTAGAAAGATTGCCACCGTCGAGAGATTTGCTAATCCTATGCGATATAACTGTAAGGACATCTGCTGTAGATCTAGCAGAACGGAAACCATATTGAGTGTCACTAAGAAGGTTATTTTTGTTGAGATGTTTGATTACTTCTGTATTTAACACATATTCTAGCAACTTACTCATGACGCACAGGAGACTTATTGGCCTGTACTGTTTAAAAGATAATGGAAATTGGTTAGATCTTTTACAGATTAATGCAATTCCACGGTCCATATACACCAACGTTTGTATTTTCTTTTTAAATAAAATATAATAAGGTTGAATATAAATATCAATACACAATAAAAAACAAATTCATAGATATTTGGAATCACCACATTAGTAAAAAACAGAGTAAGTTCAAGAAAATAGCTATTTTAAACACAAATAAACTTACAAATTTACTCTGGCCGTTCGATATATCTCATTTTCGTCTCCTTTCTTTTTCTTTCTATCTCTGTTAGCTATTATGTGTGAAATATTAATGTTTGTTTTAATATATGATTGTGGTAAAATTAGTGTGTTCGATTGTTTTACATATGTTTTATTTATATTTCCTTTTCCACTGTTGAAAAATAAATATAACATAATAGACTAAGAAATATGGAACAGAAGAGAAAGTGAATGCTAAGTATATAATTTACAAACAATGAAAAATAAAAGACGATTAATAATAAAATGATGATAATTCTATTACATAAAGTTAAATCATTTCGGAACAGAATAAATAAAACATCTAGGGAAAAGCATAGAAAGGTTAGTTATTTCTATATTTTTTGTGAAACTTTTAAATAAATTTTGAATATATGACCACTTTTCTGCTTTCATGTCATTACAAGTGTCCATCGATTTATTTCAAGTATATGGAAATGTAGGTTTAAGGTAATAAAATGATATTTTTACTCTATAAGTTTATTTTTATAAAACAAAGAAAATAATCAGTAGCAATATAAACAAAAACAATTACGTAATTGTTATTATTTTGTTCAAGTAAACATTCACTTTTCAGCAGAACTTTCCTCTTCCAAGATGGCAAGGAGCAATAATAAATGAATAAAGTGAATCGGAAGATTGTAGATGTTACACCGCCAACATCTCCGTAATCCGCCTTCAACGTCCACCTTTTGACGAAAATGAAGCTTTAACTTAATTAACTGTCATTATCGAAACTGAGCAGAACTGTTAAATCTGGCAGAGATCTGGGAACAATGTGGCCATATAAAGAGATCATGATACAGTAGTGTATATAATCTCATAATCCAAGGAAAGCTGTCGTAGCCTTGGCTGAATAGGATGGGGCATTGTCATGCATGAAAACCATTTGGCGTCGATACAACAATTGTATGTCATCAAACCATAACTACAAATGGTCATTTAGAAATAAAGTATGAGCTTGTCTTGTCAGGTGAACACGTTTTGACACTCATAAAAAATCCAAGTTGTGCATCGGAGATTATTGCAGCATAAAACAGTGAACGTACAACACCCGGTATGCGACAGAATTAATAAGGGGCGGGGACTCAAGTCTTTAGCTCATCTATCTGGTCCATCAGGAGTTACTCTGGCTTCAGCGGAGAAAAAGAAATTTTACAATTTTTTTTTAATGTAATTAACTGCTCACTTCGAACATCGAATCAGCTATTGCAAAAAACGGTAGATCAACATTTAGGTAATTAGCCAATAATAGATAGAGACGTATAAAATAAATACATAAAACAAATAAATACGATGTACATAGCTAAACAGGTGCTGGCGCAATTTCTGGTGAGAACGAGTATAAAGAGAGGGTGAAAATTATTAGACATTTTTCAACCATAAATAAAATACTTTATATCGGCTTTTAAATCAGACATATAGACGTTTTTCATTTTGTAATATTTAAAATAAATATAATACGTATTTTTCTAAAAAGTTTGGAATTTTTTTTGATTTCCCAACAAACACAGCGCAATATATATACATATATATATATATATATATATACATATATATATGTATATATATATACATATATATATGTATATATATATATATATATAGTGATTTAAAGGTTATGAGGGTTTTGAAGCAGGAACAACGAGGTTACTTTTTGTATTTAATATTTTTATTGTTATTTTTTATGTTTCAAGCGGACCTTCACTCTTAGTCACAAAAAAGTATCGAAATGAAAGAGAAAAAGAACACCGTTGAAAGAACTGGATATTTGTAGCGTGGACAGCGTTCATTCCTAGCAATCATGTTCGAAATATTATATATATATATATATATATATATATATATATATATATATATGTATATATATATATATGAACGAAAAAAATTTAACAGAGATATACATTTATTTTTTAAACGAAAATATAAGTATTGTTTTAAACGAATATATATATATATATATATATATATATATATATATATATATATATATATATGTATATATATATTAAAACAAAAAAACAACGAAACGAACAAAAAAAAAGAATTCATGTTTAATATATTCGTAAAGATGTTGGAAAGATGATGCAAATATTAAACGGGAGTTGCAACACATTAAAAATCACGAAGCCATAGAGAAACAGCCCGTTTTAGAAAAACTATCCCAGTTTCAACACTTTTCTATTTTCATATTTAATTTATTATATCAAAGATAACATATTTATAGAAATGCAAATAATATTTTGAATATTTTTTATTGTGTTGTGTGTGAAATGTAAAACCTGGAGAATGTTTTGTGCGAGAAATTGTTTTTGATTTGACATTACTTGTGTTTTCATGAGTAAATAAAGAAATAATAAACTTTAATTTTTAGATTTCTTTGAATACAGCTTTTTGGTCTTAAAAATAGCAAATGAATCATGTATGGTTAACCAGGAGTGCACAGTGAACGAGACATGTGTCTCAGCATTTAGCTTCAAATGTCTCAAAGGGACGTAAAATCCAGGTGAAAATGAATAAGCGGTGCAGTTATAGGCCTTAACATATGTAAATTGTAGTTTTGAACCAAATAAAGAAATGACCACGTCCATCGTTTGCTCCCCTACTTATCCCAAAAGCCCCCAAGACTTTAGCATATTTAAACTTGAGTTTAACACCATGCGAAACTGCTAAATAGACATAAGCAGAAAATTTAGAACAGAAATGGTACACTATTCACAAAAGCGGAGTGTTTTTATTAGCCCTAAAAGAGCCACTTTGGCACTGGCAAGAGGTATCGCGAAATATAGACAAACGAAATTATATAGAAATCAGTTAGTTTAATATTTCAGAAAGTTTTATAAAAATCCAAGGCATCGATTTTTTTAATAAGCACAAAAATATAAATTTTAGCCATTTTCACCCGGACCGACGGACGAAGCGGCGAACGGTCGAATGGACAAGGATGAATTTACAGTCCAGCTTCCTTTGGTTGGGAACCAATACACTTTTATTGTTTGTAAATTTTGAAGTATTTATGTGATAATACTTGTGTCATATCGAAACATATAATAATCAAGATTATTCAATAGAGATTTAATAAAGTAATATGTTCTTATAATGCAAAAAACAAAAACATTGCGAAACGACATTGATGTACCTTATCATCAAGTTTTACATATCTCTCTAAATATTAAATGCGCGAAAGTTACTCAGTTATACTAAAACAGGAAACCCCGTATCGTAAAAATTTTATATCGATTAAAATAAAGTCTCTGTTTTTTACGTCTCATTAGATTCGCCGCGTGATGGTTTTATTATTTATTAGTATTGGCTCACGAAAAGCTTTTACACACACTCCTTGAACACCACATGTGTTCTTCCCTAGGAGCTGAGTCACAACAGATTTTCCAGTACTCCCCGCCTCTTTTGATAAATTTGTGTTATCGCAAAAACTAATTACCATTGACTTCTCTTTGTCGGTTTCCATTAGTCTTTACTGGGAATTGACTGGCAATAAGCCTTACCAAAGTTTCAGTTCAATTCGTACTGTTGACATCTGTTCAGTACTCTCTCTTCTTTTTTCCATCCTCCTTGATCCTTCTTGACTATTTGGCATCACTCTAATTGTGGGGAAGGTGTGATGGAGCAATGGGAATATGGAACGGGATAGGAAACCTTTAGATATGCAACGTCAATGTTTTGTCTCTGCAGCATTCTGTCCAGTCCGTGCATTGACTCATTATGTTAATCTCCGCATTCAAGTGTTTTTCTTTAATATTCTTACTATTTTCATTATTTTTATTCGGTGTATCTTTACAGACATTCCTCTGATTCCAATTTCTCTCATTATTTTTTCAAAGGTTTTTGGAATTGTTCCTAGTGCGTTTCATATTATAGGCAGTGATCTTATTAATCATTCATATACCTTTCAGCTCTTTGGCTAAGTCTGTTACTGATACTCGATATGCGGGTTTGAGAAGAGTTCGAAAGCATTTGTTAATTATTCATTTTGCTATTATTATTGTTAATATTATTTTAATGTTGACTTAACATTTGGCCGCAAAAGAAAAATGAATTGTAAACATTATTTTGCTAACAATGTTAGAAACGCCATATTATTGTTCGAAATTAATGTAGTGGTAAGTTGTCTTCGAACCCTTAAAAAATTAAAACAACAAATCAATTTATTTGTTATTTACGTGAACGGTCAGTGTTTTATCGGTGAAGCACTCCCAAAATGAAATTGTAAAGAGAGGGAAGCAAATGTAGCAGAATCATTCTAAAAACTCTATATCAAGTATAAGGAACTAAATTCAGTAATCACCATTACTTTACTGAATGTAACAGAGTAATTCAGTTTTGAATAAGAATAACGTTTTTTACAAATAAACAAATAACAATTATAAACTAAGAATTCTAAATACACAAACTCATTTATTTAACAAAGTTCTATTCATTGTTTATTTCTAAAAAGGGGTTACTATTAAAATGGATGATACGTTTTATTGGAAAATATTAACTGATATCATGTATTTGTTTATTTGTAAACAAGTCCTGCTAACTTGAAACTGTTAACTTCTGTTAATATTCAGTGACAAAAATATTAAATAAAAAAATGGTAGAACGTTATTATTAAAAAAAATCGATGTATAACAACATGCATGTTTCAAATAAAAATTCTATAGCAAAATTTAAAGCCAATCACTAAAGTAGTTTTTAAGATTACATATTAGTAACATATAAACGGTTACATTTATATATATATATATATATATATATATATATATATATAAAGAGAGAGAGAATAAAATAATTACATGGATATAAAGACAGAAAACAGAACACGCAAGTCATGGTAATATATATTAACTATTTAAAATGTGTATGTATTAATCTAAAAATGAATCCGTAGAAAATAAATTTAGTGGAGATGTAGGTATGGAAATGAGAAAACTGCATAGGTAAATAAAATGAGATTATAATATATAAACGATATAGTTTCGTTCTAAATATAGAGGAGAATACCATTTCAGAGAAGTAAGTACATTATCAAATAATTACTAGCGGCACAATAGTTTTGAGTACTAATATATATTTGCGAAAGTTTCACAAGGTCAGTAAAAGATCGTCTTATTTTGCTACGAATATTATCCAATTATTTTCACACGGGTATAATCTGACCTTCCATGAATGTGCATACATCAACGATTACACACACAAACATATCACAGGATACAGATGCATTGACTTGTATACATATAATTCCATATACATGCCTATATGTGTGAAAGTATGTTTACCTTTATGTGTGTGTCATTTTCTTTGTATGTGTATGTTTGCGTAACATAATTTGATGTTTATGGTTATTCGAAAGTCCTCTTGGGATACAATCCAATGCAAATTTCGAGGCATATTTTCCATATTGTTGCCAAGAATCATCTTTCATTCATCCAAGGAGGTGGATTGTCTAGGATTCTATCTTTTCTCGAATAGCTGCCAATTTTGCTGAAGGGGTATTTTAGTACATTTCCGCAGAGTCAACCTTTCACCCTTATATCAGCTCGGTAATTCTGCAGCGAACGAATAACAAAAGAAACGTTGCCTGTTTTATGATATTTTTCCGCTAACTGTATGAAAACAGATGGTATGAATGCTTCTATTCAATAGGTGTTTTTCTACGCGTGTCTCTGTCTAATATATATATATATATATATATATATATATATATATATATATATATACATATATACATATATATATATGTGTGTGTGTGTGTGTGTGTCTGTTTCGTATACATATATATGTGGGGGTGCATGTTTGTGTGTAAATATATATAAACTGGAAGAAGAATTAGTTGCTGGTCGTGTTTACCTGATAAAACAAATTCACGTATCTAAATACTAAATATCTATTGTGTTTATATTATATAATATCCAATACTTTTATATAAAAAGAGATGTATGTACAGGGTAGCGGTTGGTTGATTCAAAACGTTCAAAAGATCCTTTAAACCAATCGTTCCCTTGCTGTCAGACCAGCACAAACCTCTCTCCCACCATCACAATGATACGCCTCTATGCAATTTCACAGGTACTTCCACGAAATATCTTCCGACGAACCCACTTTATTTTTACTCCCTGAATGTAAATACCATTTACTGACTTAACGGACAGTATAATGCCAGTCTTCCACCCGGGAGATGTGTAGATAGTGTGAACATCTAATGTAATAGGTTATCTGGATTAGATCGGTTTTCTTTGTATTTTGTTACGTGTTACTTTCTTATGGACATCGCACTAGTTTAGACATGAGGAGAGTTATTGTAAGAAGGTTAATTACCGTTAGTAGACAGGTAATTTCTTCCCAGAAAACAGCAATGTTTGTCCATGACATATAATTATCGCTCAAACAATGTTATAGCTAAATATCATTCATGAAATGTGATAAGGGTATCATAAGTTACGAGGTTACTGAAAGTAGATCTACTTTCGCCTTTCTACTCTTCGACTTTTAAAACATGTAAACCATTAAATGTAATGTGTGCAATAATCTGGTTGAAAAATTTCACATATAGCAACTCAAATGGATTTAACAATTAATTACAGTTAACCTATTCGTTTTAGACCTATATTGAATAAAAGTAAAACCAAGAAAATTAATTCAAATATATTTCACAGTAATTTATCGGAGTGCAGTTCAATCCTTGGTGTCTTTATAATAGTTTTTCTATTTTGTTGATTACTATAATTTTTACATTAGATTAAAGTAAATTATGTTCACGCATTGATCAAAGACTACATACTGAATGCCATACATAGACTGGCTTAGTTTCAAAATATATATGCCTATATTTTTTTTATTCTATTATTTTTATTAGTAGTAAAATTACAAGATAAACGCCAATATAAACAGAATAAAAGCAAATATCACTCTCCCTTGACAGTAGCGCACAAGTACATGTATTTGGTGACTTTAATGTCTACCACAAAAACTGGCATGCATTCTCTACTTACACAGATTCAGCGGGCAGCATAACTCATAGCTTCTCTATATCTCACTCCCTATCACAAATTGTTACGTTTTCGACCCGTTTCTCTGATCAGGAAGAACAACACGCATCACTTCTAGATCTGTTTTTGATCACAGTTCCCGATGATTGTATAACGAATGCCGGCAGCCCACTTGGGAACACTGATCATGAAGTGATAATGGTTGAAATCGCCCTAAACTCTAGGCACAAAACTGAAGAGCCAGTGCTCAAAACAACGATATATTATAAAAAGGCTGACTGGGAAGCCATCAGAGATCTTATGAGAGATGCCCCATGGGGAAATATGTTTTCTCTTTCAGTCTGAACAGTGTGCAAATGAAACCACTGAATAGCTCAAAACTGCAATCGAAGCGCATGTTCCCATGCGGAAATTTTATAGCAAGCCCCACTCTAGCCCTATGGTTTACTTCGACTTGTGCAACTGCCATTGCTCAAAGGCAGCATGCATACCGCATATCTAACCGACATAAGTCCAGTTCAAACAGACAGAAGTACATAGAAGATAGAAGTAACGTTAAGAAAGAAATAGTGAGAGCTAAGAGAGAATTTACGGAAACCACTAAAAAACGCATCGAAGCACAAAAAATAGGAACTCGTGAGTTCTGGAAAATCTACGAAAGTGCAGTAAATAATAGGCAATCAACAATTCCCCCACTAACTAACAATAACGAGGTTGTTTGCTCAGTAACCGAGAAGGCTAACATGTTTGCCAGTCGGTTTGCCTCGAACTCCATACTGGAACCTCCAACCACCCCCTACCTGACTTCCTATGCGGACGGACGCCACGCTAGACGATCTGAAAATCACCTCTACTCAGGTGCATGCTATCATTAAAAAAAACCTTTTAAGTATGTGGACCTGATCTCATTCCAGCTGTGCTATTAAAAATGTTCTCAACCGAAGTAGCTCCAGTTCTCTCCAAACTCTACATCAAATGTCTTAATGAATCTTGTTTTCCGGGCTGCTGGACAGCTGCTTCTGTGGTACCGGTATTCAAGAATTCTGGCGAAAGAACTGACCCATTAAATTATCGCCCTATTAGCCTCCTTCCACTTTTTTATCGTTAATTTTCCTTTTTGTTCTGATATACCCCCCAAACACACACACCTACAAATACCCGAGCAACACCGGGTACCCCCCGCTCGTTAGATACATAGTAAAAACTTACTGAATTTTCTAAGACTAATTATAAATGCCCGTATAATACAGTTTTGAAACTTATTAAAAGCACATCGTTTATATTTATGTGTGTGCGTGTTTATATGTGCATCTGTTTAATCGTTATTAAAGTATGTCTCGTAAAGTACGATACGGATTTCGAATTTTTAAAAACTTTACTAACATTGCGCACTATTTGAAGAGCAATTCCTCTGCTGGAAAAACATGGATTATGAAATCACGCGATATTGAGTGTCGATGTTCTACGATCGCTTGATCGTCACTAAAACTGGTATTCTTTGTTGTTTACGGGACTTTGTTAGGTTGATTTTACATAAATGTTTTGATCCAAGTAGCATGGCAGGAAGGGAAAGAACAATAATGGTTGTGGTCGAATCTATTATATATATATATATATATATATATATATATATATATATACATACATATATATATATATATATATATATATATATATATATATATATATATATATATACATGTATATATGACATTGTTGGTGTTAAAAATTTAATTATGGCTAAATACAGACCAATCACCATGATGCTTAGAAAAATAAAAAAAATAAAGGTTGGCTAACCAGGTTTCGTTCCTCGCTCAATAGAGCTAAATCGAGGAAAATACGATTTTAAAAATAGTCATGAATATGGCGGGAAGTAAACAAACAACGACTAATAAGCGGGCGGAATGAAATTACATAGAAACCAAATGAAGTACTAAAATATGTTCTTATTGCTTGACAATCAAAAACTCCTCGCATAAGCCTGATGGATCTTAGCGTGGATGAAACGCGGAATAGTCTGTGTAGCTTAATCGCCATGTATATTTTATACCTTTCTACCTACCTCTACCTATGTATACACCACTGTCTGCATGTGTGTGAGACAAAGAGAAAGAGTGTCCTATGAAATCAGAAACGCCAAGAAGGACTTTTAAAAAATTTAGCAGGAAGGTACTTAGTGCGTCTAAAACTGTTCTTACGGAGGTTTTGTATTTAAATGTCTCCGATATGTATGGATATTCGATGATCGAAAGAACGATACAAAATCGTATTCTGATCAAAGTAAACATTACACTTAACATCCAAAGAAACGTTTTATCGCGGCACTATCAGTATATTCAGCTTAATGAAACCATGTTACTTTACTTTTCCACGCCCAACTTTAATTCCTGTTTTTATGTAAAAAATGTTTTCATAAGATCCACAGTTCGTTGATAACAAAAAGAGCCGTCTGAAGTGGATGTTTCCGAAAAATGAACAATGCTACTTTGCATGTAGATCTTTATTAGAGGAATGGTTTACATATAATTTTATAACGTCAACAGTAGTTTATTTACAGTGAAATGAATAATACAATGTATTGTGAAATAAACCACCGCAGGAAGCCTTGTGACGTTAGCTCACGGTACAATGCGAGAGTACGTTCCTAACTAGAGCAGGAAATCAATCGAGTTCATTAAAAATGGACGATTTCACTTATTTCAATGGCAATAATATTAGATTTTATTTGGTTTTCCTTATTCAATCCCGGAAAGTGTCATGTTTTATATGTTACGAGACTGTTTCCCATGCATGTATTTATGTGTGATCACCTACTTTTCAATGAGTTAGAAAACATTTTACCCGATGTATGTTCAGAAATAATTGCAAATAAGGGACGGCAGAAACATCTTTGTCTCTTCCCAGACAAATTGAAGACATACCCTCAACAAAAGGGACGAATACCATTTCATGGGGTGTAACATTTTGACAATTAGAGAACACGTGTGACCTGTATTTGGTCTTGTTGGACAGAAATCTTCAACGAAAAAATTTCCGCAGTCCACACACTTCGAGTTACTTACATCAACCTGTATTAAAGAATGCTTTAAATTATCGCCCCATTAGCCCTCTCCCACGCTTCACATAAAAAAATTTGAGACCATAATTAACCAAGCTCTAGTCCATTACCTTACAGATGCTAAACTACTGACTGACCAACAATATGGATTTAGGCAAGCCCCTTACACAGCAGACATCCTACCTGTAATCTCAGAGCATTTATACCATTCTCTGGACAAAGTGGGGAGGGTAGAGCGGTAGCTCTAGATATATCTAAGGCTTCTGACAGGGTATGGCATGAATGTCTTCTCAGGAAAATTAGATCATACGGTATCACTGGAATAATACTTTACATAATTAAATCCGTCTTAGATAAGAGAAAAATCCAGGTTGCCCTCGACGGTCGTACATATAAACAATATGATATAAATTCGGGAGTGCCTCAAAGGTCTTTTCTTGGAACTCTATTATTCCTAATATTCATCACTGACCTCCCTGAAAAAAAATGTCTGTTTAGATGTATATATATGCTGATTACACAACGCTCTATAACAGACACAGCCAACAGGAATACAAATGAGCACATATCAAAAGAAATGGCAGAAACACTAGAAATGATCTCCGGTCTGTAGTGGAATGGGGACAAAAATGGATGCCGACATTCAATGCTGCCAAGCCTATACTTGTTTCTTTCAATAATTACAAGAAACTTTCTCTACCACCAATAACAATGTCCAATTTTTTTTTTATTACATTTTCACCCCAAACAAGGCACATTGCCACTCAGGTGTAGAGGCTACTATCAGGGTCAGCAAATACGGAGGCACTATGTAGGGATTTGGGCAGCAAGATGTCGGATCATGTTGCACTTGAACTTCTGCATGTCAGTACAGTTAGGGAAGCATGATCCTGAAATGGAATTCCAGAGTCTAGCGGTTCTGGGGAAGAAACTACTAGAGTAGAAGGATATTTTGCATCTAGGGATCTCTACTGTGTGGGGGTGGGATTTAGCTGCCTGTCGGGTTTGTCGAGGGTGTCTGCGACGTGGGGGCACAAGTGTCTGCAGTTCGTCAGAGCATTCACCATTAAAATACTTGTAGAACAAGCAGAGGGATGCAACGTTTCCTCGATGGGACAGAGGCTGAAGCTTAGATGCCAGTTCAGGGCCTATCAGATGGCGACTCGTTTTTGAACCTTGTCTAGGAGCGAGAGACGCACCAGCCCAGATGTGACAACAATACTCCATACATGGGCGAATGGAGGCCTTATAGAGATACAGGATACTTTCAGGTGTCAGTAGTTTTCTAGCACGGTAGAGAGAGCCTACTTTTTTTGCAGCGGCCCTGGCAATTTTTTCAATATAATTGTTCCAGCTCATGTTTCCTGTGAATGTTAGGCCAAGCAGTTTGAAAGATGTACTATCAGACAGGGAGTCACTGGCCATTGCTATTGGTGGCAGAGAAGGTTTCTTGTAGTTATTGAAGGAAACCAGTTTGGTTTTGGCAGCATTGAATGTGACCATCCATTATGTCCCCATTCCACTACAGATTGGAGGTCATCCTCTAGTGTTTTTGCCATTTCTTTAGATATGTGTTCATTTGTTTTCCTGTCATGCCTTTTATAGAGTGTAGTGTCATCAGCATATATACCCATCTCAGAGGCAGTTTTGTGGGGGAGGTAATTAATAAATATCAGGAACAATAGAGGTCCAAGAATAGACCCCTGAGGCACTCCCGCATTTATATCACACTGTTAAGATGTTCGACCGTCGAGGGCAACCTGGATTTTTCTAAGAAGGATTCAATTATGTATTCTACCAGTGATACCGTATGATTTAATTTTCCTGAGGAGACCCTTGTGTCATACCCTGTCAAAAGCCTTATATATATCTAGAGCTACCGCTCTGCTCTCCCCCGCTTTATCCAGTGATTGGTATATACGTTCAGAGATTACAGTGAGAATGCCAGCTATGGAACGGGCTTGTCTAAATCCATATTGTTGGTCAGTCAGAAGTTTAGCCTCTGTAAGGTGCCGGACTAGACCATGGTTAATTATGGTCTCAAATATTTTGGCGAAAAGTGGGAAGAGGGTAATGGGGCGATAATTTGATGGGTCAGTTCTTTCGCCAGACTTCTTGAA
This sequence comes from Euprymna scolopes, assembly GCF_053919585.1. Classification (NCBI taxonomy): domain Eukaryota; kingdom Metazoa; phylum Mollusca; class Cephalopoda; order Sepiida; family Sepiolidae; genus Euprymna; species Euprymna scolopes. Next base: position 61,456,582 of record NC_136482.1, on the reverse strand, counting down.
TATTGGTACCACAGAAGCGGTTTTCCAACAGCCCGGAAAGCATGATTCATTAAGGCATTTGTTGAATAGTTTGGAGAGAACTGGAGCTACTTCGGCTGAGCACTTTTTTAATAGCACAGCTGGGATGAGATCAGGTCCGCATGCTTTGGAAGTGTCAAGATTTATTATGATAGCATGTACCTGAGCAGGGGTGATTTTTAGATCGTCTAGCGTGGCGTCTGTCCGCAAAGGAAAGTCAAGCAGGGGGTGGTTGGTAGGGTCCAGTGTGGAGTTCGAGGCAAACCGGCTGGCAAGCATATTAGCTTTGTCGGTTGCTGAGCAAACAACCTCGTGATTGTTGGTTAGTGGGGGAATTGTTGATTGCCCATTGTTTACTACACATTTGTAGATTTTCCAGAAGTTACGATTTCCTATTTTCATATTTATCTGAAAGTAAATCTTTTAGGCTTCTCGGTATAATGTTCGCAGGAAACAAGAGTTGGAACAATTACATTGAGAATATTGGCAGAACCGCTGCGAAAAAGGTAGGTTCTCTCTATCGTGCTAGACAGCTACTAACGCCCGAAAATATCCTGTACCTCTATAAGGCCACCATTAGCCCATGTATGGAGTATTGTTGTCATATTTGTGCTGGCGCATCTGTCACTCGTCTATCGCTCCTAGACAAGGTTCATAGAGAGTTGCCAATCTGATAGGTCCTGAACATTCATCTAAGCTTACGCCTCTATCCCATCGACGAAATGTTGTATCCTCTGACTTTTCTACAAGTACTTTAACGGTGAATGTTCTGACGAACTAAAATCACTTGTACCGCCTCAGCGTGAATACCCCGACCAACCCGACAAACAGCTAAATCCCACCCATCAAAGTAGAGATCCCTAGTTGTAAGAGCGCCTTCTACAGCAGTAGCTTCTTCCCCAGAACCGCTACACTTTGGAATTTCCTTCCGGGTCCACCTGTACTGACATTCAGAAATTCAAGTGTAACGTGAACCGACATCTTGCTGCCCAACTTCCTGCATATTAACCCTGATGCTTATGTCTCTAATAGTAGCTCCCTACATCAAAGTGGCGATGTGCCTTGTTTGGGATGAAAATGTAATAATATATATATATATATATATATATATATATATATATATATATATATATATATATAATTACATCACGATTACATTATACGTAGCTTAAATATATTTACATGCATATCAGCACTGCTGCCCTTAACAGAAACACAAAAACACATAAGTTAAGTCCATACAGAAACACAATTCAATTCCTCGGGTGTCCAATAAACATAGTAATATATGTCCTTAACTTAGAGAACAAATAATACATCAGCCTAGCTTAAAATGACATATGACAAACCGATAATAACGTCTTTAAAAGTGCTTGCATCTTCATAGCTTCCAATTATAAAAAAACATCGTTTACATGAACAAAATTATTTAGAAAACACATTGTAGCTTGTTTTTGAATTTGAATAAATAGGTATAATAACAAATTCAAGCCTTGAGGCAATCGCACAAGATTATACGACATTATTTGTATTGGAACAATTCGACGTCGTATCTGCGTATATTTTCGTGTTTTTCTTCGAGTGTTTTTTTCTGTTTTCGCTTTATATTAGAAAATGTTTATCTGAATGAATGTGCGCTTGTTTGTCATACATGTATTAGTGTGTGGTGGCCTTCTTTAAAATTATCAGAATACATTTTATTAGGTGTATGACTATAATGAAAAGTACCGGATGAGTAAAACATCTTTATGTCTTGTGAGAAAACGAAAGACATACCATTCAACAGAAGACACGAATGTCATTCGATGGGGTTACAAAAAAAAAGCCAATCAAGGAATACAGTTGGCCCATCTTCAATATGTTGGACGAGAGCTGCAACGAAAATTCCACTACGAACAGCAGACTTTAGAATGTCGTTCCAATCTTTATAAGATAGGACGCTGATACAGTTCTATCTATATCTTAATTATTGTTATCGTTTGAAGTTGTTTCTAAACACGTTATACCATGTATCTACAACGTAATATGCGTGCATGGTCTTTTGTCACGTATCTTTATTTAAGCCACACATTCAGTTCTTATATTATAAAGCCTCCTTTAAAACAATGCGATTTTTCATATTTTTCTGGCTTTATAATTTCTACATAAAATTCAAGTTTAATTATAAATCATTATTCCGTTATCAAAATCAATAGTCTTTGCTACTTCCATAGCACGGTAACAATGTAAAAATGTTAGTAACTAACCACTGTAGCCAAGAATCCGACGAAGCCCGGACCATAATATTTTTATTTAAACTCTTGTTGACGAAGTAAGAAACAGGTAAAGAACAAAATAAAAATATTGTATTCTAGCTGCTTTACACGGTTGTTAAATTTTTTCTCGTCCGTTTTAATGACAATGATATTGATCTTACATGCATATTCACTACGCGTTAAAGAAAGTAGTGTTTTCGAACGTGTTATTTGCAGTGCGATTTTCCTTATTAGATTGGTTATTTAATACGAAATGTTTTTTCCTTGATGTAAAAAAATAAACCGCTGTTATTTTTGTATAGTCGATTTTTTTTAGAGATTAGACTGGAATTTCCTTCTTCTTGCAACTTGGATCTTTTTTAATTTAAAAAGGTGCGTATGTTGTAATTTCTAAGTGATTTTCTTTCATTCTACTAGAGAAAAATCAATGGATTTTCTTGTAAGGGATAGTTTTTTTGTCGTTGATGTAAAAAAAAACGCTGTTATTTTTGTATAGTCGAATTTTAAAAAGATTTTTCTTGTAAGGGATAGTTTTTTTTTTACCTTCCCCGCATTTTCTTCGTTTTGTTTTCTTGCAAGAGATAGTTTTTTTACCTTCCCCGCCTTTTCTTCGTTTTTTTCCTACAAGAGATAGTGTTTTTTTTTACCTTGCTCGCCTTTTCTCCGTTTTGTTTATTCTTGAAAGAGATACGTTTTTACCTACCTCGCCTATTCGTCGTTTTTTTTTTCTTGCAGGAGATAGTTTTTCTTTCCTCGCCTTTTCCTCTGTTTTTTTATCCTTGCAAGAGATAGTTTTTTTTGTACCTTCTTCGCTATTTCCTCGTTTTTTTTCTTGCAAGATATAGTGTTTTACATTCCTCACCATGGCTCATTTTTTTAATTCTTGCAAGAGATAGTTTTTTTACCTACCTGGCCTTTTTTCGTTTTTTCTTGCAAGAGTCACGTTGATTTATGATTTTAGTTTAAATTCTTATAATCGCTTACTTGCAATTCTTGCATTGTCTGTGTTATACAGATTTTGGTTCCTTTCATAGTTTTATAGAATCTAACGCCGACACTGTTATGCGACACAAAGGTAAACTTGTGTTTCTCACATCTGTTTTGGAATCATGTTTGCCCCGATTAAGCAAATTGGGGTGATTAAATTAGTGTTTCAAGCATGTGTTGTTGTCGCCACGGTGAGGCGACACTGGGCGTTTAAAGTTATGTTCCCCGCGTCAGTATTCTGAATAATTTCGTAGCCACAATTTAAGTGGTTAGGATAAAACAAGAACATGCGGATGGAGTGAAAATATATATTGAAGGTATTGAAAGTAAGTAAGATACAATAGTTATTGTGGTTGCGGCGATGGTGACAATATACTTGCTACTAACTTCCATTTAGAGAATGTAAAAGCACACCAACCCAGCTACTTCTTGTATATGACACTATATTGTACGCGGGATTGTGTTAAATTAAATTCAGACCATCCTCAATGAGATTTTAGAAATATAAGCAATAAATTATTTACTTAATTTTTAGTTTTCTCATTAAATTTACGTATATGGGGTAATTTTATATTCGGAAATGCAATTAACTTAGTTGATATTCTCGTCTGCTATTTTTGCTTACTGCAAAATATATTCGCATATTGTCTATTTCCAAAAAAAAACATATAAGAACCTGGTTAATGTGTCACAAAAAAAGAACAGGGGAATACAGTTACAATATGTCTTAACAGAAATATAACAAGTGAGGTTCTCAGTCAAACTACCTTGATTGGTTCACTGGATATGGATTCCAGTCATACGGCTTTAGAAAGAGTTTGTTATGCATTTTTTATTTTAAAACATGATTATACTTTTCAGTTAATTGTGTGCCCTTATTTTAGCTCATTTCTAGCTGAAAAGCAAACAGCATGCATAACCTCCGTGCCTTGATAAGTGGTGATTCCTGTGAAAACATATCTCACGTAGGGGAGATAGAATTGTGATATGAGATTTGCTAACACTTGCATTGCATTATACATAATTCCTGTATGTAACCTCATAGTTATTTTTCATACGGTAACTATTGATAGGGCTCAGAAATCCCATATATGTAATTTAATTATGATATTAAATATTAATGGCATTTTTAATAAATATAATAATAAATATTTCAGTTTTCATTTTGCCATAAATTGACTGATATCGACTTGAAATTGTCAATATAAGAAGGGTCCACCTAAAAAAATCGGAGGGCACAGCAACAGAGAGATCGCAATGGTCAGAGCAAATATTAAATATACGCCAGAAAGTAAAAATCGAAAACCTACTGATTAACAGTAAATCCTAATACTTTTAAACTGCATCTTAATGCAATAAGACATCCTTTTTCCAAATTATTTTCTTAAAGTTACACTTTTTGGTATACTAATCTTCCCCGGTTTCCAAGAATACAGCAAAATGAAAAAAATAGAATTACAATATGATGGAAATATGTAATCTTTTACCGTCACATTTTAAGCTCAATAGGGGAAATAGCGGGAGAATTTATCTACCTGGAACCCTGCTATATATTTAAGCACGGACAATTACTTTTTTGTTTACAAATAACAGCGTATACGAAATGGTTTCACTGATTATCTTTTTATTGCGAAAGAGTTTTATGTTTTTAGTGTTCAACTTATTTTTTTAAGTGTGTTTATGTTTTCACTTTATACTATCTACATTGAAACACATGTATATGAAAGCAGAACTGTGTTTTCATTTTATTGGCCCAAAAAGATGTGTTTGCTGATTTACGCATGCACGTCGAAAACATATTATAATATTTACATACATTCACAATAACCACACGTGTGGCAATTCTAACCGGAAAATCCGAAAACAGAAGCAAATGATATTACATAAAGGCAAACAATGCTGTGTCATCTTTTAGTGGATTGAAATCGACGGTACTGATGATGGTCTAGTTTACTGTAATACATAAATAAATTATGCCATGTTATTGTAAAGTGTGCCTTTATCATCAAGCATATTTCGATGATCCTTTAGAACAAATCTTATTCATTTATCTTTGGTGTATTTTCGCCTCGTTTTGCGTCACAACTTCTTTGTTGAAATTACTTCTTACTTCTTTTTTACTTTTAGAAAAAAGAAATACAATGACTTTGATGCACATATTTAGATATGATAAAATATTAAAGATAAAGACATTGAACGTTATCGCTAAGTCGTAAATATTATCTAGAATAATATTCATATAATGCGGTTCGGTCAGACTTAACAAGATTGTAGACAGAATATATAATATCGTTATATTTTCAATTTTATCTCAGTGAGTAAAATAACACTCAAATATATTAAACATTTTTCTTCAGCAAATTAACTCATCTATTCATTTCTAATATTCATTTATTTCCAGCTCAATTAATATTTGAAGAATCTAACTAATAGATACTTTTGATAGGAACATAGTGTAGTATGTGTCCGAATACTACACGCAGCATATGTTTCCTCGTTCGATATTATTTACATTATGCAAAGTTTTATTCCATACTGAGTGTTCTGTCTTACGTAGCTTGATGTTACACACATTAAAAAAAAGAACCAGTTGTCTAATTCCCTGTCGCAGACAGAGACATAAATCCGTACTGAGTAAACAAATGCATAATAAAATTATATTTTGTTATTTATATGGATTATTTTGTTGTTCTTTTGTTGAAGACTCTGTTGTTATTGTCTGACTATTTAGTAAGTATTTCGCTTATGCAATTTTTGTAATGAATTCAAAAGAATACTGCGCATCGCGGCAGTAAGAAAAAAACGATTTTATTCTCGTACATACAAAGGTAAGCGTTAATAATGTAATTGCAATAATCGGACGTTAGATACTTGACCGTTTGAAATGTACTCAATTTATCTCCCGGATGTGTTCCGGTCTTTGAACGCGATCAAATGTTCTTGCACGCATCGTTACCTCGGGAATCTAGGAAGGATAATTTAGTGATAGATAAAGGTCTCTTTCGTAACCGTAAATCAAAATCATACTGTCAGATTACCTGAAAAGGATAAGACGTTTACTTCACCAAGAGTTAGTATTTTAACAAGACGTAAGTCAGTATATAATAACTATTGTCTTCTCCTAGATTTATTATGAAGTTTACACTTTTATTTATGTTCTAATTTTTACTTTCAACTTAAAACATCTATTAAAAATACATATTCGACACATTTAAGCTCTTATTTAAATAAGTTAAAAAAATAAATTCTTGGAATATAACATTGTCGGTGTATATTAAATGTACAACAAATTCCATATAAATTTTACAGACATATTTTGTGGTCATATTATGTGCATTTATTACTATTTAAAAAGGTCCAATAAAATTTAAGTAAAGTAATACTAATGCAGTAATATTTTGTAAGTTTAGTATTCCCTTTAATGAAACTAAGAGAAAATAAATGTAGATTACATTACGTCTAAGCATTCAACTGGTTTCTCAAATTTACTATCATTGGTATATTCAATTGCATGTGTATACTATACACATTATATGATTGTGCTTAAGTTTACACAGTCTGAGATAATTCAGGATTATCTCTAATATGTATATTAAATGTGTTGGATGTGTACGCCTGAGTTCCTTTCGTATGGACTCCGAAACAGTTTTTATTTAAGTTAACACTTTTGTACATTGTTTCCGGAAGAGTTTTAACATCGGTAATATATATGAATTCCTCAGATATGTATAGAAAATCTATAATCGCAAAATTTGATTAAAGAAAAACAGCACGATTTTTAAATAAAGCTTATATCCTTATATATCCTAAAATCATAAAAATATAACTTTAAGAATTTTTATTCCTATAAAAGCAGCATGTCTGGGCATATAAACTCAACAATGTTTGTTGATAGCAGGGGAAGGCGTTCGAAATGAATATTATTGGTTAGAACACGAGAGAATCAGGATGATTGACGTTTGCATTTAGAACCATTATTCAAACTTTACTATATAAAGTAGTCTATAACAGTGAAATGTTTGCAACAAAATATCGTTGAGTAAACACTGAGAGGAGAAATGTTCTGCTTTTTTCGTGTGAAGGGCGGTGGGTTCTCGGAGAGTATGCTATGAATCGATTTGATTGAGAAATATTATATTTAATCAATTTCGATGAAAATAAAATGTGAAACATGCGTTGTTCCTCATGACATTTAATTTTGGGTAAGTTGACCGGGTCTACTTCTAATATATATATATATATATATATATATATATATATATATATATATATATATATATATATATATGTATATGTATATATATATGTATATATATATGTATGTATGTATATATATATATATATATATATAAAGGATATTAAAACAATAGTCTAAAGAGCTGAGTGTATTTCAATGTAACAGTGAAATTACTAGTTTAATTAAAATACAGGAAAGAGAAATTGCTCGTTGTAATTTAGATATATATATATAATAAGCTCGATAGGTAAATATCCTAGAGCTAATTCAATATTAAGTAATGTGATTGATAATTGAAAATTTAACAATCAAATTATAATTAAATTGTAATAATTATTGTCCGTAACTTGATGTCTACCACAATAAAAAGCACTGTTTTCCGAAACGATCGTACAGATAATTGATTTTGTTGTTGTTCCTTCTTGTGAAACGGATTTTTAATTTAATTATAATTTGATTTTTAAATTTTAAATTATCAATCACATTACTTAATATATATATATATATATATATATATATATATATATATATATATATATATATAATAGATTAATAGAAAATAACACCTGAAGGTTTCTCCTGTATAAATTCATATCTTTATTATACTGGTGTGTTTCCAGCAAGATCGAACACATTGTGATATTTGTAAATAATTACTACATATAAAATTCAATGCCAATCTTACATATTTTCAATCTCAAAACGAGGCATACATTCTACATTATAAACGCTTTCAAACATACAAAAGAAATTGATATGGAACATTCCTTGTTTGGTGATTAATAGCAAATATATAAAAGTCGAAACAATAGGAATTATCTGAATTTTCACTATCCATTTGTTTTATTGCAACGTTTAATAATAATAAAATTAATGAAATATGTTTATGAGGTTAATAGAAATCTTACATATTCAAACATATAAACCTGTGGACATTTATATGCATAGATAAAGAAGGTATATTCTCATTGACAATATTTTGTTAACACAAATCTCTGTCTTTAGTGATTTTTACGGTTTACATTACTAAAATACTTTTATATGCTATGTTAATACAAACGCCTTCAGGAATAGTCAATTAAGTTATACATATACATCGATTGTTGTCTATTGTTTTGCTTTTTTGTTAAATCTCACATGATATTTCATGCTTCAACAAGTATGGTGCCAAGTTTCACTATTTATTTTGTTAGCTGAAAGTAATGCATACCTTGATCTTTAAAGACGTATTGTGTCTTCGTAACAAAACCTAGATAATTCATAGTGTTTCGTAAATTTTATTTGTTTCACAAAGGTAAAGTCTTACTCTTATTTCAAGTGACCGCAAGATATTTCAATGCATCATTATATTAGCAACAAAAGCCGCCATGTATTCATAATTGTATTACTTTGGAAACTGACTTGGATTGTATAACCATTGTTGTTGAAGCAATTATAATCATGAGACTGCTTGTTTAACTATTTAAGATATGTATTGATTAGTTGTCATTCTTGTAGTGGAATGAGACACGTAAGGTATATCCTAACTGTACACTAGCTGATATTCGTTTTAATTATGGCTTCCCGGCATATCAGCATTTATGGGCGCCTTTAAAATGCAAATAATATTCTTACCCTAAAAAATTAGTTGTACACAATTAGATCTACGGCATATTATGATTCGTATATACAAAGAAGTATTCTTTACCATGCATATATTTTCATGCAAATATGTTTGTAAATTAAAACTGTGTTTTGATAAAATTGTAATTTGTCATAGCTGATTAGATAGTCTGTTATTAGGTGAGTACATCGTGCACATAGACAATGGATTAAAAAAATTGCAAGTCCTAATTTTGCGATTTAGAATGTCACGAGTATATTATTTCCAAAAAAGAGAACAAAAATGTAACTACATCGACCTCGAAGCATATTTCATCATGCATCTTACAATTAACAAGCTATACCTGTAAAGTTGGAATTAGGATAATGCCCAGATAACAGGTAATTTAGTGCATATTTATAAATCAATGGTTATAATATATATATATATATATATATATATATATATATACGTTTTTATTTTTTATTACCGTATCTTTCTGTTAAGTTACGTGCGCATGTGTGTACCCTTGGCCGCGACCGCTCGCTGACCCTCTCCACACAATTAACAACAAAATAAAAACTAAAAGTAAATAAACCGAATCATAGCCCCCCCGCCTCCAAACATAAGCGAACACCCAACAGATCAAGAGACACTTACCAAGAAATCAACTCACCAACGAGACGCTAAACACTTTAACACTAAGACTCGAATTTTAAAGTAACCAGCCCTCCTCCCACCCCACATATGCCCCTTAGCCTCATGTATCACTATGCCCTCAGCCACACCAGAAATGAACCTCCCAGACCCTCCCCACAAGTTCCTTAAACCCCAAAACTAAAACATTATCGACATACCAAACGTCTGAGGGCGCTACAGACGGCCAAAAAAAAAACGGCCGTGTAGCCGAAAAAATAATGTAACTTAACGGAAAGATACGGTAATAAAAAATAAAACGCACATTTGCTCTAAAACAGTATTGATCACTTTCTTTAGTTTTTATTAATTACCATCTCCACTATATATATATATATATATATATATATATATATATATATATATATATATCATACATATAAAAACAGATATATAGCACTAACACTACAACTACTGTTTAAGCGAACGATCTGAAGAGAATTATGGAAAACTTACTAATCTATAATGCGCCATTCTTATTTCACAAAAATATACCAGGAAAAGGTCTTCAATTTCTTCTCAGAAATAAAGGATATATTTTCCGTATAAATAAACTCGCGGCTATATCGAGAAGTCAGTTTTCTTTTTCACCTTTACCTCATGTCTGTGGCGTAATTCTTGTTTGTTTGTTTTCATTAACCGTCTCATATATTTACCAGAATATGAATATTAGCGTGTGTATTAGAGAATTCAATTGTTGTTAATTTTGGTGGAAGTTTGAATAGTCCACACAAATGGACTATTTTCCCGTATCGCAGTTGACCAGTGTGATTAGGTATACAAGTCGAAGAAGCCGTAGTCGAAAAAGCAGTTTTTTCGACTGTTGATGTTTATACAAATAACATGCATGCGCTACAATAAAACGGCTGTTTCAACGTTTCATTGGATATTCGGAAGTTATAATATACCGGAGGAAACTATAGATAAATGTATAATGGTTTTTTAATAAAGGTAAATGTTGATACAGCTAGAAATACATTGATGAAATAAATAGATTGGTGATATTGTCTTTCAGTTGATGTTGGGAATAAACATATAGATAAATAGATAACACGATTATGCGTAAAAAAAAATTGGACCAATTAGCAGGATTTTAGGAATAAAGATTCCACAAAAGACCATTTTTTTTTTGCTTTTAATGATACAAAATCCGGTTATTTTCCCAACTAATTGTAGTTACTGAGGTTGACTGCACTGATTCAACTGCCCGCAGTGTAATATAATTATAGCATATGCTTTATTATATATATATATATATATATATATATATATATATATATATATATATGTATATATATATGTGTGTGTGTATGTGTGTATATGTGTGTATATAGGTGTGTGCGTATATATATATGTGTGTATATTTGTGTATATATATGTGTGTGTATATTTGTGTATATATATGTGTTTGGTATATATATGTGTGTGCATATATATGTGTATATATATGTGTATATCTATGTCTATAAATATATGTGTGTATATATGTGTATCTGTAATTGTATATATATGTATGAATACTTATACATATATATATATATATATATATATATATATATATATATATATATATATATATATATATGGGGAGGCTGAACGTGTGTAAAAAAAATTGTATTTTTCCTTCTACACAAATGTTCAAATAATGTGAGGAAAGTTTTATTTTTTGTCGTCTATTTAATTATATGTGTCAGTTACACTTAATTTAAATGTTACTCTTTTAAAATGTAAGAGGCGGCTTTGTTCAGTGGTCAAATACAACTAGATATGACATTTTAGTTAGTTCAGATTTCGTATATATTATTATAGAGTCGTGATTTCAGTAGTAGAAAATGTAGTTGGGTGCCATTGACTATAATCGAAATTGAACGCAAAACTGTAGCATTCAAAGCTGGTTCCGTGACCACTGCCCCAACTTTACACGTATATAAACTGAATAAAGATATACTAAAATGAATGTGTATAACGTTTTTTTTTCAATTTCGACCCTTTTTTGACCCATTTTAACCTATTGTAACCGACTAAACACTCATCAGAGAATGGATCATAAAAAATTCCAATCATTTGAGATCGTCAGTGCTTACCTATTACTTTTTGTTTCGGCGGAGAGTTTCAAAATTTGGAATTAGACAGACACAAAAACATAGTGAGTTTTATAAATTAGATAAACGGGAAGGAGGGTTCGGTGTGCCCGGACGTAAAATACATATGGTATTTTAATTCGTTCCGATTTTGATATATATATATATATTATTATAGAGTAATGATTTCAAAGGTAAAATTCATGGGTGCGTTAAGCTAGAATCGAGAGAAACAAAGTAAAATTTAAAGCTGGATACTTTCCAACTGTACCAACCTGACCCACATATAAATTGTAAAAAATTACAGATTAAAAAAAATAACATAAATGAATGTACAAAATGTATTACGATTTGTTTAGTTTTATACTCATTTTTGACCCCTTAAATAATTATTTAAACTGGCTAACGATCCATGAAAAACGGGCCGCAAGAAAAAAAACTTGCGACTGTAAGTTTCGGTAGAGATAGGGGTTGAGAAGATAGAAAGAGACCACCAATTAATTTCTTTTATAGTATTAAAAACACTCATTACGATCAGAATTTAAGACATAGGGTCCGACCTCCAGTAAAAATAGAGTATTTTGTCTTAATTGTTACATTCCCGTTACGTGTCATTAAATATAGATCAGGGTGCGGTAGTCGTGGCTTTCCCATTATCCACTCAAGCCTATCATTGTCATCAAAAGCTCTGCCACCGAACACTCTTTTGCACGAAATAAATTTTGCCTCGTTCTGATTGTTAATTATGTAGTTTAACTGGGATCTATTTTCCTTCCTGCAACCTCATGCATTGTGTGAAGCAGAAAAGTCTGCTTTTACGAAATGAGGAATGACCGACCTTAAAATGTGCACCATTTAGACATTACCCCTCTTTCGGAAAGTGAAGTTAGTTTATTGCAAATTTCTTTAAGTGTCCTCACTTAAAAATTCTGACGGATCTTTCATAGCTATTTTTGGATTAGAAAATGGAGCCCACGAAAATGTCATATTTTCCAAAATTTCTATCTTTGTGCCAGAGTTTGGTTAAGTAGAAGCAAATGAATTAGCTATAAAATTATTCAATGACAATCGGTTTCCCGTTACGTTTCTTTTCGCTAGTTTTGTTATTCCGTTACTTTGCATGTAAACTAAATATAGTCGAACGCTGATATTGTATTTTTATTGTGCCCATCATGATGTGGTTTGGTTTATGCCCTCACGTTTTAATTATTGATATTATTGATACGATCGAAACTTTAAAATTTGTTGTTTTCTCTTTTTGCTATTTTTGTTTCTCTTTTCACGTACGCTGGATGTTAAAATTGTTTTTCTGTTGCAGCTTCCGATGTCTTCATCACACACATCGAATAATTCGTGACTATTATAATCGTCATTATTTTTTTTTATCTTCATCTTTATTTTCTCTAATTAGTTTTTACTTAGATCTACTTCAGTAATTGTCACGATTGATAATTGGCAATAAATGCTGATGCCCCAATGAATTATGTTTGCAAAACACACCCAATAATTCACGCACGTAGTTTCTCTCGAGAGAATTATGTTGCAATCTTTCAGTAGGCGTTTACAATTTATTTATTATTTTTATTTTTTATTTTTGCTCATGGCGTCTGTTGATTTTATTTGGAACCTGGTAGTCATGATTTCTGTATGCTTAGTTAATAAGTCTGGGTGATGCTGCAAATACTTCATCTTTCCATCTTACCTTATGCTTAATAAGCTGTTTCATTAACCTTTCCCTCTGATTTGTTACGTGTTTCTTCGGTGTTTGTTTAAGTTTAACAATGTTATTCCGCCAGCTTATGAGCGATTACTCAGCATTGTTCTACTCACGTCTTTTACATTCTCTACTCAGTGATTTTTACTGATATTCCTGTCGTGTGCATGATTGCCATGTCTTGTATGTGGTTATATTTATTACTATTATTTGCTCTCACTAGTTCTCTAACAGATCCTCATCAAAGATTGACACGTAATAGATTTTCTTGGAGATTAAGTAATAACTAATCACGACAAATTTGAAGTCCCGCAAACCACTTTTGATAACATTTGCAAATAGCAGTTTTAGCGAAACAGCTTTTTATGTTACAATATTTGTCGTATAATGGGGTAAATGTTTATTTATTGCAAAATTAAATATTTACAATAAAAATGTGGCACATGGCCCCAAAAAAAAGGGATGGGGTTAATGTTAACCTAACTAACATAACGTTAATTTAACTAGACTCTTTCACCAAAATACCAGAATCACTCTGTGGACATCCTAATTAAAACCCGAAAATACAAATATATACATGTTGTGGGGGGGGGATAAAAATCTTATTTACAAAAATGAATGAAAATTTACAATGAAAGAATGTTGATTAGTGAAAGAACGCTCTCGCTAATAATTGTGGCAGGTAGAAAGTTTTGTCAGTCGAAAAGATGTACCCCCCTGAAAACTAACGTTATTAAATAAACACCACAAAATGGGGCTACATCACTGACAAAACAGTCTATCCGTCACCTAATGGGGCCGGGAGTGGATAGTATCGAACCAAAAGAGGGACGGAAAAAACGGGGTGATGGGACTGGGACACGCTAAAAAGGGATTGGGACGATGACAACATGCATACTCTAGCTAAGTTAAAAATCAAACAAAAATGCCTAACTAGCCTATTCTATTGAATGTCTATGTCTGTTCAGGTTTTCCAATATTCTAAACTCCCAAGAAAAAATCAAAAAGGAAATCAAGACTAGCTCCATCCAATCTACACAGTCGCGAAACTTTCACCCACCTGTCGTTGAAATTTGCTGGAGTGAGTTTCAACTACTCCAGCTTAATTTGCATTTTCAGTCATTATTTGAAAATGAGAACCAGCTGGGGAGCAGTGAAGGTTTCATCCCCGTAAACGTCTTTCTGTCGCGTCGTCCAAATCACGACTCTCATAATTGCTAGCAAACACAGAAAAACGTAGCGTTTTTCTTTCTCCATGGCCGGTGCCCAGTTGCAGCACGAGGAAAGCGACTCCAGTACAAAAAACTGCCCGTTCAGCATGCGGACCGTGAAGGCTTCAACTAACTCCCACAACGGTCAAACTATAGAGCAGTGGAAGAAAACATGATTATGGTCTTCCTCCCAAACTCCGCATCAGTCACAATTAGGTGTCTCAGTAAAACCCGCTGCGTAGAGTCTTTTGCCGGCCCAGAGGGCATTCCGAATTACCAGCCAGGTGAGTGATGCCTCGTAATTATCGAAGCAGCTCGACCCAGGCGCCCAAGGTCATATAAAGCGGCGCTCCCCCAACGTAAAACCGAACTCCTCAATCTTTTCGTCTCGAACGGATCCCCTCACTAAAGCCCGATATAGTGGCGTGCGAGACCACAACTGGGTGTCAGAGAGGCATTCTTTCTCCTGTAGAAGGAATCTCAACACACTAGGCACAAACAGACCGCCTTCAGCCGGATGCAGGTAACAGACCTCCCGGCTAATCATGACTTGCTTCCGCGCCATAAGAACGCACCAGATCAAGTAGTGAGGCCTCCTGGAGCGGAAGTACTTACAAACGGTTTAGGATGAGCTGGTTGATATGAGAATTACATACCTCCGCATTACCCTTCAATGACAGGTTTCTCAAGACCCACAAATGAGATGTAACTTTGAGATTTTCCAATACTTCCGACTAATTTTTCTCCAGCTGGAGGTCGGGGCCAAACCAGACGCCGAGTAGCTTGCAGGGCCCTTCAGTCCAGCCAAAGGGCTCCTGAAGGGGCATACCCATCCAGGCACCAATACGAAAGCCAATAGACTTAACGTAGTTGATTATGACCCCTGTGACCTTTGCATACCGACCTGTTTCTATGTCGACGACTCTAATCTAATCAAACTTGTCGATAAAGTCTCGAAATAGTTTAGCATCCCGGTTTTGGTTAGTAAGCCTCGTTGCATTAACCCCGCAATCAAACGCGGGATCCAGGACCGCGTTCCAGTCTCTCGTTAAAACTAACCGACGAGACGAATTCATGAAGGGCTCGATTCGCTGAAAAAGAAAACTAGCTCAGTACGGTTATTGGGCGCATACATCCCAATAAAACGAAATGCCACACCCTTTACAGTAACATCGAACACGTGCAATCTTCCTTCCAGACCTGCATATACAGGGTCACACGACGCATCAAGAGTATGCTTTACTAGCCAGGTAATCCCCATTGTGTGGGTATAATAATATTCTGAATAGAGCTGAAAGTCTCTCAGCAACACATCCTGATAATCATTTGGAATAAAGTGAGTTTCCTGAATACAACATATATACACGCCGAGGCGTTGAAGGTCGCGTGCAACTCGAAGTTTACGAGAGGTGTCCCTCAACCCTCGGACATTCAAACTAGCTAATCTTAAGGCCATCTTGATTCATTTAGGGTTGGGAATCTTGACCAAACATCACCGACATGATGTCCCCATAGATCCAGTGCATATTTCAGTGGTGATTGGCCCGTTAGGGGACAGACCACCGATGTCAAGAGGGAAAGTTAATTTTATGGCCCTATATAATGATGGATGCATTTTTATAGGGACCCGCCCAACACAACTTTTTAAACTCAGAAATCTCCTTGTCGTTGAAAAATGTGACTGGAGGAAACAAATCGAAAGCACTGTTTGCCTCCGCCATCATGGTCCAGAAACTATTTGCCTCCCCCTTGGTCTAACGACCGTTAAGACCCGCTTAGCTTTTGGGAAAAGGTCCGCTTATCGTTTAGGTTTTTAAAAGTAAGGAGATTTTATTATAATTTGTTTTCATGAGTATTCGTTACTATTTCTCGTTATTGAGTAATAGTGCACACAGATTTGCCTGTATAAATGGGAGCAGATTTATTTTTTCTTTGCTCATTGTCATTAGAGGGGTGTCATTTTTGTCAGAGGGTGTGGGAGGGTGCATGTCAGTTGGTATAGGAGAAGAGGGTGGAGTGTTTTCTGACGTGTTGGCACGAGTACGAAAAGGGGATGGTTTTGGGCTCTTTTTTTGGAAGGAGGGGGCCTAAGTAAGTCAGTTATTTTTCTCTGGTGCGGAGCGAACTATTATCAGGGTCTGGGACTTTTTTGGGTGAGAATTTTTCTTTTGTAGTAAGGGCGGGGTTTTCGGGGAAAAGAGACTCAGGAAATGGGGCAGATTTATTTCTCTCTTTTTCACCATGTGCTTCTTTTACTTTCAGCAATTCTGGGAATGTATTTCGTTCTGGATCTTTACTGGTCCTAATATTTAGTTTCTCCTCTTTAGTTAGAGATCGTGTGTAGGTTTTACGAGGGGATTTTTTCGGGTAACAAGTTTCCATTTCTCTTTTGGGGGGGAGGGGTGCAATTTCAGAGTGACATGCGGTTTCTATTTCGTCTGGTGTGACTTCTGATTGATGGCCTTCCTTGAGGGTTTGTTTTAAGCAGTTTTACAGTTTTCTCAAGACTCGGGCTCTAGGCGTCCGAGGACCCTATTTTGGGGTTGTTTCTTGCGACTGGCTGCTTGTTGGGCCAAGTATATGTGAGATATCCGACTTTCCCGCAGATCCAGCACGCTGGTCGTCTTCCTGCAACAATAATGGGAAGTTTTTCTGCTCCAGCTTCGATATAGTAGGGGATACTCAAAAACGCATTTTTGTTTTGAATGATGTCGCGTCCAAATGCCGTTGTAGTGGTACGATTAACTCCGTAATGTCGGCAAATTGAAGGAGGCAAGCAGCCAGGTACTCTGACGGAACTGCGCCTGGGATCTAAAAAATAGATATTGTTGTCCTTCTTCTCCCTAAGTACTCCATCCTTAAGATAAAATCTGGTTTGATGATTTCCTTTTTCGAAAGATTAACAAAGTTTTCTTCTGTTTTGAAGAGGGCTGACCATGTCTTGTATCGTCTCGCTTTAGTAATTCGTTCTGCTCTCATCCCTACTGTCGCTGTTAACTTCGTGACTGTTTCCTTAGTTGATCTGATGAGTTTCTTGGTTTTTTTTTGTCAATGACAAAAAGAGAAATGTTTTTTGGCAAATTCTTGAAGTCTGGGTTGTTCTAGAGTGATTTTTTACATAGGCATCACCACTTATAAAGGCCCAGGGGTCAAGGGGCCACCCGAGGATAAGGGTTAAAGAGTTTACAGTAGTCAATTGGACAATATAGTAATAGTCAGCAAAGGAAATTCAGTAAATTTGTTAACTTAAGGGGAACGACTTATAAAGAATTTGTTTAGATTGGACTTGAAGACAACCATATTGTAGTCAGTTCCACAGGCGTGCAGTTCTAAAAAAGACGTTTTTTCATAGAATCTAGGTTTATGTTTAGGCACAGATAAAGAGTTGGTGTAATTATTGATAGTGTTTTCTGCTAGACGAGTGTTTCTTGTAAAAGTTTGGCGAGGGGGGGACAAAAGATTGAAGTCAGTCGAGCACATTCCACGAAAATGAAGATAAAGCAAAGACAAACTCGCAACGTCTCTACTGTGAGAAAGAAGTTGTAGGGAAGAAAAAAGTACATCTTCTATTAGGCTACAAAGTCTATTTTTAACTCTATCAAGACAGAAATAAACCCTTTCTAGAAGGTTCTGCCCAAATGTGGCAACAATACTCCATTCTTGAGCAAACTTGGCTCTTATATAGATAGAGAATTTCATCAGAAATGCGATATCTACTGGATCGATAGAGGGACCCCACTATTTTTCCAGCGGCCTTGGCAACAGATTTGATGTACGTGTGTTACATGATAAGGGCTGTCCCCTTTTCATGTAAGTATAAAAATAGAGAGATTAGTTAAAATGAAAATGAAATAGCAATAGACGAAATTCGAACCTCGTAATTTAGGTTTAGAAATAGATTACGTATGAGAATTAAAAAAAAAAGGAATGTAAAACGAACGATTGCTTAGAATAGAGATAAAATATTTCCAGAAAAGAATGTGCACTGTCAAGTTTGTTATGAAATTTTAATTGAAAGAATGCAGCTATAAGATAATGTTTTTAACATATTGGAAAAATAGGTTACTGAATATAGGTTAACATTCCTTTTGTAGAAAAAGGAAAAAGTTTTGGATACGCATGTCCAGAACGCGTGAAAGAAGGCACATGTTTTAATATGTGTATGACGTCACGGAAAATAGAAAGTTCTAGGGATAGAGAAAAAAAAACTTTAGAGTAAAAGAAGACAAAAACTGGGAGAAACTCAGAGAGAGCCGGAGCGTCTAGAAGCGAGACGGTCATTTGAACTAATATGTGAAGCTTTGAATTCTTGATGATGAAAACCACGGCCGGTCGTGAAGAAATAAAACCATCATGTGTTTTTGTAAAACGTCGTCTTGTCTTATGATTCTACAAAAAGGTAAATTGAATTGTTATTATATGTCTGTGTTATAAAATGTCGTGACATACACATCTCATGTCTACACAATGTCTGAACAGTGAACACTATCTCATCATTCTAAGAGCTTTCTTCTACGCATCTAAGGAATGAACATTTAAAATATAGGAATAGTTATAAACGAACAATCTCTCTCTGAGTCTTGATAAAACTCTCTTTCTAAGCATCTCTCTCTAAGACTCTCTTTTAATGAAACCCCTATATAACACGTGTTCCATTTCAAAACAGGAGTAAAGGACAAGCCCAAAAGCGTGTCAAAACGTTAAGTCTCCCCAAGACGAGAGCCATTCATTTCAATTGATGCCATATGGTCACTCCTTTCCCTATTGTACCACATGCTCAAGATCAGAGGAGAGAGAATCGGAGAGGGCTTGGTCGTTTTCGGTCTTAGATGTGCTATAATAGACGGTAGTGTTATCAGCATGAATGTATACGAATGATGAAGGGATGTTATTTGGAAGATCATTAATGTAAATCGGGAAGAGAGCTGGACCCAGGATGGACCCTTGAGAGACTCCAGCATTAATAACGTGAGCTTCTGATTTCTGCCTTTCAACTACTACTCTTATGAATCTATCAGAGAGAAATTATTTGATAATTAGGAGACATTTCCAGCTATACCATAGCTGGAGATCTTGTGAAGTAAACATTTATGCCATAGCCTATCAAAGGACTTTGATATGTCAAGAGTAATTGGCCTAGAAATGTTGCCTCCGTCAAGAGATTCCCTAATCATATGAGATATAACTCTAAGCACATCTGCTGTAGATCTAGCAGAACGGATTGTGTGCCACTATGAAGGTTATTTATGCTGAAGTGGTTTACTACTTTTGAGATGGTTGATTACTTCTTTATTTAACCCAGATTCCAGCAACTTACTCATGACGCACAGGATACTTCTTGGCCTATACTGAGAGGGAGATGAGCGATCACCTTAATTCTTAAATACAGGGCATACTGATGAGATTTTCCAGGGTGATAGGAAGCAATTCGTCTTAATGTAACGTTTAAACAGTTTTGTATGCATGGCCGCTTGTTCTGGTTGAAGTTTTGTGAGTACTATAATTAAGATACCGCCAGGACCGGTTGCTTTTCTGGAATCAAGGTTTTTGATTAGCTTGGCAACATCAGGTACATATATTTGTATATAACATAGTGTGTTTTCTGATACAGGAGGAAATATTGGGGGTTGGTGTCCTTACTGGTCTTTGAAGTTTTGCCATAGATTGTAGTGTCTCTTGCACGAATGTCTAAGAATAATATAAAACATTTATTTGAGAGTTCATTTATGAAAATCCGAGAAGCATTTTATTTCCAGGGTGGAACCTTAGTGGTTGCAGGCGTTTAAGTATGAGTTTATTAGTCAAGCCTATCGACGACTTCTCTTATAAGTGTAATAGAGAGTAAGTATTTAATAAATGGGAGGCCATTTCTAGCTGTTTCATTGCTTGTGATCTTCTACAGTAAACCTTTATCCATACTGTATCAAAAGCCTTTCATATTTTAAGAGCTATTGCGCTAGAAATGAAGTCCATGTCGAGATATTAACTAACCCACTGTGAGTATATTAGTTGTAGTCTTGGCATGCTGCATGTAACTTTACATTTTATTTTTTACTTAGCTGCGTTTTCAGAACTCTGTTTATCACAGATTCCAGCCACTTACACATAACACACAGGAGACTGATTGGTCTGTACTTAAATGGAGATCACGTATCTCTAGAATGTTTAAATACAGGGCAAACTGATTATATTTTCCAGAGTGTTGTTCCCTTTAAGACAATGTTTACCCTGTTTAGTAATATATGATCTAGTTCCTGTTGTAGCTTCTTGAGTGTTATGAATGGAATGCTTGTGTGCCTTTTGCTTTACTGAAATCAAGGATTTTTTTAAGCTTGCTAAATTCACGTACACTTATTTGTATGGTGTATAGTATTTTTTAAGCCACAGATTAAAATACGAAAGTAGTGGGCCTAGACCGCAAAAGGTAAACATGCTGTAATGTTCTTATGTTTGGTTGTTTTTGGTTTACGGTATATCAACCCTTTTCAGGTTATTTAATGCCGAATCCAGTTTTCTGAAGAACTTTTTTTGCAATAGAATATAATTTTTAAGCTGGTTTCTATTTAACCCATAGTTGGGACCATAACAGGTACTACCACTCCAGGTAAGAGTGGACGTGGAAGCCATGTCAATTAATTGGTGGTTTCACAATCTCCAAAACCCGCGAGCTGGGGCCTCACCATCGGCTATAGTTTAAGGACATATCCCGGACCAATGTTCTAAGTAAACAACTTTACTTCGTGAGATGCTAACGAAATTACCTTATGTCCATTAATGATGGTAGGGATAAGGGGCAAATTTCTGTTCGGGAATCTTTTTTAAATCCCCCAAACTAGTAGAAACTAAGCCGCTGATAAGCTATTTAAGCTTGACGTACTAGACATACGAATTTTTTTAATTCTTTATTACGTTTTTATTTTTACTCACGTTCACCCCTAACACGGCATATCGCCACTTGGACATAGGGAGCTACTATTTCAGGCAAGGTTTAGGAAAGATTAGCAAGATGTCAGTTTACATTATAGTTAAACTTCTGCACATCGGTACAATCAGGGAAGCAGGTCACAGAAAGGGAATCCCACAGTCTAACTGTTCTGAAGGTAGAAACTATTAGATTATTAAATTTTATGGCGTTTAGGGGCCTCACCAGTGAGGGGTTTTCTTATCAATAGGGTGTTCGGGGATATGTACGTCGTGGGGGCACAAGTGCAACGAATTTTATCAAAGCACATTACATTAAAATATTTGTAAAACAGGCACGGTGATGCATCATTGAGGCGATGCCACACCATGGGGCTTAATTGACAAAGTTGGACATATTAGATTATAAACCTTTTTCCGGCCCTATTTAAGATGGGGAGGCTAGTTGTAGATACACCAGCACATATATTGCCATAATACCCCATGCATAGGCGAATGCTGGACTTGTATAGGTACAGGATACACTCATGTATGCGTAATCTTTTAGCTCATTAGAGGGGACCCACTTTATTTGCAGCAGATTTCGCAATGTCCTAAATGTATTTGTTTCAGTTCATATAGCCTGCGAATGTAAGGCAGAGGTGTTTATAGAGAAATTCTCAGGTAGACTATTGTTTGTCAAAGATATCTGTAGTAAGAGATGCATATTGTAATTTTAAAAGAAACACGTTTTTACAAACATAAATACTTCAATGCCAGCTTGTCTGATATATATAAACGAAAGCTTTTCATATGATCTAGAAAAAATTATTACAAGATAAAAAAACATAGTACTAAATTACATAATAAAAACGACACAGGGAAATTAGAAAGCAAGAAAACATTTACAAACCTTCAAATGTAAATGTAATTTAAGTCGTAGTAAGAATGTGGGTTTCAGGTGGGAGACAAAACCGTAGTAGTTTAGCCAATGCCGATTCATGTTTACAGGCAAGGTATTTTGGGCCATAAGAAATAGAAAAGCAAATTTAAGAAGTAAATTATATCATACGCTCTCCATATCGGAGGAAGAAAGACTGAATTTTCAACGTTAATGTGCTAAAACCTTACATTGATAAGAACTGTCACGAGATTAACAAATAAAATAGGCACTAAAAATGAGGCTCATTTAGGCAATGAAACAAATATAGTTACTAAATAAAAAAACATGGGGCACGCCACAGTAGTCAATTAAAAAACTAAGAAATGTGATCAAATTTTGCATTTATTATATGAAAAGAGAAAAGATATATGCGATTTGATCTGTGATTTCAGCGATATTTTTTCAGAAAAAATATTGAAAAACAACATTAGCGAGAAATGAAAATCCAATCAAACAGCATTTTACTAGATGAATCCAATCCAGCTTAATACTTGACGAATGAAATTAAATATATAATGAAAAATGGTATAATAGAGGAAAAGTAAACACCAATGGAGTTTACCTCTTGCATTTGTAGCAACAGCCGATAAAACTTATAGATTTGTAACTGATGCTCAAAAAGCGAATGAAATAACACACATTGACTATTTTCCAATTCTTAGAATTGATGATTGCATTGGCAACACATAGATGTAAGGTTACGTAGACTATGTAATAATGTACGGTAAAACCTCCGATGAACATTAAAACATTAATGCACACTATTTTTAAAAACTTTAAGAAACTAACGTATGTGAAAATTGACCAAAAGAAAATTCTATCACTCACCAGTAAATTCCTTAGGCAATACTCTCGGTCAGGAACATGTAAAACCTATCTCGGCGAAAATGGATGCTATCTTAAATATTCTGAACTAACAGATAACAACAAAACTAGTGAGATTTCTCGGTATATCGGGGTTCTATAAAAGATTTTGTACGCATATTTCAACACTAGCAAGTCACTTTACCAATCCTCTTAAAATGATTTCAAAATACAAATGGAGTGAATGCCGTAGTAAACCTTTTAATAAGATCAAATCATCATTTATTGGAGGTCCATGTCCTGCAACTCGATAGTGCCGTATACGATTTAAGTTACAAATGAATACGAATGATGTGCAGATGGATGAAATTCTCTTCCTATGGAGAGAAAGACATTCCTAAATGTATTTGATATTTCTGAAAAAAATCAATAACTACAAAAAGAATTACTCCACTATTGAAAATGAATGTTTAGCTTTGATATTTACCTTACTTCACTTTGAATTTTCTCCCAATGAAACTGTACATTTTGTTCTAATCCGCACTGATCACAATGCACCCACTTTCTAACAAAGATGACCAATAAATATTAGTGGCTTAAAAGAAAAGGGATACTTCTACAAGAATACAATATTATCATTAAACACTTAAAATCAAGATGAAAACTTATTGCTGACGTCTAGGAAGTAACTTTCTCTTTCACGAAAAATGAAAATAAATAAACAGAAATACGCCCAAACGAACGGCAAGTTTATCTTCATAAAATATATTTATTGCATGTATTGATATAAACAGAAACCACACACCATATAAAATATAACCAAATAAAAAAAATGATATATGTATTAAACATTCTACAACCTAACATTCTCATTCACAAAAAAAAACAAAGCAAAAACAAACAACGAGAGTTAAAAAATATTATATTCATATAATATTTTCTTTTATATTTGATTTGATTGTTAATAAGTACAAACCAAACACTACGATAATGTATATTTCTATAGGTGAGCGAAATGTTTACATTATGCAGGTTTTCGAGAGTTATATCAACCGTTGTAAATTAAGTTCTAGGATAAAGGTTTCGAAATCTATATTTCAAAACTATTACTTTGAAAAGGGGAAGGTGTCCTAAACGTATTTAATTAAATAATAACTTTTCATACTTACATAAATTATAATCTAAATATAATATAAATATAATATATATTTATAGACAAATTGAAAATGAATACTATAATATAACATACAAAATACATTATATAATATTATAAATCTTAATATAATATGCAAGAACATGAAACCGCTAAAATTAAAACACATTACAATTAGAAAATAAAATATTCTTTAAACGTTTCTGGAGATAGTGAAAAGAAAATAGGATAGACTTTGAAATTATATGTATATATCTGTATATAAAGTCAAAAGGAAATGAAGTGTGATTCGACATGATCAAAATCCGAAAATTGGAAGAGAAGCTGCATATAGCTCCTTTAATTTTCCATTAGGCCATTTTGAATTTGACGGATTGATTATTGCTATTTCTTGAGTTAAGGGCATAATAGATTCACTGATTGGTATAATAATTAAGTAATTGATTTTGCGCTATGAAACAGATACCGTGAAGAATTGTATAAGTCAACTGACTTAAATAAATAAATTATAAAATGGTCAACATCATGAATTTTTGCATATAACTTTTTGTTTTTTGTTCTCTATATTGCTCTGTAATCACATTGAGTTTCTTACGTAATGATTGGTATATATTATCAGGAAATATATTTCTACAGAAATATATGTATATATATGTATATCTAAATACACATGTGCTTATACATAAAATGTATTTATATAAATATGTACGTGTACATATATACACATATATATACATATATATATATATATATATATATATATATATAATGGATTATAGAATATAAGAAGAGGTGTACAAATTAAATAAATGTTTCCTGAATTTGAGTGATTATATAACGTCAGAAAGAGATATACAACTCACAAACGGAAACGCATTTTACATAGTTTCGATAGCTGATGAAGATAAATAATGATAATAATAATATAAATACAATGATAATCAAGTTTTACATATATATATATATATATATATATATATATATATATATATATATATATATATATATATATATGTTGACAATCGCGAGTTAAGAAAGGATTATAACAAGCCAAGAAGCGGGTAAAATAGAAAGAACAAAAGATTAGTCGAAATGGGAAAGAATAGCAAAGGATAAGTTTGATGAGAATACACAATGACAGAATTTGTAGCTCAGATCTCAATTCAATGCGAAAAGGAATGTCGATTTGGGAGAATCTATTTCTTACTGAAATCTCTTTCCAGAATATCAGAATAAAAGGCGATAGATTCTCATTTTATATTTGGAGCTTGCTATTTCTCTTGAAGACTGGGATTATTATAAACTAATTCTAGAAAAATAAAAATAAAAAAAATCAATAAAAAACAACACGGTATAAAACAATTAGATGAAACAGATCTTAGCAACCGAGTATATGATAACACTGGTTAATTTCTCTCTTTCCTGTCCCCTCTTTCTCCCCCTCTTTCTTTCTCTTTTATTATCAGTTAGTATTTAAATTTTACACTGAAAACCTGTGGGGCCCAGGCTTGAATTCAATTCGTTGGATATAGACAAGCTCGTTATCTTAATTGATGCTAACATCAGGATTGGAATTAAATAGAATAACTTTGTAATATAAAAGTGCTTCATTATTTTAATACTTAGCTGTCCCAGTCCAAACTTAAATAGTAGACTCCGATTCAAACTAAACAGGCTAAACTACAGGGTAAAAATGTCTACTAATGGTTTTCAGAGCTTAATCACATAATAAATGCTAAACATATTAATTAATTTTACGACACTGATTATTCATATATTTAATTATTCGAACTGAAAATGTATTAACTTAACGCAAGTTGGAAATAATACTTCTATTCAACAGATTTATGATGTTATATGATAACACACACACACACACACACACACACGCACCAACAATATATATATATATATATATATATATATATGAGAGTACAAAGAAAAAATAAAATAAATTCGTTATGAGGAGAGATAAGGATTATGTAAAGCTCAGCAGATTATATTGTAGCTTATATACGCATAAATAAAGAAAGTAAGTCACGATAAAAAAATATATATATATATATACATTTATTCATTTATTAAATGAGTGTGATACATCAAGTAGGGATGCCTCGTAAGTAAGAACTCATTATACCACGGTATTTTGAAAGCTAATTCTTTTCAACCGGAGCTAAAAAGATGCTAGGTGGCATTTTAAGGGTGGTAAGTCTATCAATAATTACAGTGAGAGCTAAATAATTATGCAGTGGGAGATCAAATATTGGCAGCTTTGTACTAGATTGAGCTCTGTGATATAGGAGAAATATAACTTTTATTATATAATGAAAGTAGGTGTATAGCATATTTGCCGTGGTGGTTTTAATATGTGTACAATAGGCGTGATTAAATTCCCGGAGGGAATAGGGGTAAGGGAATTGAAAGAAGATGCTTATTTTATCATATTTAAACAATAGTAGGGGAAGGCTTTAAATGCTATGCCAGTATATTTAGGAATTGGTGATGTAAAATATAAGTGAAAATAAGAAATTAAATTAAAAGAAAATACAACAATAAAGACTTTTTTAGAACAACGAACCATCGGAAACTGCTCTGAAACTGAACATGGCTTACACTTCTAGAGTATACTGTAGGAGAGAGTTCTTAAAAGCAGAGGAGTAGAAATGGTTAGCAAATTATTTTTTATTTCTTGTGAATGCAAAACATCATCGTGGTATGTTTTAAAAAAAAACAGAAATAAATAAATAGAATCTCCTCTGTGAAAAATGCAGACTCCTTCATGTTTAAATATTGGATCAAGGTAATCTGTTTCGAGAAGGAAAGATTTAAGGATATTAAAGCTGGGGCGAGAATATAATGAATTGGCATTCGTGCGAAAAAATTCGAAACAGCAATTAATTTCAAGATGGAGTTTTATATGTACGGAGTAGAAATACGTTAGTCCTTGTTTTATGATGGTTTTCCTAGTTTTTATTTGAGTCTACTGCAAATATCCAAATAATGTTATAAATGCTTCGCGGGATGATTTCTGGGGGAAACTAAAATTTTGTAGATAAAATGTAACACGATCAAGAATTATAGCAAATGCGAAAAGGTAGTTGGAGAAACATGTTAAAAGAAACAGAACTATAAAATATCAGGTAAAATGAGAGACTAAAAGATAAGGGAGGATAAGGTGTGAAAGTATGCGCTTAAAGTCACTGGTAAAGGAAGACGGTGAATGTTGAGGTACATCTGTTTAATAAGGTGAGAGGGGTTAGTTATCGAGATGTTTTACAATGTGGCCTTTTATATTTGGGTTACATGTACTGACTAGTGACTCTGATAATTCCTTGCTATAATAAGACTATATCACGTTAAAATGGGACAAATCTATTAAGATTTAATGGCCAATTTGTAGGAAGAAATAGAAAGTATAGACGTCTATTTGTAAGAAAAATTAAATTTAAGCGGAGGGGGCCTAGAAGTTGTTTTCAAATATTAGGATTGAATTCTGGTCGGGGAGGGTAGCGGTTACATATAATTTTAAAGTTAGTCTTTAAGTGAAGGAAAAGGGTATTAGTAGAAGTTGTTTGAGAGGCGTATGCGGTAGAATTTGATACGTGAGTATATACAGTCGATACATGAGTATGTTTTGTTACGTTTGCATATCAATATCGGTATGGATTGATTGGTTTCTGGGTAAATTCAATAGAAGGGGGTAAGGAATATTTAAGGGTGGTCTGAAAATGTTTTGATGGAAATTCAATTCTGTTGTTAAAATAAATATAGTGTTAAGAATAGTAAATGAGAGATAATCCCTAGTAGTATATTAGGATACTGCTTTGCACTGAACAAGGACCTAAAAATACTTTGCAAAACATTTCTAATCCTCTGCTTTTAGAAACTTCTCTTACTCAATATTTTCTCCGATCTTCATTTTATATATACTTTTATGCCCGTTTTGATTCTCTTAGATTTAATAACTTTTATTTGTTATACTTTGTATTATTAATTATTACTCAATATTTCTTATAGTGTGATATTTATTCATTTCATACTTGTTTTGCATTTTTCTCTCCTTAATCTATCACCTATCTTTTTTATTAAAAATACATCTCCTATATTGTATTCTTTATTATTTATTCCCTCACGTTAAAAACATTATTATATTATTCCTAATAAGTTAAATTTAATGTAAGTACGGTTATAATTATAAGACGCATCATGTTCTTAAATAGACTGGCATATCATAAACCACTATATTCATGTAAACCCTTTCAATTGCAATTCCCTATTAATACATATGATTAAATAAGCATCTAATCGCAATTAACTTACCCGAGAGTTTAATCAAGAATATTGTACACATGCATAAAATCCATCATGGATGATATGCTATAAACCTAAAGTTGTTTGTTCAGTAAATCACTGAAAGTTAAAAATTTTGTCATATTAGCATTTATGTTATTTTTCTTTATTTCAGATATTTTACAGATACTATTTGGGATAAGTCTAGCGTTAAACAACGTACATATGTTATAAAATTGTTTTACAAAATCAGGGGTCAATTTGGTAACAACATTATCTCTCCCTATGGCAATGCCAAGCAATGGGAATATCTAAAAGATAGAAGCTATGTTAACTATCCCCAAACCAAGCGAGAATTGAAAGAAAACATATAAGGGAGTTAAATCGCAATCTAGTTTCTGCAATCTGTCATGAATAATGTTTTGGAAAGAGCATAAAGCTGAAAACGGGCAACATTTAAAAGGTATTATCTTTCATAAAAAAGATTGTTTGAATGTTGCATCTTTTGTTAAAATTTTCCAATGTCTTATCATATTGTGTTAAAATTACAGAAATATATCACCAAAAAGGAAGACTCTACTTAAGTTCAAAACCATTTAAGACACCCTGTATAATAAACAGTAGACTTCTCATATATCACCTAGCTCAATCCTGCATCCCCACTCTCAAACAGTCTCAATATTTTATTTTTCACTGCAGAATAATTTCGCTCCTAATGTAACTATAGCTATACGCCGCATCCCTAATATGTGATTTAGCAACTTCTCTTCTTATGAGAATCAATATGCGTCGAAATAACACAGTATAAGGAGTGCAAATGTACCTTGCAGCCCTAATTGATGTAATATTCTCATTGAATAAATGAATAAACCTATATAGATATTAGTATATATTTTTACATCGCCATTTTATTTTTATTGATGTAAATATATATATATATATGAAAGAGCGTGCAATAAGTAATAACCCTGGCCCACTTTCAGTTGTCTGATCTAGCTGAAAATTTGCATGTGCAATGATTTCTATCTCTACGGAATATGTGGCAAATTGCAGCTCTGAACTAATTGTGATTTGTGTTTTACAGGTGTTTGAACTGAGTCAGGTATGAAATGGAGCCTGTTGAATGTCTTGCAGTGATCCAGATTTTGTATTTAAATTGACGCACACCACAGGAGACTTTTGATGAAATAAAAGAAACTTATGGTGTATAATGCCCCATCATATGCCCTTGTAAAACGGGGGCATCGTGAATTCTTCCATTGATGAGGTATCTGTCCGTCAAGTTGAGGCTGCCATTTTGGAACATCGGCGCATTACTACAGGGTCTGTAGAAACTATCATTCATGACCATTTGCATATGCATAAGGTGTCTGGCAGATGCATTCCCAGGTTGCTCACACCATTCCAGAAGCGAGAACGCGTTAAGTGCTCGATGATGAATTTGGAGATTTGCAAAAAAGATGAGTCAAAGTATTTCAAAAGACTGATTACACAGGATGAAAACTGGGTCCATCATTATGATCTAAAGACCAAAGTCCAGTCAACGCAGTAGAAGCACTTGAACTCACCATCTCCAAAGAAGGCAAGGGTGCAGCTCTCCGCTGGCAATGTCATGCTCACAGTCTTCCGGAACCAGAACGCAGTTGTGATGAGAGATTTCCTGGCAAACGGCACCGCAATTAACGGAGCCTATTATGATTAACTTTTGAGCTAATTAAGAATAGCTATCAAAATCAAGAGGCGGGGCAAAACCATTAAAGGTACCCCCTCCTACAGAACAACGCGCCGGTCTACAACTCGCATGTCGCCACACCAGAAGCACGGGTGTGTGGTTATGAATATCTCCCGCATTCTCCCAGCTCTCTTAACTTTGCACCCTCTGACTTTCACCTCTTCCCAGCCATGAAGTTGTTTTTGAAAGGAAAGCGTTTCCCAGATGATGCAGCCTTGATTTCTGAATTCACATCGTGGTTGGAGGACTAATCTGAGGTGTTCTACAAAAACAATCTCCAGAGCTGCATTAAACGATGGGAGAAATGCATAACTCTGGGTTGTTCCTACGTAGAGAAAGACTAATAACTGTTGCTCTACTGCTATTGGAATTGGGTCAGGGACATTACTTATTGCACACCTCTCGTACATATATATATATAATATTAAGATTAATATTTTTTTTTATTCCATACACTATTCATTCGCAATAATCAGTGCAAAAAGTTGAAATTACTTCTTGCAAAAGAATTCTTACTTAGTTATAAAGCCACTTTCGGCTCAATTTGATGGGGCATTACTCTGGGCCAGCATTAATTATACATTAATTATAGGGAAATGTAAAACGCAAGTGTGACTGTGAAGCACACAAAGACTGTTCTAACGACTGGAATTAGTTATCACAATTTTTTCCAGACAAAAGTAAACTTTTTTAAAAATTTCAAAATTAAATCATGATTTTAATGTTTATATATATATATATATATATATATATATATATATATATATATATATATATATATATAGAGTTTTCGACGGTAATTCTTGGCCTGAAGACGTAATCCCCCAACGCGGGTGATTACAGAAACATGTATGCACATATGTAGCCATTAATGTTTGTATAAATAAATTTAATATGCCTGCTCTGCTCACTCATTGATCACTCTTTGGTAGACACATGTTTCATTGGATGTACTTCTAGGAAACTAAACTCTACTGGCTATATATATATATATATATATATATATATGTATATGAATGTATGTATATATGTATGTATATTCACATTGATACACACGTATGTGTATGTGTTTTACTGTATGCATGTGTGTATGTATGTGTTTGTAAACTAATCTACCGTAGTTATTAGTTTATTATTCTTAGCTTTACTCATCATTGCTGGTAGAATTTGGAAAGTTTGAAAGCAGCATGTTCCCCATCAATCCCTGTAAGATTATAGTTTCTGAACACTTTAATACTAATAATATGACGCCGTCAAGTTAAACTAAATCGAGACTTTCACATCTCATGGCTTTCTACGAAGATATCTTGTAATCGAATGTCAAATGTATTTGTCTGATTTGGCCAAATCGATTAATGCTTATAAACTACAAACTGATACCATCGGCAGCGGAGATCATACACTAAAGCAATAACTCATATACTAGTATTTATGTTACCTGGGTGAATTCTTTATTTCTGTAATGCTCGTATTCTATTGAATATTTGTAACGTGTTTAAATATATGGAAACAAATTACACACATATTTTCTTATAAGAGTTTCCCGACAATAGCGATAGTTAGGATGATTTAAAATTAACTATAATAGTAATGTATTATAACGAAAACTTAATTGGAAACACATACGTTGCTAAGACCGCTGGAAAAATTGTTGGATCCTTCTATCGATCCAGTAGATATCTCGTTGCTGATGCAATTCTCTGCCTATAAAAGGGCTTCGTACGTCAACGGATAGAATACTGTCGCTACATCTTGACAGGAGATGCTAAAAAGGATTTATCTTGTCTTGATGGTGTTCAAAATAGACTTTGTAGCCTCGTAGGCGATGGCCTTTTCTCTCGCAGAAGAGATTTTGCGCGTTTCTCTTTGCTTTATCGTTATTTTGATGGCAGACCTTCTCAAGGAACACGCGTCTAGCTGAAAACAAAATAACGAATACACACACTATTTATCTGTGCTTTAACCTAAACGAGGATTTCATGAAGAAAGCTTCTTTCGTAGAACTGCACACCTCTGGAACTGTTCTCGGTTTTCCTGCTTTCCAGCTGACTACAATATGGTTGTCTTCAAGTCAAACATAAACAAGTTCTTAATGAACCGCTACCTTTACGTTAACAAATTTACCGAATTCCCATTACTTACGATTACTATATTGTCCAATTGACTACTGTGCAATCTTTGACCTTTCTCCTCGAATGACCTCTGCGCCTTGATAAGTGGTGATGCCTATGTAAAAAAACACAAAATCATTTAAAATAGAAATTAAACATTCTGTAAACGCCTTCTTCTCAATCTAATTATATTATGTATGTATGTATGTCTATAGGACAAATATTATGGGTGAATGTGTGTTTCTTTGAATTGCCATAAAGAATGCTTACGGATGTGTTTTTCTGTGGTTCGGCTTATATGTGTAAGTTATGTGTATGTGCATGCGTGTGTGACAATTAATATTGCTTTTAATTATTTTTTTTTTGTTTTGTGCGAATATTTTATGCAAATGATTTACTGCTGACATAACAATTATATAGTATCGGTTAATACATTACTTAACGATGAATAAATACTAAAAATATGCCGATATTCAGCATTTGGATATTTTCAATAGTTTCATTATGTGGCAAACAGAAATTGTAATGGGAAATGGAAGTTAGGGGATAGACACAAGAAAACAGTAACACTTCACAAGTATAACACATCGTTTCACGCGCAGGAAAGTGGGACGCGATATTTATTGATTTACTTATCCATAATAGACACGTGCAATTCTTTAATAAATCGAAAGCACTATTCAGTTTGTAAAGTAGTTTTGCGTATTGAAAAAAAATGATTGTGAAATTTCACCACAGTTTTCTTAACAAGAGATTCACATCAATTGGTATGCCTAGACATCAGACTTTTACATTGATTCCCTCATTTTTTCTTTGTCAGAAGCTTCAAGATAAAAAAAAAGTTTAGTAAATAATTCCGATTCGATATCAACTTATGTAACTTACTTGTCAGACGATACATATAATTTATATAGCTTATTTGAAAGACACAGCGATAGGTAAGGCGTAAATATAAAATGATTTGAGTACAATCTCATGTACAAAAGCTTCCCTAACTCAAGTAGTAAGATTACCAAAAAAAATGGAAGTAAATTCTGAAAATTAAAAAAATAACGACAAATTTATTATTTGACAAATGCTTACAATATTTTAAATTTTGTTCTGATTCAACGGAGTTTCAATAAATACATAATATAATTAGAGGAACGTGTTTAGCAATCCGTATTTATAAGTAGTCCATAATTTTTTCAGTTTAGCAAAGACATTGAGCACTATAGGGTGCATAAAAATATAAAAGAGGTAGAGATAAAAAAGGGGCATTCCAAGGTAAAGTCAGTCTTGAGGAAAAACATCAGCCGTGAGGAAGGGTATAATCTTAAGCAGATAAAGAGTTTTATGGCCATATATATATTTACATGATGTAATCTGACTATATTGTGGTAATGTTTGTTGCAAGAAATAACGTTTTAATAAGTTTGTTGTAAGAAACTATTTTCTGAATAACTTGTTAGATACTATCTTCTCACAATTAATATGAAAAAAATATGATTCCAATTAATATATAAAATATGGGATTATAGTATCTCTCTGCTACGAAGGAGAAAATCCGTAAAATGATATCAAATATTAAAAAATAAATTAGTATAAATACAATTAAAAATATTAGAATTATAGTTTCCTCTTTATATAAGTTTGAAATAGTCCATGGGCCTTCAATGTCAACGTGACCCACACATTCAATATCAGATTGATAATAGAGGTTACGGAAAAAAGGAAAAATAAAGAGAAAAATAACAACGTAGGAAAGAATGGAAAATGTGTAAGACAAGTTTATAATTAACAGATAAATTAAATCAGGAAGTACGAGAAATGATACTAAACTATACAAGTCGAAATGCAAGTAAATATAGGTACCTGGCACAAATATCTATGCATAGGTATGCGACAAATAGTCATACAGATTCGTACGAAAATCTATATATTTAAAAAAACAATCTTAAACGTAGCTATCGGTAATTTTTGTACGAGGCTACATACTTAACAGGACAGAATATAAAAATTATCAGCTGGAAATAAAATAATTGTTTTTTTAACATTACTTTTAATTAAATGTATAACTTGTTGTGGTCCTCTTTGTATGTTACAATAATTAGGTGAAAGAGTCTTGATGTTCACTGCCAGCGGTTAAACTACGCGTGTTCTCTCTGCTTGACATAGTGAAGAGAAATTCATTTTATCATAGATATAGGGGTGTTCACTATCCTAGAACACCTCCTTAGAAGATATATTTGCCCGAAATATAGTTTTTCTTTTACAGTTGACTACCAAGTAGTTCGTCAGTTTCCGTTTCTTCTGTCGGAACGAAGTATTTCGGTACTAGTTTGAGGAGATTCTAGGTAAAATGTGTCATCCAGTAGATCCCACGTCTATTCTTCTTCCGTTCGAAGTCCGTTTGCGTATCTGGTTAAAGTCCTACGTAGACTGTTCTTGAGTGTTCCCTGTATTAATATCTTTGTGTGTTAAGAAGAATATTTTTCTCCTACGATTCAATTCTTCTTAGGAACAGTTTTCTTTGTGTGTTCTTCCTGTTTTGACAATAGTCTGTCAAGACTGGCCGTATTTTTCTTGCGAACATGACTTCCGTCGGTGACATCTTGGATGGTGTATTCCGTGTTAGGCAAATTGCTGAAGGGTTATATTTGGTTCCTTTTCCAATATGTTTAATGCCCAGCATCTGAGTTTAGCATCCTTAGTCGACACTGAGCCTTCCATGAAAATTAGGGCCTTAAAATTGTTGGTCGTCAATAAGGATAGTCCTCAGTCGTCACAGTGTCTATATACAACTAAAGCAAATGTGGCGTAATCTTGATTTTCTTTGCGTGCCAGATTGATGCATCTCTATCTTTTATGGAATAAGCTAATTTTTGAACAGTATACTTCCACGAAAGTTTTCACCGTCTCGACGGAAGATAATTCGCTCGTCTGCTTAGGGATGATTTAGCCTATGGACCAAATATGTTCTCAGTTCCCAGTTTTTGTAATAAAAGACAAACCTTAATATGCAAGTTCCATGACTTACAATCAATCCTGAATACGCTACGAAATCTGCGAAAATAGGCTTCAAAGTCCACTCCTCTTCAGATCACGGTTTGAAAAAAAAAACATTCTGATCTGAATTGTTGCAATCTTTCTTCGCTATTACTTTAGTTAGTAATTTCAATTTTTTCGTTTTGTCTGCATTTCCAGTATTTTTCTTCGCCTTTATCTCATTTCTCTTTCTCTTTATTCTTCCCCCTTTTCCGCTTTTCTTGTCCTTTTTCTTCTTGGTTGTCTCTTTATCTTCTTTGTTTTTTTATTTCACTTTCTTCTTTTTTCTTCTCTTTCTGTTCTTCCTTGTTTCTGTAATTCGAGAGTATGAGTCTCTTTAAAACTATCATTTTTCCATGTTTACAATTTTTGAAAAACAAATAGGCTCACAAAAAAAGAGGCTAAGCGATGCTAAACAGAATAACCACGACTTTACGGATAAGATATGGAAAATAATGATTGACAAAAAACGCAAAAGCCAGATACATGCGGTTTTAACAACAAAATAATTTTCAATTTTCCAGAGAACAAAAAAGGATAGTATACTAATTTAAACTTTCTCTCGAAAAAAAATGCGAAGAATTTGGAGTCCAAAAGAATTTTGAATAATAAACGGCTTGAAATCACTTTTCGTAACAAAAAGCCAGTTGATATTCACGGTGTTTTACTGAATTCTCGTAATGGAATGAATACAGTTTCGATTATTCGTATAGTTGTTAAACCGTTATTCTCGTTGTTCTACTGAGAGAACAAAAAGCATGCAGACTATCGACAGAGGAATTTTATGTCACAGTAATAATTTATTTTCAAATGTAAACTGTAAAACAAAAATGGCTTCTTCTTCTTGTTGATCCTTTATCCAAAGGAGATTTTTCTGATGGCTTTTTTCCGAATCCATACGTCGCCAAAGTTGTGGTGTTGTTTATAGGGTCACAATATTTCTGTGAAAGAATCCTGGTCTTCACTGCAAGCGGTTAAGCCACGCGTGTGCTCTATGCCAGACAGAAGATATGCCTGGTTTAAATAGTGTCAGACGTATATATACTATCTTAGATATAGGGTGTTAATACCCCATATCATAACTAATACAATAATTGTAAATCAATATTGTAAATTCATGAAATATTTACATTAATATTGTAAATTTATTTTAACTGCACTAACATAACCGTAAAACCGAACTACTTTTAACGATGTAATAATGCAAATTATTAGTGTAGTAATAAAACAAATTATATTCAGAAAAAACTCAACATTAATATAACATAATATTGAAGTAACATAATAGAATAGTTAATGAAATGCTATTCAATGAAAATATGTATTTTAATGCCATGGTTCCATTAATTAAAATAAATTAATTATATAGAGGCATCATAATAAAAACATAGGAAAATATACAATAATCAGGAAAATTTTCTCGCGATTTTTGATGTGGTCAATTGAAAAAATGTTATATTATATAAAAGGATTAAGCTCTAACTGTTACATAAACTGAGAACTGAATGGATAAATTCTAGTAAAATACACTAATTTGTAAATTATAGGGGTTCTAAGTTACGTTATTTAAAAGACTGCAAAATTATGTAAGCTATCTTAGAGGGCACTCAAAATATTTGTGGTAGTTGACTAATGCGTTCATAACTAATCCAACTTTATGTGAAGAAAAAGTAAGTACAAATCAAGTCAAGATTTCAATGGTCAAATTTGACCGATAAGGAAGAGTGTAGAAGATCTAAGAAATTTCATTCTGTACATATGCACACTTTTAAACATCTGAGAATTCCGAGATAGAGATAAACATATTTAAGTATTCTGAAATAAATCTAAAATCTAGAACATTTCTATGGAGATTCTTATTGTATAAGTTTTTCTACAAATAGAGTATATGAACTATTAGATTAAGCTTTCTGATTTCAAACTGTCTGTATTTATTTGATTTTCTCATGTTTGCATTGCGAAATTAGTGTTTTTAACAGGAGTACTTTTATTTAGAACATGTATTTGTTTTAGCAGCTTTCGAAATGCAGATATTAAGAATTCAGAGTATACATGCATGGTTTTAGTTCAGCAATTTATTGAAATATGGCGATCCTAGATTTAAGCTAATGATGTTGTCGGAGAGGTAATTATAAACTATTTTACAATTTGCAATCTGAATTTTTTTTTATTTGCTTTAGAAATATATATATATATATATATATATATATATATATATATATATATATATATATTCTATCTGTATTGCGTTGTGAATATTATCCGTTAATATTATATGTCTAAACAAAGATTATTTAGAATCGTACACAATGCGGCGCTTCTGTCCACATGATATTTAACATCTTGCCGAATAAGCCAGTATACGGAATCAGAGAAGCGTAAAACAGACACTTTGCCATTTTTTGCAAAACAGAAAAAAAAACACGTATTAAACTCTCAGTAAAACAAGAAAAATTATCAAATAAAACATGAAACAAACAAAGCGATTTGTATTGCGAGGAAGAAAAGAGAATACAGAAAAAAACAAAATTAAAAGGGTAAACGAATACAACTGTGACCCAACTAGCTACGATGTTAAAAAAATTAACCCATAGAAAGGGTCAAGAAGAGCTTCATTAGAGCTATGATCGAAAACTACCCCAAAAGGGTACCAGCAAAAGAGGAATTAGTGCCTTTTTATTTTAATGTATATTCTAGAAACAGCAGATGACCCTGTTAGCAAGAAAGAGAGTTGACGTTGTCACCGATGTGGGATATAAACAAAGTTGAAGATATGAAGCAATATTGCTATGAAAAAAATAATTTAGTGATCACCAGCTTATTGTTAAGGTTACAAATTTGAAACGGGAATCAAGGTCTGAAACGACCCGGTGCATGAGAAAATTGTCGAAAAGATGCTTTGTTCTGTTATCTGATTTGGACGTATGAGGGAGGTGGCTGATTATTAGATCAGACTGAACGAGAATGTAACGGATTCGACGATGATTCGTAAATTGGAAAATCCATCTCTTCCCCGACCAACTCGGCACCTTCATACAAAATACATTACAGGGCAATGAAACTCAATCACGATTATGTTTGTAATCGAAGGGGAACTCTCCAACGCCCCACGTTTTGTCGGCTCCTCGACTATCGTAATTACCAGAAATAGAAAGTTGTAATTTATATTTTATTCTTTTTTATTTTCAATTCTCCTGTAAAAAATAACGTGTATATAGTTATCTTTATTTTTCTCTTATTGTGAATAATCAATTCCCCACGAGAACTACAAGAGCCAGCGGCGATTATTATTATTATTATTATTATTATTATTATTATTATTATTATTATTATTATTATCTGCAAGTGAACTTATGGAAAAAGAGCCAAGTTGAATGCTCTTTTTAGCAGAAGTAAGACGATAAAACTTATCACAAATGCTGCATCCAGTGTCATATCTACCCTGTTTTCATGAAAACGAATGGGACTGTGTCCTAAGACTTTTGTGAATGTTCGAGCCGAACCACCTAGACATACACTTGTAACTGTGTCGACACTTCGTTCTTCTTCGTGTTTAATCTTTACCGAGGGATGTCGGGTCTTTGCACCTGTTTATTGAACGGAAAGGTTGAATAGTAGAAAGAAAACTATTGTGACAAAGCAGCGAATCTAGCTAGCTTATAATTACATGATAAAAGAGTACGCAAATATTATTACAAAGGAAACA
The DNA here is from genome assembly GCF_053919585.1 of Euprymna scolopes. Lineage (NCBI taxonomy): Eukaryota > Metazoa > Mollusca > Cephalopoda > Sepiida > Sepiolidae > Euprymna > Euprymna scolopes. Next base: position 61,417,135 of record NC_136482.1, on the reverse strand, counting down.
TTGTTGCATACTGGGTTATATTTTAAAAGAGTGAACGTATGTATTCGTAGTTCTGTTACATAGTGTTCTCATTGCAGTTATAACTAGGGTTATCATAGAGGGGCACCAAATTGGCGTTTGGTGTATAACATAAAAGAATTCCGTGTGCGTATGATCGTCTAGTTTCATATGCGGTTGTGTGTGTTCATCTCTAATTGTTCATATGCTTTTGTGTGTGTGTGTTACATGCATTTTCGTCGACATACCTTACTTCATGTGTCGTCGATGTTGATCAATCTGGAATACATTTTCTCTTGGAGGGAGGCTGGTACCTGTTAGACGAAGATTTATCACTCCAAGACGATGAATTGGTTTTATAGTTTTTTATTTTACTTCCAGATGTCGACACAGAATATGGAAGTGAATCTTGCTTGCTTGAACACGTCAGCGTCCCCCACCCCAGTGAAGGGGAGGGAACAGCTATTAAGGCGTCCGTCTTCTTCAAAGTCCAAATCCAGTCTCACCGATCTAGCCAACCTGACCACGTCACTCATACGTAATCTGGTCAGCTGACCCTCGGTTCTGGTAAACGTGTCTACACTCCACGTTTACTCACCCCCTCCCTCTATCTCTCACTATCCTTTCTGTAACAGTTCGTGTTAGAGTGTTCATGTTGTTGTGCAGATATATCACGTATATATAATTAGAGAGACGGTTCTGTATATATAAAGAGACAGGTTGCATGTTACTACAGGAGAGCAGACATAATGTAATACACAATGAGAGGAGATTTGATATATAGATAGATAGATCGATAGTTAGAGGAGATAGTTTGACATTTATACTGTTGACAGTTCTGTGAATGGGAGTGTTTCTATAACACTGACACATATATTTCTTTACCTATTTTTGAGATGATGATTTTCACAAAATTCTTAAAATATAAATTCACAATATCTTTCTGTTGTTGAATAACATCACACGAAGACGCAGATACAACATTATGATGATATTCGTTTATTCCATTCCGACCGGTAAATAGCTTTGCATCAAGGAATTCAAGTCTTTTCATGATTTCTTTCTTCTCGCCTTCGCTTACAAGGTTCCATGTCAGCTCTGTCTTTGATTCCTCTCTTCTCCGCTGACTGACTGACTCCCCTTTGCCAAGCTTCAACTATATTGAAAACTCATGATCCCATTGCATGGCCAGCACGTGCATGTCAGATACGTGGCCTGATATGAATTGATCCTCAGGTGTCTACAAAGTCGACTCTCTAACCTACTTTTTGATTAACCCACTTTACATTTTCCATTGTCTGTTTTTAAATTCCGTATTTTAATGTCATTTCTTTAACAGAAACAAACTTACGTCATTACATTCCTTTTTCAATAAACAGATATATAACTATTTTGTGTGAACTAAACAATGGTAATTCTACATTCCATTTCCAATAACATTCCTGTATTTTGTTATTTTAACTTATGATCGGAATTCTCAATTCCAAATCTAGCTTCGCAAGTTCGAATCCTATCTCATATTAATTTACTTGCAAGAAGAGGCGACTTGTTCTTGTAACATCATGGCGTCAAACTACTAGACACAATAATAATTCACAACATGACATGAAAAAATAGCATGATTTTTGGAGGAGCGGTTATTTTATATTAGTGAGTTTCGAGAGGAACTACCTATTTTATCCCTATGTCGCAGATGGAAAAGGCGCCGACAACTTGCAGTTGCTATTCATTTAGCTACCTTTTCCGTCATGTCAATGAATATTGTATCTATTATAGTGCGTTTAGTTTTCTGTTTGGTTTGGTCACTTGGAACACAGAACCACCGATATCATTATAACGGAGTTGCTCTTAAACCCGAAATGATTTGGAAACAGATAAAAGGTTGTTTTTCGACCTCAGCCTTGGTGAGGAAATTCTTCACAGTTTTGGGCATTTGTATTCGATCTAGGCATACATTGCCAACTATAACCCAGCCAGTAGATAATTCCTGAGCGTAGGTAGTCTTGCGAGGGCCGTTGATGAAGACGTAAATCTTATGCGCATAAAAATGTCGTGATCCAGAGTAGTAGTATAGAGGCTTCCTGATCAATCTCAGAAATGTCATTTGCTATGCTGATCAAGTGCTTATGATAGCAGCTTCTTAAAGCGTTGCAACTTGCGATAAGTTATCAAGCACCTCGGCCTAATCTATAAGTACAGGAATGCTCGAATGACACGTTAGTAAATAGATTCAGTTATGTATCCATAAGACAGTGATCGTTGAGCAAGATTAAGAACATGGAACGAACTGTGTTCGTTAATGATTGCATACATCATCAATTACTTTTATATTTCCTCTTCGGGTGCTCGTTGACCAGACAAACAATCGAACAAGATTTGTCGAGAACGTTACCACCACAAACAGTGTGCAGTTGATAATAATATACTACTCTTTTTCATGTCTCTTAAATGGAAAATATTCATGGTTACCTACAGAGTTTTGATTTTCGCTTCCGCATAAAGCACAATTCAAACTAAAGTGACTATCAACATTATTGGGAGAACAGCATCGAATGAAAACGTTGTGTTGCCTTACATAGGATTGCCGTTCGAGATATATTTTCCAATATTCTGCCGTAGCGAGGAGGGTAAGGCAAATTGGGAATGGATCATGTCTTTAGATGAGACTTTGGTTATTTGAACCGAAACCTCCTTTCGGGCCGTATTTTTAAATTTCACCATCCTCTCTGATTTTGTATTTGTTACAGAACTAAAACTTGGATCATTATCGCCCTTTGCTTTCAGATAAAAGAATTTAGAAACCATTTAAAATTGTGAAAAAGGTACCTGATTTTTGTAAGCAGTAACATAGGAGAGCCATTCCTTGTAGTGTGGGGGGAAATTTATCGACTATTTACCGGATGCCTTACTCCTTATGCATGAGGGCAATCCCGGGGGTATCATCGCCATCTTTAACTTCTTAGAGCTCAGTAATGTGGCCGCTTACCTCTCTCGGCTTGAAGTAGTTCGAACTCACTTTTGAAATCTTCTCATTCTTTTAAAGTATGAGTCGTCAATGGCTTCAGGAGATTCGTAGCATTAATCCTGGCGCTTCTATATTTTTTGCAAGCCTTTCGCATGGTAGTTGAAGTATGCTGTCTTCCGGCGGTAGGCGTGTGCAACAGAGACAGGCAAATCTTGTAATATAGTAGATCCATCTAATCCCTCGCTTGCATCTACGTGCTAAAAATAAAGTTGCTAAATAATCTACAGTCCTTAGGCAAGTTCGAAAACTTCAGCATGCTGGCTTGTGTAATTCTCGCCTGGAATATATGCATGTTAATGAAAGAAGGGGGCGTAAAAGAAAAGATGCAACAAAAAAAATTAATTCAACAAGAAAGCCAGAAGAGTAGGCAAATATTGTGCCAAAGAATTATTCCACTAATATTAAAGAAGGGGAATCTTGAATAAACATGTAAATATTGACATAAACATACGATCTAACAGAAGCAGATAAGGCGCTCGTGCGGAAGTAGCTGTGCTGAAAAAGCGAAAATCATGGTAAAAATATTAAAATTCATAGCAAATCTCATTGCTGGATAATGGATAAATACTGTATTAAGATGATGAAAATGTAGAAGACAGGCTTAAAAGCATAAGATAAGTAGCATAATAGGATTTTAATTCTGTAAAGAGAAAGTGAATGGAGAAAAATGAATAACAGTTGAAGGAAATTTAAAGACCTGACAGCGACGGGAACTATTGTAAACACGGGTCACGGTAAAAAGTAAATGGTGTCCTCATACAAAACGATATCGTCACAAAATGTGGACGCTGTGTTGTAAGCTTATAACCAAGAAATATAAAATATACACATTGGGCTTGTATCATTTATTATAATGTATGTTAGTACATATAAAAATATTTTTGTTATCTGTTTTCTAATTAGCTTATATATGTGTGTGTGTGTGTATGTATATATGTAATTATATATATATACGTATGTGTGTTTATATATATATATATACACACATATATAAGTGCGTCAATCGCTTTATTGCAGCTGAGTAAAATAGCAACCTGTTACTAAATATATGTCACAAAGATATTATATAATCACATGACTATTTTAAGGTTAGTTATTTCCTAGAATTTTATTCAAATTCATGCGATATATAGAAAGTAATGAAACTGTATTCTTTATCAAGGAATTTCCATTGTCCATCAGTTCATTGCAGGTCTCTTAAAATGTTGTATTAGGGCAAAAATACAATGTCTAATCATGAAAACTGTACTTTTTACTATTTTTCTGTTGAAGAATAATAAAGAAAAGCTCATCCAAGGTGCTAAGCCTCAAATAAATGACTTATTTATTGCCATATCTACCATTTTAAATGTAACTTTAAAAAACCTTTTTTCCATCGAAGACGTCAACTGTTAGATCTGAAAAAGAGTAATTTTTCTGGCGACCTCAACTATTTTCCTCCACAAGGCACACTTTGAAGGAAATTGCTCTCCTCCCTAATAACACCTCTTTTCAATATTGTACAGAGATATCCAATGGGGTTAATCTCTCAAGAACACAGTGGCCAGTTCAGGACAGTTTCTCCATCGATTCAAGCAAGGCTGCACTCGCCCTAGCAGAATAGGATAGTGCATTGTCATGCATAAAAATCATCTGAAAGCGACGTGACAATGGTAGGACATCAAACCATGGTGACAAATGTTTATCCAAAAGGGCCGTCCCCAATGATTGCCGTCAAGAACAGGATGCTTCTACCTCCTTGTTGGCGATGAACTCTAAGGAGTTGGAGTTCTTTTGGAATTCAAAGCTTTGGCCCATCCATCCGGACCGTCAAGAGTAGCATGGATCTCATCTGTAAATAAGACACGGGAAAATCTATATTCATGTAATTCTGTGCCCAAACCATTCGTTTTCCCTCTGTTGTTTGCTCAATGAAGGCCTTGGAATAGTTTTAATGTTCCTTGCCATCTCATTCAACACATTACATCGGTCCTGTCTGGATCTTGGAGCTATTGCAGCTCTTGCAAAATGGAAGCACTGGTTCTGTTTGCAGCGCATCAGCTGATGTGCAAACACTGTTACGTATGCTAGAAAAGTCTGCAAATGATATTGGTCTCCACATCAATGCAGATAAGGCACAGTTTATGACTTTCAATGTAAAAGGAGTGATCAGGGCTCTGCTTGGATCAACACTGAAAGAAGTAGCTGAGTTTACGTATCTGGGCAGCAACATAGCTTCCACAGAGAGAGATATCGAAATTCGAATCTCAAAAGCATGAGCCGCATTGGATGAGTTTCGTCCAGTATGGACTTCGGTACTAACTAACAAACTGAAAAGGCAGTTTCTCAGGGCAGTGGTTGAGTCTGTCGTTGTTCACGGTGCTACAACCTGAACACTCACCAAAAGATTGGAAAGAACACTAGACGGAATATACACCCGTATGCTACGAACATATTGGAAAAAATCACATTGGCAGAAATTATCCACTGTTTCACACAAAAAGAACACGGAGTTTTACAATTTACAATTACGACACTAACACAGTCTAAATTCCATAACAAACTTTTGGATTGACATGTTTCTCTTAAGGTGACATGTTTTTTCAACCACACTGTAACAAAAATGCATGTGTTCTCTTCTATTTATTTTTTCTTTCTTTCTGTGTTTTCACATTGTCTGTGTTAAAATATTTTCTTCTATATTCTGTGTTTGATATTTTAATATTCAAAATCTGTCTGTCTATCGGTATATCTTTTCCTTATTTCTTCTATTTATTCTTTCTACACAGTAGCGTTCTTTTTCCTTTTTTAACGCACCGCTCTTTCATTATTTTTCTTATCAATTTAGCTTATGAATCTATCTATATATGATTTTAATACGTCTATTTTCTTCAGAACCATTCCTTTTTTCCGTTGTGTCTAAAAAGCATTTTCCACCATAGTAACCTCCAGGTTCGAATTTTTGTTTCACACCCTGATATGGGTGCCTGAACCACGAGCACCAAAATGGAGTATTTATTCATTGTTATCGTAAAAGGTGACCGTTGTATGATCTTCTAAATGTTGCTGTCTATTTTTGATATATTCATATCTAATTGTTCATATGCAGTTTGTGTGTGTGCGTGTGCGTGTGTGTGTGTGCATGTGTGTGTGTGGTAGATGTATTTTGATCATGCCTTAAATTCATGCGTTGTTGATCTTGCCCACCAAGAATTGATCTTGTTCTTGGAAGTGAGACTGGAAACCTTTTTTGGACGAATATTCATTCACTCCAAGACGAAGATTGGTTTTATATAGTTTTTAATCACCTTCCAGGTTTCGATCGCAGAAGAATGGAAAGTGAATGTCTTCGCTTGTGCGGTTCTGCCAAAGTCTTATTTTCAAACGCGTCAACGTCCCCACCCAGTGAAGGGGAGGTGATGACCTGTTAAGCCGTCTGTTCTTCTTTACGTTCAAACCAAAACTCACTGACTTCAGCTAACCTGGTTGCGTGATTCACACGCGGATCTGATCAGCTGACCCTTACTTCCGGTAAAACATGTCTACAATATAATTTACCATATTTATTTCTTATGTTCGATCTATTTCCTAACACAAGTAAGCGATGCACAGTATAAAGTACTTGATAATAAATAAAATGTCATAACTTCGTCAATATCGAATGGATTGGAATAAAACTTTTCAAATGATTAACCTTGAAACAGCCATTTGATGATGCAATTTTCATTTTTTGTGACGTATACTAAGTCAAATTCTGATATTGTACTAATTCGCAATAGACTGTTTGACGTTGTTTATATATATACACATATATATACATAATTCATAGGATGATATAAAAATAATAAGATCACACTAGCTTTCTGTGCATTTAAAATAATGTTAATTTAAACTCTACTTCTCGCCTTTTACCTTGACCGTGTGGTTTTAACTATGGTTAGGAGTAAGTAAGGTCTTTCATGTCGGTTGCAAATTTTCCGACCGGCTGTAATCATAATTCCCTGCACTGATGATTCCCGAAGGAAAAATAAAACATTAGTGTATGTAGGTATAAACATATTTATTGTAATAATTATATGTGTATATTAGTATGTGTATGTGTGCGTTCTATACAGAATATGGTGATTTTTGCGTGTAACCGCAAGGGTACGTTCTCTTTATACATGATATACTATTTGATTATACTGCTGTCGCCTTCAATGCCCACCGAAAATAAATTCTAGAAGCGAGAAACAAGTTCTGTCAGAAAAACGAAAATCAATATTTTAATAGCGTGCAATCTCTAACTTCCCTTAATTTGTCTTTAGCTCTATTTTCATAACAATTCTATTCATAAAATCAGGATATGACGATGTTTTCTAAGATATATAAGTGTTATATCATTTACAAATATATAATGCACGAGGCGTTATTCTTTACTTATTTGAGCACAGTTTCCTCCCCTTATCTGTAATCATCGACTTTAAATTCTCACGATTTTTCGCGAGCTCAACGACCGGAAGTAGAGAGGATAGAGGGAAAACAGTGACTTTCAAAATGGCGAAATAAACATCTTGTGTTTCGTTCCTGTTATCATACTTGGACTTCTAGCCTTTCATGTAATATGTTTGAATTGTCGTTATGTGTGTGTGTGTCTTAACAATAAAGGTATATCGCCATGTAATAGCGAGTGGTTTGTTATTTGTTTATAATTAGTAAATTATTTCATAATATGCTGACAACAAACGCACATGTATGCTGGACACTCTGCGGTAAGATATTTTATGTTATATTGATCCTGACGCATCTCACGATATAACAACTTGCGACGAAGATTTGGAAATAAAATAAACGAAAACACTTTTCAAAAAATAAATGTCTATCTCGGCAGAAGTTCTCCAAAAAATACTGGCTCAGCAACATGAACAATTTAGGATAGCACAACTGAATCTGAGAACGACATTAAACCCAAAATTTCAGTTGAAAGACACCGGGAATTCAGCTTTAAAATATTATTACCGAATTTTCTAATGACGCTGACAACAGCTGCACGTTAAGCGCATAGTTTTCACGAGGGAAGGACACATTTTATCATGAATTTCCTAGCAAGGACAACGACTGGAAAAACGCCTGCTGATACAGAAGTTTGGTATAAAGGAAAACCAAAGGTCCGTAAATTTTATTTTATCCAAACAACCTTCTGATTTAACCTTTACGGTATCTTAACGGACCTTTTTAGGGAGAAATTCAATATTGGATATAACTGTTTTAAATTGCAAAAAAAGTAGTCAGACGATTTTGTCACATATTCCGGACGTGTGAATCATGCGTGCGAGAGATTTCACATCCAGACATTGACTGAGGACCAATTAAAATGCCTAATTTTCATAGCAGGTCTACAATCACCATACGATTCAGAAGTACGTTTCCAATTGCGGGCTAAGCTTGATACAGATGAAAATGTAATCGTCCAGGATCTGACAACTTAGTGTAACAAGTTGATAAACGTAAGAAATGACACAATGTTAGTCTAGCAACAACGCACACTACCTTCACAAACGTCACACATCAGTTCAAATGATAGACACACAATTTCGGAAAAAAACACCCTCTGCATGGTGGACTTGTACTGAATGGAACTTTGCTCTTTTTTGTCCCTTCAGAAAATATAAGTACCAAACGTGTTATAAACCTGGCCACAAAAAAAAATCTGTCCTACCCCCCTAAGGCCAAATCCCCTTCACAGCAAAATTTAAAAAAAGAAAAAACAGCAGAGAAAATCAAATGCAGTGCCTGCCGCACGTAAGATCGATTACAAATCTTGCAGAAAATACATAACCGTCATAAATAAATGTCCAGTTTGTTTCCAATTCCATACAACATCAGAAATTACTCAAATCTCGGTCAAACATGGATGAAAATTGGGAAACGGACCTATTAAAAACCAACCATATTACCAAGAGTGCACCTGGAAATGATATCCAACTAACTAGGAAACTAAATTATTCTGTTTTCTCCCAAGACAGAGTATTCACTGAAACTTGTTATGTAGCAGACACTGATATAAACCTGATCGGTTTGGATTGGTCGGAATAACTCGATCTTTTGACGACCCCATTGGAATCTGTTTTGAATGCATTTTCTGCTTTTGTTACATAGGAATCACTAATTATCAAGGCTCAGAGATCACGCGAGGATAAGGGTTAGAAGTGTACAGTAGTCAATTGGACAATATAGTAATCGTTAGTAATGGAAATTCGGAAATGTGTTAACTTAAGTGGAACGTCTCATCAAGAACTTGTTTATGTTGTACTTGAAGATAATCAGAATTTAGTCTTCGTGGAAGCAGGAAATCGGAAGATAATTCAACAGTCGTGCACTTATAAGAAAGGAGATTTGTTCATGCAATCTACGTTTGGGTTTAGGCACAGATAACGAGTGGGTGAGTTATTGATTGTGTTTTCACCTAGACAAGTGTTTCTTGTGAAAGTTTGGCGAGGGGGGACTACAGATTGAAGCTCATTCGAGCAATTGCCATGAAAATAACGATAAAGCAGAAACAAACTCGGTAATCTCTTCTGTAAGATAGAGGTTGCAGGGAAGAGAACAGGGCACCCCTCCGAAGCTACGAAGTCTATTTTGAACTCTATCAAGGCAGGACAAATCCTTTCTTGCAGTTCTTACCCAGATGTGGAAACAGTACTCCATCCTTGGAAGTACCTGTCCGTTATATAGGTAGAGAATTGCATCAGCATTTATATATCTACAGGATCGACAGAAGGATTCCACGATTTTTTCCAGCGGCCGTAGGCCACTGAAACGCATTTTACTCAGACGCTTAAGTCTAAATTCAATGATGATTTTCGAAAGAATTTGGGATATTGCACAAAAATGAAAGCTACTCTCAAGTATAAAGCTGATAGCAAACCGATATGTCGACCCGAACTATTATAAAGCTCTTACCATAGTTAAGCTGGAGTAATAGAACCAACAAACTACTCCAGATGGGCAGACCCTATTGTTGTGGTTCGAAAAGAAAACGGAAAAGTTCGCATATGTACTGATTATTCCACAGGACTCTATAATGTGCTACATACAATCCAATATCCCTTACCAATACCTGAAGACGTTGTGGTCAAGTTAAACGGTGAAACGTATTTTGCAGAAATTGATCTTTTTGATACATTCCTGGAAATCGAAGTTCATGAGGACTCCAATCAGCTCTTACAATCAACACCCACAAAGGATTATTCTGATACAACTCTCTTCCTTCTGAGGTTAAAACTGGCCCATCTATATTCTAGCAGACTATGGAATCAATGCTGACAGGCATAACTGGAGCCGCAGCATTTATTGATGACATCATTATATCTAGCATATCTAAGGGTGAACTCCTACAACGTCTGATCGCTGTACTAGAAAAGTTCCAACAGTATGGTTTCCATGTACAAGCTTAAAATGTAAATTCTACCGAACTTCAATAAAATATATGGGTTTTATCTTTGAAAAAATAGGTCGAGCCATTAAAAACATGCTGGCTTCAACAGACGTCAAAAATCTACTTTCCTTGGGTTGGTAAAGCATTACAGCTCATTTTTACCAGACTTACAGTGTATCCGAACTCCTCTGAATACACTCATGAAAGAGATTGCATGGAACTGGCTACTAGAATGCAAAGCTGCTTTTGACAAAATCAAATTGTTACCCTCTTCAGATCTCCTTCTGGCCCATTTTAATTCATCTTTAGACATTATCGTGCTTTTCGATGCTTTTGACGATGGCGTTGGAGTCATGATCTCTCATTACATTCCAGATGGCAGTCAGAAAGCTGTGGGTCCTGTAACTAGGTCATTGACACCTGCAGAAAGGAATTACAGTCAAATTGAGAAGAAAAACTTTGGTGATAATATATGCTGTACAGAAAGATAATAAAAATGATCACTTTACCTTGGTTATTAGTCATAAACCCTTGGGAAGCATTTTTGGATCCAGGAAAAGTATGTCAGTGTATACTGCCAATCGACTACAACGATTAGCTACCACATTATTGGACTACTGAATAAAGTACCTTTCAACTAATTCGATTGGACATGCAGATACCCTGTCGAAACAAATTAGTACACACCAGAGGCTACCTGAAAACGCAGTTGTTGCAACACTATTCCTGGAGGCAGAAATCTCTTCAACGCTCACAGTAACAATAAGGGAACCACCGGTTACTTCTGACATGATTAAATAATCTACAGTTTCTGACAATCTACTACCAGAAGTAATCCACTATTATTGTACCAAGTCGCCAGCAGTACCTCCAAACAAACAGTTAATACCAGTCTTTCAACGGAAAACCTCTTTATCAGAGGTTAGTGGTGTACTCTTACTTGCCTAACAGATCATCGTTCCCTTATCATTGCAAAATAGAATCCTAAAACAATTCCATTTCGCGCATCAAGGCATTAGTCGCATGAAGGCGCTAGCACGTTTTAACATTTATTGGGCACAACTGGATAAGCATCTGGAAGATCTTGCACACACTTGCACTAAATGTCAGCTAGCAGCTAAATCCCCCCAGAAATCAACACTTGCTTCATGGCCTATTCCAGATCCCCCTGGTCACGCCTCCACATAAATTTTGCAGAACCCACAAATAGATAATCCTTCCTTTTGTTTTAGATGCCTATGGAAAATGAAGCACATTACTTCTGAGAAAACAATTTCCAAACCTTAGAATATTTTCAGCAGATTTGGCATTCCTGATACTTTGGTCTCTGACAAAGGCACCGCTTTTAGCGCAGTCAAGTTTTCTACTTTCTTTCAACAGAATGGTATAATCTATATTCGCAAACCACCATTTCATCCACACCCGAACGGTCAAGTTGGACGTCTTGTGGACACCTTTGAAAGAGCTCTTTTAAAACTCAGGAGAGAAGGGACAACATCAGAAATACTTGCAACTTTCTTGACAAGCTATAGATCAACACCAAACCCTAACACACCAAACGATAGCTCACCAGCCGAATGCCTGATGAATCGGAGAATCCGCTTCCGTATCGATGTCCTACGTCAAAAATTACATCATTTCATACAGAGGGAAAAAATGGAATAGTATTACACCTGCCACCATGGTTCAGTTCAAAGAACATTTTTTCTAGGTCAACAACTCGTAACAAAAGACTAGCGGAGCAATAAAGAATCATAAACCCAAGGCTACATTGTACGACGAACCGGGAATGTAACATACGAGGTAAATATCCAAAATTAAATTAGGGTTCGACACTCCAACCAACTTTGAGAATCACATCTACCAGACACAATATCAAATCACTTTATTTCACTAAACATCTTGTTGGGCACCTTAAACTTGCCACAACAAACAGCAGACGCTTCTCAGACCAGAGAAGCTAAATTGAAGGAGCCTAACATCCGGAGGTCAGCTCGTACCCGTGTTCCAAAAAAATATACAACAGTTGCAGGTGGATCCCCAACTGAAGTCGTACTAGCGACAAAATCCAAAGGGAATATATTAGGATGACACAAAAATATAATGCAAGTGTAGTAATTCTTTACTTTATCGAAAAAAGTTGCCTCATATTGTCCGTAATCCTAGAGCTTAAATTTTAACGATTTCTCACGTGATCAACGACCGGAATTAGAGAGGGTACACGGAAAACAGAGTGACTTTGAAAATGGCGAAATGAACATCATTCTGTTTCGTTCCATGTAATATGTTTGAATTGTCATTACGTGTGTGTGTGTGTGTGTGTGTGTGTCTTCTTAATAAACATATATAGTTATGTAACAGCGAGTGGTTTCCTTTTTGTTATAATTATTCCATTCTTTCATCGTGTGCTACAAGCATACCCATGTGAAGACTGGACACCCTGCAGTAAGATGTTTTATGTAATATTGACCATATCGCATCCAACTATACAACACAGTCGACAACATGATTGTAGTAAAAAAGGAGGTGTTCTTCGAGATTCAATGCCATTTTGCAACATTCCCTATCACTATAAACCTATGCATTAACACGCGTGCATTACCACATGCAAATTGATTTTACTAGAACACAATAATGGTTTCAAGTTTATTGACATGAAAATATATCAGTACCTGTTTATGTTCCAAGGTTGTTTGTTGAAGGAAAAACATATTCATTCATTTGAATCAAAGCAATCTTTAATTTATCATTCATCGCATTAGTTTTCACCATTTTTATTTCAGGAGTTGTGCCTTCGCTTACAAACATACAAACATATGCATACACGCATACACACACACACACACACACATATATATATATATTCTCCAAGTTTATATATAGATGCTCATATATATATATATATATATATATATATATATATATATATAGAGAGAGAGAGAGAGAGAGAGATATCCCAGAAATGAAATATTGTGATATTTTAAATAACTGAGCAATAGAAATAAGTTAAAACATATTTGTACTGTATGTATCAGTAACGGAAACAGCTTGGGCTGAATTTCTCTCTATAGTTTCAGAAAATGTTGATCATTCTAGTGGTGTTGCTTTATGCATTTAGTAATGATGTGCGTCTTTTCATTTCAAAATATTTCTGTTTTCTGTAAACTGTTTTCCCCAAACCTTCATAGGTACCTTTCTATATTGCATTTTCCTCTCATCACGCCATGTTATTAACTTCTTCTATCCCATTGTCTGTTTTTCATTTGATATCGACTAAAACATCAACCAAACATGATAAAGTAAAATAATAAAATACACAATATCATGATAGTGGATTTTGGAAATATTGATTATTAAAATTTAATTATATTTACTATTTTTGAAATATAGAAAAACATTAAAAATAATAATGATAATAATAATAACACATACCTTGTAACCTCTAGAAAAATGCAAACCCATTATTAAAATAAGTAACTCAAAAAAGTTCGCTGTTTTACGTTTTGAGCAAAATAAAAACACATACAGATTTTAGAAAAATAGATCAAGTAATAGAAAGCAAATTTTTTATATCACATAACATTTAAACTAATCATATGATTTTATGTCGTAAGATTAGTCATTGGCGTTAATTTGGTAATACTTGATGATTTTATTGTGCTCTTCTTAAATTTATAATATTTATATTTCAATATGTATATAATGAAACCGGTAAAAAAATTGACACATTAATTTAACGTTATGCCGCGTTAGATTTTGTTTTTATATTTTTCTGGTATAGTTTTTCACTTTTCCATGATTTATTTCACTACTATGTTAATGTTATTTTTATTTCAATTATTATTTACTAGCAAAACATTCGCGTTAGGACATATATATTTATTTATTGTATTTTACTGTCTATTGTCCATCTTATGATATTTCAGTATCAATTCATTCACCATCGAAATAGGCCGTGTTTCGTTTCTTTTTACATTGATTGTTGGAAGAATTAGCGATTTAGCAGAACACCTTTCTTCTCATATTCATTGTGTTTAGCGTGTAACGTATAAGATGCATACCATTGGAGCTATATATACATATAATCATGAAGTTATATTGTGAAAATAAAATTAATCAATTAAGTGAAATATTAGTTTGCAATAGTATACACGCATTATAATATATTATGAACTAGGGAGCCTTAAGACCCCTTCTACAATATTGTTGTATCGGCATTGACTGGTGGTACATTAACTAGTTGTGAAGGGTCAAGGAGATAAAGAAGTAAGCAAATCTAATCCAGATAATTGCCAAGTTGACCGAGGCCACAAAATCCTCAACGAGGATCAATAGTGAGTGTCATTCTAAAATCAACAGCAAGAGATTACGATTACTTAGTAGGAAATTTCACCAAAAAAGTGAATCGTACTAGAAGTCTGGGGGCGCTTTTTCAACGCACATCGCAAAAAACATCACAGAAGTGTTTGATAGTGAGTAATTTCTGATGAAATCTGATGTAAAAACGAGCAGTAAGTACAAATAATACTAAAACATAACAGCACGAGCTGGTGTGATTCGAAGAAAAATGAAAACATATCTGAGGCAAATTAGGGGAAAGGACAAAACTAAAACAGAAATGTTAATTTGATGGAAAGCATTAGTATTAAAATTAAGCATATTAAACAACGTACAGAGAAAAGATCAATCATGTAAGACGAACTTAAGGATACTTGTAGACTGGCATTGAAAGTCTAACATATGAACGTAGAAAATGTATGAACTATGTAGATTTAATAAAATAATATTTTTAGTTAAAAGAATACGTTCATATAAAATAATTAAAATGGAAACGATTTTACTGAGTATTAATGATTTTACCAATCATGTGGAAAATTCTCAGTAAGGAGTCCAAATAAATAAATTCAAGTCAAAGAACATATCTTTTACTCCTCTTACAATTGTACATTAACGTATGTAAAAAAAGCATCACGGCAATTCGAAACAGGACACCTGATTTGATATACATACATTAAATCATAGGAAATAGATTATAAAGCTATTTGCTCTTTGCTGGTAAACACGACAGAATTCTTTACAGTAAATAATACTTGTATTGCGAGGGATGAAATGTGTGAAAAATTGACAGTGAGGAATTTAATAAGAGAGTTGCTTATATGAAATCTATAAATGGCTGAAAATTCTAGAAAACAAATAATATAAAAATGAGTATTGAAATAAATGTATTAAAAGAAAAATAAAAGAATTAGAAACGAAGAAAAAATAATAAACATACAAAGTTTGACCAATAATATACTTCGGACAATGTATAGGTTTATCTACATAGCAACGTAAGGACATTCAACAGTAAAGTAAGAAACACAATTTTATCTAAAATGCACAACTACAAAACCTGATACTGAAATACACTGCATGCTATAGAGTGTAAATGAGTATTAGAGCTTAGTATAGAAATTGATATTTCGAAATTTTTATAGGGGAGGTTATTTGAGAATACCAGAAATATCATAGGTCGACCCCTGAATCGGACCCGCTTTTATATCATATTGGTGAACACCTGGATTCTTATCTTATTAAGGGAATATTTGATCATTATTAGCATTCGTATAGTGATATCATGGGATGCGTTGATGTATTGCTTATAGTTTCCGACTGATTAGAACAGTCTACCATAATTGTCAATCCTAATTGAAACATGAAGTACACTATAAAAACGTAATTTGTTATAAAGTTTTATCTTAAAGGAGCATAAGTGAAATAAGCCTGATGAATTCACATCTATTATAATACAAATTTGTTTACTTATCTGAGTTTAACCGAAGTACCTTGTGTAATATATGTTATAGAATGAAATACCCTCGTTGATAGTCATTTTCATACAAAGGCTGTTTTTTAAACCGATTCAACCTATATAATATGAATTACCAATTAGAGACGATATACGATCAGAAATTTAATCCAAATTAGACAACCTTAAAGTAAATTTACGCTTTGTGAAAATTAACTTGCAAAGTATTATTCGAATTAAGTAAGCATGAATTGTTCTTTTACGCTCAGGACTAGTTGAATAATATACACAACTATTAATAGAAATTACTTGAAACGTATGTTCTTCTTTCAGGTGTCAATGACATGCAGAATGTTGTCTGACTCTGAGGCAACGCTAATGAGAAGTATAAGCCTATCCCTTGAGTCTATTAGCAAGGGTCGCTCCAGTAATCGAGGTGATCAATCTTGCACTTAAAAAAAACAGAGCCAAAAATACGTCGAACGCAAAGACGAAAGTGCAAACGAATATGAACATTTGTTTAATAGAGTTTGTATTTATTCTGCAAAACGGATTAATATACATTGACATCAGGAGAAGTTGAATTGACAGGCACGATACAAACTCGATTTTGGACAGCAGAAAAGTGCATTAAACAGTAATAAAAAAACCTCGAACCTGGAATATCAGGATGGGCTAAATAAACACGAATTAGAAACTAGACGGTGCTGGATCTATTTCAGGTATACTGGTTATAGCACTTAATAGTTAATGATATATATATATATATATATATATATATATTAATTATGGACTAGCAGGGGTTACCCGGCGTTGCCTGGGTGATCGGCCCCCTTCCCACTCCGAGGGGTAACAAAAAAAGTCATCCCTGTGGATTTACATGCTTGGTGCTGGCCTCCCCCCTTCAGGGAGAGATAATCCCCAAGACAATACTACGATACTGACAAAATAACCCTTATCCCCGAGTGACCTCCAGGCCTTGATAAGTGGTGAAAAAAAACACTGCTTAAGTTACCTAAAGCGAAATAGATACCTTTAAACGAAAGTCACATTTAAGACTAACAACAACAACAATATATATATATATATATATATATATATATATATATATATATATATATATATATATATATATATATAACGCAACAAAGATATACAGCTGGTTCGTTGATAGTAATGTCAAATCGGATTAGTGAATTTAACCACTGTCAAGCATTTCATGTACTTTATTTCTATTCCTAATTTAAACGCAAATTTAATGAACAAAGCTTCTATCCAAGAAATACCTTACTGCGGAACTCTCTTTCGCTGGTCTAGTTTCCAGCTAACTACAACATGATCGTGAACAATGTAATGTGAACACGTTGTTAATGTTCCGACTTCTAAGAAAATAGAATTCTATCCAATTATCACAATAGGTACCCACAAACCTGTTATCACCTTACACGCTTTAACTCTCATTCTCGAATAGTATTCCGGTTTTTATAAATGATTACTTTATTTTAAGCAAAAGAATAAAAAAGGTAAAACTAGAATGACAAATCAACACAAGTACACAAACGAATCAATCACTGATGAAGATCACTACAATTGATATTACATTTTTTATACTCTTCTAACTTTTCTCTAGTACCAAGCAAAAGGAACGTTTAGCAAGCAACTGTATTTGCCTTTCTTATTGAGTTGAAATATATTTGCACTATTTATATTTCTTCTCTATTCCGAAAACGAAAATTCATTTTTCATTTTGGAGTTAATTCATTTAGCTTCGTTTTATTTTCTCTTTTTTATCTCATTTTCATCTGCGTCTGATAAGAACATATTATATGTGGCTGCCAGTCGTACACCTGGTATTTCATTATTTTCGATATATAATCCCAACTCTGATCATTAATCGCATTGCCTCCAAATATTTTATTGTTTTATTTGTCAGGATTATTTCACCACTTAGATGGAAAAATACACTCATGAATAATGATAAGTATTTGTCATTATTTTGTTTTTGCTGTTGTTGTTGTTGTTGTTGTTATTATTATTATTATTATTATTATTATTATTATCACTACTACTACTAATACTACTATCGTAATTTCAGTTGAAAAATTCTGTCTCTGCCAATTAATTAGTATTTTCTATTATCTGATCATAGAATCATTATCAAAATTACGAAGGATTAGTATTTTCTTTTCTCACAGAATTATAGAATTTTCCGCATTTTTCACATAATCTGGCCTGAGTGATGGCTCCTGGCCAGCACAAATAAAGGCTTATTTCCTAATTTAAAAGCGAGATTTTGACGTTATCATTTCATCTCAAACTAGTCCCTAGTCAATTTTCATTCATTTATTATCTTGAATAATCAGTCTTCTACTAAATTGCTCATTTGAAGTTTTCAAATCTCGGCACACCCTTTTATAAACTTTTATTTACAATTGGGAAATGTAAACTTGAAGAATAGTCCCTTCCTCTTTGAATCATCATTCCTCATCTATAAGCTTCTTATTACCGTTGTAGATGAAGATTTTCCAACAATGTTCTTCTGATTTTACGCATCGTTTTACATCCCTTGCCCCCCTCCTCTTTTCCTTTTTCACATATATGTTATTGACATCAAATTTGGAGTGAGAATTTCGAGTCATTTTCATTGATATCCGTACATATTTTCATTATTATCTGTTCATATTGTATGATTTGTGTTCTTTATATTGAATAATATATACCCACTACTGACAAATAGCTACTGCTAAAGTGTTTACTTCTGAGATTTTGTTTTCCTCATTGCATCTTGGAATAATAACTAACACTACCTCTCTCTTGTATTATCCTCATATTTTTTTCATCTTAGCTGTTTCCATTTTTATTTAATTCAACAATTACTAAACAGGTGTATGTTTCTTCCATTCCATAACTTCCTCATTCAAAATATTTGTTTCTGCGCTTTCAACAATCTTACAATTAATACGTACTACACTAGTTTATATTTTTTAATTACGCAATAACTGAATATCTACACCCTATTCACACAAATTCTTTGTTGATTGGTGTTATTTTTATACAAATTTAAGTATTGCAGGCATTATAAATAGTTACTCAGTACTTCTTTTTAACGATCTATCGCACTTAGTTATCTTTAGCCATAGGAAGGTCAAGAGGGATGTAATACATACAAACATGAATGACACTAAAATGCCCCTTAGAGAAACCCATATCCCACAAGAACGTATCCATAAATTTCCCCATTAAATGACAATAACGTCTACCATTCTTTTATATTTCTCTCAAGAAATCTCACGATTTTTTCGTTTCAAAATATTTCCATACAATCTTTAATCCAGCTATCTAGCAGCAATTAATCTGCTGTAATCTACAGGTATAGTATTATATTAGCATGGTGGGGCAACGCATTAGATACACTAGTTCATGATTAATATTATTGTTCAAGTCAAAAGATTTTGTTAGTTAAACTTAGATTAAGAAAAATATTTAGAATAAATGTTCACTTGCGTTAATATAGAAATGTAACTAAAAGTTAAAGTGGTCTCATTATAATTTAGTTTCCAATTAAATAGTGGCATGTAAAACATAAGCTGATTATCTGAGTGACGAACATTAATTACGTAAGGATAAAGGTTAAAAGGCGTATCATTCAGTAAACAATTTGGGGCGGGGAAAGAATTAGCAGACCCGGTTGGAGGAGAAAGAGAGCTATAGAGAGTAATGGTACCAGGTAGGATTTAATGTTGATAGTAAAGATCTAGAAACAAAGTTACCCCTTTCCAATGGAGGAAATGTTCGTAATACAGCCGTTTCAAATACCACCAAGACTTCAAATTATATTAATATTCATCTGTAACTTTTATGCGAGTCCGTCAAATCAAGACCAAAGAAGGACCAAATATGTTAAAGATTGATCGGATTTTGAAACCTCAAATAAGTGGTATTTGTCCTTTGTGTTGTAATAGTATTTATGCATATACTTGTCCCATAATGAATTGTATTTAGATGTGCATACACAAACAACACACTCATGATAAGACAATATCATAGCGACACATTTCTAGACGAAAACAAGTATATATACACGGCATAGTCATAGACATGGCTATGACACGTATATACCGACGTATATATATACTCTCTTACAATCTTATCACTAGATTATGAAAGTATAAGTATATGCATACGCGCATATATGTTACAGGAAAAAGGGTGGTTCCCTTTCTATGTAAATATGAAAACCATTATATACATGAAATGAGATTAGGATAAGCCGAGACTCGAACCTGTAAGAAAGGTTAGGAAATAAAATGTAAGAAATCGGAATGTTGAAAACGTATATTGTTAAATTCTATTATAAATAGTTAGATATTGTTTATATTGTAAAATTAATTGGTTGTGCATTCTCTTATAAGCTGGATATTAAAAAATGTCAGCTAAAAAGAATGAACAATACAAATTAAAAATACATTGTTAAAAATAAGTTAGGTTAAAAATAGGTAAGGAGAGGATTCTTTGTTTACAGATGTGTGATTTGCAAAAACGTGTGCAGAGCCACGTGTATTGGTCACGTATGGGATATACACTTCTGACGTCATAGACAAAGGACGATTCTCCATATAGTCCGGTGGGTTCGAATTTCAGAGTCGGTCTGCTAGTCAGTCAGAGAGAGAGAGAGAGAGAGAGAGAGAGAGAGAGAGAGAGAGAGAGAGAGAGAGTTGAGAATCAGTTAGCTGTCAGTGGTCAGCTGACCCTTTGGAAACGAAAAGAAGAACAGTAAACTATGAAGATCCCGAATTTGCATTCCTGACGTCATCAGCATTTGACCGGTCCACTGAATAAAAAATCGTCGAAGTGTTTTTGTAAAACTGTTGTTGTGTCATCTTTCAACAGAAGGTAATGTGGTAATCATCTTATTATGAACATTGCGTAACCATTCCAAGAATATGTATCTCTCTTCCCATTCATCTGTGTTATAAGAACTGTGCATCTGTCCTCCTCTCGCTTTGTCGTATAAGAAATATAAGAACTGCCCATTTATCACCCTATCACCCTCATATATATATATATATATATATATATATATATATATATATATATATATATATATATATATATATGAAGTCGCAAGCATCTCAGAACAGAACTGTATATGTGTAAATATCTTCGTCTCCCTCATCACTATCGTTATATCCGTTATATGTATTGACGCAATATGAACTCTCCCGCTATTCAACATATACACCGGACATTACGTGTGTATCGACTATATAACACATTTTTAAAAAAACTGTATTTCTTTATTTCTATTCTGAAAAATAGTCTTAAATATCCAGTGTAATCTTGCAGGCGCGAGCAACTCGCCTACATCTGATTTGTTCCACGGGTAAAATCTTGTTAGTTTAAAATTTTGATTTATCTAATCTGCCATAATGCTTGTAAGAACGTGTAACACCATGAAATACACACCATTAATCAATATTTATATTTGATTTATTTCTAACAGAGCACCCATCGACTATTTGAATTATATCCAGGCATTATATAATAAATCTAAATTATAGTAATTTCAGATGCAAACAATTTCATGCCAGTGGATAGGGATATTTTATCCAATATATTTGACACGATCTGAAACAGTCTAATTTGAAATCGTCATATATTGTCGTTGAACCTTCTCTTTGTTAACTTTTACCGCAACATTTTAGTCGGAACATATTTTCAAGTTTATTATTTAAATCCAACAACCTCAGTATATTCAATTGAACAATTTGTGCAATTTATCAAATCGGTTTTTTTATTCTAATTATTCTTGTTTTATTATTGTCTCAGTAGAATATTTTGTTAAAAAAACAAACTATTCTGTGAGAGCTCTTCAATTTTCTTTCCGTTCGCTTTTCTTTTTGCACTTTTTGCAATCATTATTTTAAGGACAGTTTGTATTTCTGTTTTGCATCCAATCTATACTTTGGATTATATTATTCGTGTCTTCCTCGCACTCAATTGTCATTTTCACTCAGATTCAAGCAAGTTATCATCTTATTTTTAAAATTATCTTCTACCCTTATTTAACTTTGGATTATGTATTTCGTAACGCTCGCATTTTCTCATTCCGAAATATTTCCGCGAACTACTTTATACTACAATTTACACATTTGCTTTTGTGATAGTTCTGTATTCTAAATTATATATTTTTATTTATCTGTCTACCTGACACTTCAGAAATGTTTTGTCTAGTTTCTCCAACAGTATCGTATTACTCACGTTTTCATTATCACAATAAAATGTTTAAGTCTTGAAACTATCCCTGTAAAATTTGAACATAATTCCTGTACTGCAACATCGGTTTCCACTTCATTACTTATTACCTCGTGTCTTATATTGTTTCTATTCCTGCCGCTGGCGTTTCAGCCACATTTTTGTATATATTTTCTGAAATCGTGCAAATAAATTAATAAAATATTGTTTCCATTAATGGGTAACCTATTCTTTATTTGCTTCTTACATTATTCTGTGGTCTCCTGTCTTTTTATGGTATCCAATTCCAGTACTGCTTACTATCCATTTGTTTTTAGCTGATCACGAACACGATACTTTGTTTATTATAACGTTGCTTGTTCTATCCATTATTTAAAAATCTCTGCTCCTTCCTATAAGGTCGCTGGAAAGATGGTGGGATCCTTCTACCGCTCCAGAAGATATCTCACTACTGATGCAATTCTCTATCTATATAAAAGCCAAGTACGTCCAAGGATGGAATACTGTTGCCATATCTGGGCAGGAGCTGCTAATAACAGCCTATCCTGCCTTGACAGAGTACAAAATAGACCTCGGGGCTTAGTGGGGGATGCCCTTTTCTCTACCCTGCAACCTCTCTCCCACAGAAGAGACGTTGCGAGCCTATCCTTGTTTTATCGTTATTTCCATAGCAGATGCTCGTCTGAACTCCAATCTCTGGTCCCCCCCACTCGCCAATCTTTCACGAAAAACACCCGTCTAGCTGAATCCACTGTGAAAAATATCCCCCACTCTATATCTGTGCCTAAATCAAAACGCGGATTCCATGAACAAAGCTTCTTTCTTAGAACTGCACGCCTGTGGAACTTTGTTCCGTCTGCCTGCTTCCCACCGGACTACAACTTGGATGTCTTCAAGACCAATGTTAACAAATTCCGAATGAACCACCCCCTTAAGTAAACACTTCCTCAAATCTCCACACTAACGTAATGTACTTGCAATAGCCCTTATCTCTGAGTGGCTTCCAGGCCTTGATAAGTGGTGATCAGTGTGTAAAAAAAATAAGCTTTCCATTTATTTTATCATATTCCCATTGATTACTTCTGATGAGGAACTTCATTATAACCATTTATTATCTCTTTACGTCACATCATTCTCGCAGTTACAAGAATTTTATCATGTGTTTGCTGTTGTATCAAGATCCGGGCTGCAAGCTTCATTTTGAATTCTAATTTAAATCACTTTTTTTATGCTGAGCACTGTTTGAGAAATAGTTTTTAGTATTTTACTACAGCCATTGTTTAGAATAAAAATACCTTTCAAACTTGCGTTTAGCTTAATCTGTGTTAAGTAAAAGATTGTCTTTTATGTGACACTAAGCTGACGGGATACCGGCCTCGTTCTTAGAGATTCGAGCATAGAATATCAAGTTTGCATATATTCTACTGATGTACTCTACAATAAAGCTCACAGTATACAGTTGCAACTGCTTGTGTGATCCACAACGTTGTTTAATTATGGAAATAACCGAATATAATCTTTCATTCAAAAAGTAGTAATTTTGCACTTGGTCCTGAACTGTCATCTAGGCTTCAGCCTCTGTCCGATCGACGAGATGTTGCATCCCTCTGCCTGTTCTACAAATACTTTAATGGTGAATGCTCTGACGAACTGCAAACACTTGTACCTCCCCGACGTAAATAACCCGCGATAAACCGGACAAGCTACTAAGTCTCATCCCTTTACAGTAGAGATCCCTAGGTGCAAGAAAGCCTTTTACTCCAATAATTTCTTCCCCAGAACTGCGGGTCTTTGGAACTCCCTTCCGGGATTCTGCTTGTCCAACTGCACTGATATGCAGAAGTTCAAGTGTAATGTTAACAAACATCTTTCTACTAATCTCCCTTCATAATGACCCCGCAAATTAAGTCCCTAATAGTAGCCACCCGCTTCAAAGTGGCACTGTGCCTTGTTTGGGATGAAAATTGAATTAAAAAAAAATAAAATAAATAATATATATATATATATATATATATATATATATATATATATATATATATATATATATATATACTGTATCCTCCTATCCTCTCTCACACTTTACCGTAAAAGTGCGTGGTATTTTATTTAAAGTGTGATTTCTTTTTTGCTTTTTATTTATCTTTCCCTTTTTGCTGGTTTTCACATGCTTCTTCATTATTAATATTGCGTTTGCACGTGTGTCTCACGCTGACATCCGAATGATTTCGTTAATTTTTTTATGCACTTCCATTTCGTATAATAAATAATTTTACCAAAAATGTTTCAAAGTTTTCTTTTTCGCTGTCGATTATAGCAGATGGCACATAAGTGATCTATTTATTTATAAATAACTTTAACCTGAATTCTTCAGAACTTTTGCTTTCGATTTCTGCTATACCTATGTGCACTCCAGTAATCTATTTCGTTATATTTTTTTTATCAAGAATTCATTATAATTTTAGTTTCAATTTCAATTATAGCTGAAAAGTTTGGAGTTCGATCTCTAATAGAATTTTTGTTCTAAACATTTTAAATTTAACATAAATTGTATTCAGGTAGAGAGCAAATTTCTAAATCCGTTTCTAGCTGAGAATTTGACTAGGAAGGTGTCAAAGTTCAAAATAATTTACCTTTGCGGTCTTTAGCAAACTATCCAGCAAATGTAGGGCCTAAACATTTGAAAATATGCATAAAGTGTTTTCAGACATGCAGCAAGATCATTAATAAGTTTTTTTTTATCAGGAATTTGTCTTCTAAGAGGTCAATGTTGAAAAAGTTCACCTTTGTAGACTCAACCAAACTCCCCCGCCAATTATGGGGCTAATCACTTTCAATTTTAGATGTAATTTTTCTGGACATGAGTCAAACTATTTAATATATATGTATATATATATATTTACATAAGTTAGGAACAGTACATATATATATATATATGTATATATTTTCATAAATTTTGGTTTCAGTTTCGATTCAAGCTGATGCACCTGAATCATATGGATATATTATTTAAATCGCAACCTTATAATATATAAAAACCGGAAGAATATTAACTCTAAAATAATACAATTTGCAAAAATTAAAATATCATATTTCCACATATTATTTATTCCGTGGATAAATATAATGTCATGTGATTTTCATGTGTTATTAAGATTAAAAATTTAATAAAGTTTATTGAAAAAATGTGACAGTAAAGTTTTACGTATTATCATTTTAAAAAAAATATATACTGAGTTCAGTGAATGTTTTTATTTCAAGATTATTAATCATTTGAATATTTCCCGTTTTATTTATTCAATGTCGGAACGTCCGGTGCAATCAACAGTTTTCTTTCTTACACCTAGAAAGTATTTGGTAGATAACAATGCCCATTTTGGAAACGCAATTGTCCGGGTGTAAATTAAAGGACATCCGTTAGCCTTTTAGTAGTACCCCTTGCAGCTAAAAGCAATCAGCTCTTTTCCCCAAAGAGTATCTCTTCCCAATGTCTCCCACACACATTTACACACAGTATCACACTTTCTTATATATATATATATATATATATATATATATATATATATATATATATATGTGTGTGTGTGTGTGTGTGTGTGTTTATCTATTTTTCTTTGTCCATTTTATATATATATATATATATATATATATATATATGCACGCAATAGTTTATAAAATATATATAGCGATTAAGCTACACTGAATATTCCGCGTTTCAGGGTGGATGAAACGCGGAATATTCAGCGCAGCTTAATCGCCATATATATTTTATATATTACTAACTATCTCTACCTACATATTGAGCACTTTTGGAGTAAATAATGATGTTTACGCATACATTTATACTTTCGTATATTACTTTTATGTGAGTAAATGAAGTAGTTATAAATATAGTTTGACTTTTTGCTGGCTATCTTGCTCTTGCTTGTTGCTGGATGTCAACATTTTTAACCGAGAGAGAGATTTAGCTGTCGTACAAAGCTAAAACTCTGTAACATCATCTTTGTATAGATACTCCCTCAGGCATTTGTCTATTAAAAAAAAAGAAAAAAAAAGTCCTGTGGCGATAAAAATGTTGTGACGTGTGTACGCCTGTAATGCTGGATGCATGTAACAATTAATCTGCCATCATTATATGTATTTATGTATGTATATGTGTATGTATATTTATATATGTATGTGTGTGTATATTTATATATGTACATGTGAGTTTATATGTATTTATATCTATGAGTATATGTATATGTGTCTATGTGTATATATGTTTGTGTGTATATATATAAATTTATATATGTTTGTATGCATGTATGTGTGTATATTGCATGTATGTGTATGTATGCATGTGTGTATGTATATGTATGTGTATGTGTGCATGTATGTGTGTATGTGTATGAATGCATATATATGGATGTGTATGTATATGTAGGTAAGTGTATGTATATATCTGCATATGTGTACGTATATGTATGTGTAAGTATATGTGTGTATGTATTTGTACATGTGGATGCATATGTATGCATATGAGTATGTATGCATGTGGGTATGTATATGTATATTTGTTTATTATGCATTGTGTATGCATATGGGCATACATGAGCGTATGCTTATAGACACGTATGTATACATCTATACATTTATATGTATGTATACCAATGACCGTCTTGTTTATGTTTGCATGTGTGTATGTATATGTATATGTGCGTAGTGTGTATTTTGTATGTACGCATGTATACATGTGTGTGTGATATGTGTACATATGTATGTGTGCGTGCGTGTATATATATATATATATGTATGTATAACAATGACCGTCTTTAGTGTCATGTCTGCTTGAGCATGTGAATTCGTTGGCAGGACTATATGTCTTTTTCGGGCTCATGAACTTTCAGTGTGTGAGGAAGTGGCACTTAACCACCGTATTAAACACGAACAATCAGCGCCGTATTCCCCCTTCCAAAATGGCAACGCTGAAAGAGCATGGCGAACTCTTTTTAAGATGACAAGATGCTTACTTATCGAATCGAAATTAGCGCATAGTTTATGGAAGTACGCTTTAAGGGCAGCAGTATATATCAGGAATAGATCGTTCAATAAGAGGCTAGGAAAATGCCATATGAACAGAATGCATCTGTTTGGTTCTGATTATAGAAAACACAACTAAACTAAATACTACAAACGAAACAGGTACTTTCGTAGGTTACGATAACAAAACCAAAATGCCATGAAAAGGGTTAGATGTGTAAAATTCAATGTTACATTAAATTTAAAAAATGGCGATCCAGTGGATGAAAAACGTGAAATATTACCTAGTATCTTAATCGATCATAATTAAACTATTTATAACGACGACAATTACAGTAGAACTTCTGACGAAAATATTAACCAGGCACGTCGATACCCAATAAGGGAGCGAAAAAGGCCAGCCTTCATACAGATTGAAAAGCTACAAGATTACTCCGTGCATTACTGTTATTCGGTGAATAGCGCACCGGAAAGTTATAACGAGGCGATTAATTCAGAAAATCGCCAAGAATGGGAACAAGCTATGTTATCTGAATTGAAAGCTCTATCTGAAAATAAAACATACGAAATAGTGGCAAAACCAACAGATAAAAATATAATTTCTTCATGCTGTTTTTTTTCCAAAAAAATCACAGCTTCTGGCAGTGAAATTTTAAAGTAAGATTTGTTGCAAAAGGTTTTTCACAAATTTCTGGAGTAATATATTTTGCAACATTTTCAACAACGACAAATTTAACGACAATTAGAATTTTATTACAACTTGCCGCTCAATACAATTTAAAAATACATCGAATAGATGTAAAAAAAAAACGCTTATTTAAATACTCCGATTGGCCGGGAAATCTACATTGACCCTCTAGAAGGATTTAAAATGAAAAATAAAGTTGGGTGTGGAGATTAAATTAATCGTTATATGAATTAAAACAAAGGGCACGCAATTGGAATTTAACACTCCATAATAAATTTAATAGAACAGGAATTCAAGCAATGTCATGTAGCTCATGTAGACGCGTGCATGTATACAAAAGCTGTAGGCAATAAATTGTTGATTTTGTTTTTTTTGTGTTGCCGATATATTACTCGCCTCAAACTGTGACAGCACTTTAAAAGATGTTAAAAATGAATTAAATAAAAAATTTAAAATGGCCGATCTTGGACAACTGTCATGGTTCCTTGGTATAAAATTTACCTGTGAAAATGAAACCATGACTATGAACAAATCACGATACATTGAAAAAATTCTACTCAAGTTCGGAATGCAAGATTGTAAGCCGCGTTCAACTCCCGTCGAAATGGACAAAAATAAAAATATAGGTACCGAAACAAAATTCATAGACAATCAGATATACAGGGAAATTGTAGGGATCCTCATCTACTTGATGACCGTAACAAGTCTGACATATGTTACCCTGCAACAAAGCTATCTCAAAACTTATCGAAACGAACAATTAAAGACATTAATCGTATGAAACAAATGCTTTGTTACCTAAAAGGAACGAAGGAACACTCTTTAATATTTAAAAAAGTCTACATATCCTCTAAATTTAGAAGGCTCTTCGGATTCAGATTGGGGTAACTCTGAGGATAGAAAAAGTGTAGCGGGGTATTGTTTTAGACCGTCAACGACTGGACCGATGATCTTTTGGAAAACTAAAAAGCAACAAAATGTTGCCCTTTCTACTTGTGAAACAAAATATGTGGCTCTTACGCATTCCGTGCAGGAGGCAATTTTTCTGAACACCCTTCTAAAATCTATTTTAAAACCAGATCTAAGTAAAAAACCTATAGTAATTCATTGTGATAATCAGAGCAGTATCTTATTAGCAAATAATTCTATGATTCATCAAAGGTCGAAGCATATTGATATAAGATATCACTTTATAAGGGATGAAATAAGGAAAAAAATCTATTACTCTTACTTATGTGACGTCTGAGAATAATATAGCCGACATTTCTATTAAACCTACGAAAAGAATAAAATTAAGACATTTTGTAACCGAACTTTTTGGAATCTAATTATGAATAAATCTCTTTTAAGAAAAACAAAAAGAGAAGCATGAGCAGTCAAAATCACACACAATAAAAAATGTAAATTGTCCCGGGCACGACGTTAAACTGCGACCATTTCTACCTTACTAACCAAATATGCCAACTAATACCTAACATAATGTTTCCAGTTTTGGTAAAAACAATAAATAAATAAATAAAATAAAAGGTAACTTGTTAAAAACTTTTCTTTGTAAATGTCTTATTTGTCAAATAATTCTTTTTTGTATCTTTTTTGGCAAACATTTGTAAAAAAAAAAATATATATTTGTGAATTTTTATTTTTATTTATTTATTTATTTTTCTTTCCTTTTCTCAAGTCAAATCCAAATTAAATCCGAAAGGATTTTTCCATTATATAAAAAAAGGGTGTGTGTAAAAACTTTTTGACTCCCAATGGGGTTAGTTATTTATTTGCCGTCCACCTCGGCAAGCGAAACTGTGCAGGACTACATGCAGAGGTTAGTGCACTTGGCTATAGGTTCGTATGGTAGTCTAGATACGAACAATGAAGTAATAAAAAGCCAAGTGATAGGTTTCTTCATCGAGGGGCTATATGACAGACAAGTCAAAATCGCTGTCATGAGGGAAGAACCATCGGACCTCAAGGTAGCCTATGAAAAGGCCCTAATAGAGGATCGGTGGCAAACCCGCATAAGAGGCAATGCCCGAGAAGAAGAACCTATGGAAATAAATTATAGTGGGCGCCAGAGGAATATAGAAGCGATAAGGAAAAAAAGATTCCCAGAGCCAGATAGGGGGCAGAGGAATTATAGAGGATTTAATAGGGGACCCGGCTTCAAGGCAAGAGAAACAGAGCGCCCTTGGCCGGAGATTAAGTGTTACAATTGCGGAAGAAAAGGCCATATAGCCAGGAACTGCACCTTCCCTAAGTCGGGAAACGAGCAGACCCCACTCGCAAGACGCCCAGCGAGAGGAAGAGGGGTGAACAGTCAAAGATCATAGGACATATGGGCGCCGCTAATTGCATCCCTATTAAGATAGAGAAAAATAAGTTTAGGGCTTTAGTAGATACTGGCGCCGAAATTTCTGTAATAAAAAGTACTGTATTAGAAAGTCTCAGAGAGAAGCCTGAGATAAAGAAAATAGAGATGAATTTAAGGACTGCAAACGGGTCACCTCTCATAGTGCAAGGAGTGGCGCGTTTACAAATTAAAGTAGGAAGCCAGTACATTCGACATGATTTTGTAGTGACGAAAAACCTTAAAAGGAACGTCATATTGGGCCGAGACTGGCTCAAGCAAAATAGTGTTAGAATGTACTTTGATTTAGGAGCAATCCGATTAGGCAGCGAGTACATAGCGCTGCAAGAGGAGGCTTATATTTCGAGTATAGTTAGATTAAGGCACGATGTCACCTTGAAACCGCAGCATTTACATGCGTGCACAGCTCGTGCCGAAATGAGAAATGGTCAGGGTTTAGATTACGAAGTAGTGCAGATAGATAAGGGCTTCCTAAGTGATCTAAGTGGTGTATCCGTAGCGAACACGGTAGTTAAAATTAAAGGTAGGAAAAGTTTTCCCTTGCTAATTATGAATAACACGAACCAGACAGTAAAATTAAAGAAAGGTTACAAGATAGGTAGATGTAGAAGAACAGAAGTAGTAATGGCAATATCAAAGCCAAATAAACAAAAGAAGTCGGGAAACAAAAGTAACCTCAACGGCATAAAAGTGCCAGAAGAAATGAGGAAAGTTTTAAATAAAGTCCTGCAACGAAATACTGATTTATTCGTCACAGAGGATAGATATTTAGGCCGGACTGACACAGTAGAGATGAGGATCGAGACAGGAAAAAACGATCCCATAAAGAAAAACCCGTATAGAACACCTCTCAAACAACGAGAAGAAGTTAATGTAGCACTAGAGGAAATGCTACAGGCAGGGGTGATAGAAAGGTCAAACAGTCCGTGGAGTTTCCCGATAGTTTTGGTAAAAAAGAAATACGGAACAAAGAGGTTCTGTGTAGATTTTAGGGCCCTGAATAAGATAACAAAGAAGTATGCCCGAGCGGTACTAGTAATTGATGATATACTGGCCTCGCTTGGGTCAGCAAAATATTTCTCAAAGTTGGACTTGAAATCAGGGTATTGGCAGGTAAAGTTGAACGAAAAAGATAAAGAGAAAACTGCGTTCACCTGTCATAGAGGACTGTTCCAATTTAATGTAATGCCATTCGGACTTGCTAACGCTCCGGGAGTGTTTCAGGAGCTAATGTCCGTAGTGTTACAGGGACAGGAAGAATTCGCCGTGCCTTATTTGGATGATATTTTGATATTCTCCAAAACAAAGGAGGAACATGTTAGGCATATAGAAAAGGTGTTAGGTAGTTTACGTAGGCATAATTTAAGGTTAAAGGCGGCGAAGTGTGAGTTTTTCGGCAAGGAAGTGCAATATCTGGGATTCCGAGTAAGTGAGAAAGGTATCCAGCCGGAGGGGGACAAGGTTAAAGCAATTCAGGCAATTGCGACCCCAACCACTGTGAAGCAGGTTAGATCCTTTATAGGCATGACATCCTATTACAGGCGATTTATCAAGGATTTTTCTGTAATCGCCGAACCGTTAATTCGGTTAACTAGGAAGCATGCACGTTTCTGTTGGGACGATGCGTGTCAGTCTGCTTTTAATCGATTGAAATCGAAGCTTGCAGAGATGGTGATGCTGGCATACCCGGACACTAACAAAGGATACAGGTTATACACGGATGCCTCCGATTATGCGATCGGAGCAACCTTGTCTCAAATAGTCTACGACCCGGAGGAGGGTCGGGAGATAGAGAAACCCATTTGTTTTCTATCTCATAAGTTGTCTGATACCCAGACTAGATGGTCAACAATAGAGAAAGAAGCATATGCGATTCACTATGCCTTAAACAAGTTGAATCACTACTTGCATAGTGCTACGTTCACCATCTACACGGATCACAGACCATTGGAGTACTTGCTGAAATCTCCGATACAGAATAGGAAGATACAGACGTGGGCATTAAGTATGGCTGGCTATGATTGCACCATACAGTACCTAAAAGGAAAAGATAACGTCTGTGCGGATCTCTTATCCCGTGCGGTAAATGCGAGTCGGGATGAAGACGATCCTCCAGTAGAAATAGATGATAGGAATTACACGGTGAGTGCGATAAACTCGAATCGTTTTGAACCAAGAGAGTTTGTATCGCATAAGGATGACGAAGGCTCACCGGTAGTAAGCGAGCGTCCTACACTATCAGGTTTGGGTATGTGTAAAGAACAAGACGCCGATAGTCAGATCGTCGAATTAAAGAAACGGATGAGGAGCGGTAAAACGTCCAAGATGGAAGAAAAAAAGTACATCATAATGGACGATATCGTATATTATTTATCGCAACCCGACGACGATCCTTTAGTTAGATTATATATTCCGTCTCATTTGAGGATGAAGGTATTGAAACAATACCATGATGAGAATGGTCATATGGGTGTGGAGAAAACGTTCCACTCCATTAAACAGAAGTATTTCTGGCCTGGTTTGTTCAAGAAGGTAAACGAACACATAGGGAAGTGCCTCCCATGCCAGACCAGAAATTTGAGGAAGCAACAACCTCAAATGCAGGAGACCGACATGCCTTCTTTTCCTTTTGCTAAGATTGCATTGGATATTTCCGGACCCTATCCGAGGACTTTGGCAGGCAATCAATACATAATCACGTTCATCGACATGTATAGTGGTTGGCCTGAGGCTTTCGCTGTACCTAATAAAAAGGCAGAGACAGTGGTGCATCTCTTAATTGAGGAAATATTTCCCAGATTTGGTGCACCATTGCAGTTACTTACGGATAACGGACCGGAGAACGTCAATGGGATCATGAAAAGGGCTTTAGAAGAGCTTAATGTTGATCACGTGACCACCTGATTTTACCACCCGCAAAGTAACGGGAAAATAGAAAGATTCCATAGGACGATGCATGACGTACTAGCAAAGAAAATAGGGGACAATGACCGTTCATGGGACATGTACTTGAACCAGATGCTGGCTGCTGTAAGGTTTCATGTCAGCGAAACAACAAAGTACTCCCCCTATTATTTGCTCTATAATAGAGACGTTGTCTTGCCGTTAGACAACATACTGAGGCCGCGTAGAATTTACTACGGGGAAGAGGATCATGAGATCGCTCTGCAGGACATGCATCGGACCTTTACATTAGTCAGGAACAATGTAAAGAGAGCTAGGAAGAAAATGATAGATAGGGCCAACGAGAAAACAAAAGCAGTCGATTTTCAAGTTGGCGACTTAGTTTATTATAAAAATAATAGAAAAAAGGGAAAGCTAGACGTAAGATGGTCTCCATATTACGTAATAATAGAGAAGACGGGGCCAGTCTCGTATAGAATTAGAAGTCAACTGACGGGGGCAGTAACAAAAGCCCATGGGGAACACCTTCGGAAAGCAGAACTGGAGGAATGGGATATCCCCAACAAGCAAGAGGGCTGTAGAAAAACAACCCTGTCAGCACCGGTAGAGGATAGTAGTTCAGATCAAGAATCCTCTAGTGGGGAGGAAGAAAATTATCCCCAACAGAGCAATCGCCATCAACGAGAATCCCCAAGTCAGGAAAACAGGGTCCCGTTGATGGAACGGAAAATAATCACGCGTAGCATGACGGCTGAAAGGGCTAAAGAAGTTGATGAAATATGGAAGGAAGATATATATAACTTAGTGCCCAGGTCGTGCAGAGTTGATTATGATAGTAGGGATCAGCCAACCGTAGCTAGGGCTAGCACGGGGGTTGGGAACTCAGGTTATAATGTAACTGCGGGTCGGGAGCGCGGAACAGGATGTTTGGATTGGTTAAGAAAATTACTCTGTTGATGTTAGGCAACATCCTTATCATAGGGAGTTCGGAGTTGCCACCAATATTTAGGATCCTGGCGTTCTGGTCGAAATTTTTGTACTATATGCTGCCCACATTTTAAACAAGTCATTAAAATGTAAGACTCGTATTTAGTTAATTAGTAATATTAATTAAAGAGCCGAGGTAGTGGAGAATATTGGACAAATCGACCACTTCGGTAAAATTGGTAAATTTGCAGCGTATATTTTGCTGTTAAGTGCGGCCGATGCACTTATACCGAAGAAGACCTTATGCTTTTCTTGTTGATTTTTATTTATATTTTTTTTCTAAGTTAAACGAAAAAAACAATACAGTAAAAGGGATGAAAAAAAAATTTGTGACATTAAAAACATTATTGGAAATGTCGATTGACCGATAGACGATTGAAAAAAAAAATGGTTAATCGAGGGGTGTTATGTAATGAATGGCTGGAACCATCATACATAACTGAAAAGAAAAAAACTTTAATAAAAGATTTAAAAGAGTGGGCATCGAATAATCGATTGTCTACCGGTTGAAAAGAGGAAGGGCTTACGTCATAAACAGAGAAATCGGACGACGATTTTTTTGTTTACAAAACAAATAAACGTGACATTCCTCGTAAGCTCTGGAATTACAGATATTGGCATGAGTGGGTAATTCACGTGTCGCTGCGTTGAAGACAAAATCGAATGATTTTTTGAGGTCAAAACGTGACTTACGAACACATGTATCAACCGATTGACAGGACGCGTGGATAGAAAAAACAAAGCGACAAAATGCCAATAAAAACGGTGAATCAGCAGAGCAGAGGAGAGCAGAGAGAGGAGAACACGGAACAGCATGTGTTGCTGAAGACCGGGTCGTTGAAGCGTCATTTTTCCCTCCTCAGAGCACTGTGAGAAAACTGCTAACTGTGAACTTCAGAACCACCAAAAGAAAAAAGACGATCTGTTTTAAATTGTAACTATATTGTAAAATATAATTTTATACAAAAACAAACACAATTGTGACTTACGTCTTTTAATGCATGTTTTTAAGTTACAGCTGATCGTTCTAAGTCGTTAACCGCTTTGTTTTCAGGTTCAACGTTGTTATGACATTTTTGACAATTGACGAGAGGCAAGAAAAAGAAAAAGTGCCAGTCTAAGGTGAGATAACTCACTAGTCTTAACTCGTTGTCATCACAACCGCTTAGTAAACAAGTGAACCTACGGACGATCGACGTAACTAAAACTGCTATGTACCGCAGCCAGGGAGTCCTACGCACTATTACGATTTCCCAACCTGGGAGCCACACCATAATACAACACGGGGGGCCTCAGGCAGCAAGCAATAAACTTGCCCCACCGGAAAGCCCGGTGGCATGGCCTGGGAGGGTTGACCTCCTAGGTATTACCCAGGCGGTGTACCTCAGTCCAACAGGTGCTGACCGGTTCCCGGCCCCTCACCTGTTGGGCTGAGTGTCAAGTGACGAATCCTTGACTGGTACTACCCTGTCTCCATGCAGCCGAGGCCGCTAGGAGACACATCCCATCATCTCAAGAGAGTAATGGGGGTAGATATTTATTTGCTGCCCACCTCAGCAAAATGTGGCACAAGGCCGGAAAGTGGGAACCCCGCAGGCTCCCCTAAAGGAGGGGCACTCCTGCAATTTTAAAAATTGCCTGAGTAACCCCGTCGGCATTCCCCGGTCGGGGCGCCTCAGGCAGCAAGCAATAAACTTGCCCCACCGGAAAGCCCGGTGGCATGGCCTAGGAGGGTGGACCTCCTAGGTATTACCCAGGCGGTGTACCTCAGTCCAACAGGTGCTGGGCCGGTTCCCGGCCCCTCACCTGTTGGGCTGAGTGTCAAGTGACGAATCCTTGACTGGTACTAGCCTGTCTCCATGCAGCCGAGGCCGCTAGGAGACACATCCCATCATCTCAAGAGAGTAATGGGGGTAGATATTTATTTGCTGCCCACATCAGCAAAATGTGGCACAAGGCCGGAAAGTGGGGACCCCGCAGGCTCCCCTAAAGAAAGGGGCACTCCTGCAATTTTAAAAATTGCCTGAGTAACCCCGTCGGCATTCCCCGGTCGGGGCGCCTCAGGCAGCAAGCAATAAACTTGCCCCACCGGAAAGCCCGGTGGCAAGGCCTGGGAGGGTGGACCTCCTAGGTATTACCCAGGCGGTGTACCTCAGTCCAACAGGTGCTGGGCCGGTTCCCGGCCCCTCACCTGTTGGGCTGAGTGTCAAGTGACGAATCCTTGACTGGTACTAGCCTGTCTCCATGCAGCCGAGGCCGCTAGGAGACACATCCCATCATCTCAAGAGAGTAATGGGGGTAGATATTTATTTGCTGCCCACCTCAGCAAAATGTGGCACAAGGCCGGAAAGTGGGAACCCCGCAGGCTCCCCTAAAGAAGGGGCACTCCTACAATTTTAAAAATTGCCTGAGTAACCCCGTCGGCATTCCCCGGTCGGGGCGCCTCAGGCAACAAGCAATAAACTTGCCCCACCGGAAAGCCCGGTGGCATGGCCTGGGAGGGTGGACCTCCTAGGTATTACCCAGGCGGTGTACCTCAGTCCAACAGGTGCGGGCCGGTTCCCGGCCCCTCACCTGTTGGGCTGAGTGTCAAGTGACGAATCCTTGACATGTACTACCCTGTCTCCATGCAGCCGAAGCCGCTAGGAGACATCCCATCATCTCAAGAGAGTAATGGGGTATGAGACGAATGGATTCGCCAATCATTTTTATAAGCACCGGCTGTGCTAAACAACCAATGAAAATGTTTCAAAATTATTATAAATATTGTCGAATTTTGGATTCAATCAGTTATCTGTTTACTACGTCACGGACTGCATTTGATTCTTGGCCGCCATCTTGGTTACTGATCTGAACTACGCCGCCATCTTTGTTCAACACAATATCTCAAAACTTAACATTACATGTTCACCAACGTTCTGTTTTTATTTCAAGAATTTATCAGAATTATTAAAATGAGGGAAACAAATTACCAATACAATATTTCAACATTGCGATAAGGATGTTTCGTTCAATTTCTGGACCCCGAAAAATCGTTAACATTTCAACATATTTTCGGTGTAAGGGAAGACGTGTTTTTACCGCATATAATTTTTATATATTTAAAAAGGCTGAGGCAATTTACATTCTTTGTGTAATTAAATTGATAAGAGCGTATTTTGGTTTCGTTCTTTATTAACTGACTGTATTGTATAAACTGAAAATATAATATGAACCGGTGTTGGAATTATTAAGGAGTCACTAACGAGGTGCCCTGTGATTTGATGAAAAACCACCAATCACAAATCTCCCTTTTTGGATTCCTCCAACCCCCACGAGAGCGGTTATTTCGAATTCTCTCCCTTGTTTGCTTGTTGAAGCCCTGAAGACAACACGTGTTTTTCAGTCTTCCCCGTCATTCATACCGGACACGTGAGAGAACTATAAACAGCAATTGCAGCACAAAGGATTTAAAGCTTCCTTCTTTTCTTTTAAAGAGAGACGGGGACATGTAATGCAATTTGATGAGGGAGATAGAAGAGAGCTTGCCATTTATACCATGTTCAGTTCTGCTGTTCTTCCTTCTTAACACATATATTAAGAGAGGAATGAGTTATCAGTTCTTTTATCACAGGAGGGGGGCAGTTATTACTTCTTGATAGAAAGGGAGACATTTCTTAATATGATGGTGAGAGACATTACTTAGATGGGTTTATATACAAAGTTCATTATAGATGAGAGAGACAATGATTAAAACTTTCTAACCATTCGCTTTCCAAGGGGGTGGACTGCCTTCTGACAACTGTCAGCTCTGTCTTCCGTCTGTCTCTCTGACTGTCTGACTGAATCTGCCTCTCCCTGTCTCATAAAACTAACAACTATATTGAAAATTCATTTCTCAGCCATGACGTCATCGCATGTCAAAAAACGTGCTCGATCGACCCCGTGGCCTGAACATGCGCGATCCTCACATGCATGATTCGTACGTGTCCTACCAATTTCTTCTATTCTATTTTCGACCTGACTTATTTTCCAGTTTATTTACATTTGCTATTGTTCGTTCTCTTAACTGACCTTGTTTTAATTCAATTTTCATTTAAAGAATTGAATAATTAAATTCCTGTTCAAACCACATATCTAAACTATTTTTTGTGAAAACTAAACAATGGGTAATTCTACATTCCATTCCCCGAATTCATTTTAGAACCTATTTCTGAACCTAGATTACCAAGTTCAATTCTCGTTTTATCCTATCTCATTTTTACTTATTTAATGTTTTTCTTACTTAAAATAAAATAGCATCTGTTCTTGTAACAGTACGCGGTTTAAAGAAAGCACAGGCAAGTGTGTTTCATTATTTGTGTGATGACACTCTGTCTATAGAGTTGTCTGTTTTTAACAAGGAGTAATTTTAAAAAAAATTGAAAAGAGAAAAGTGCTGAGAACCACTCAAATAATAAAAATCCCGATTTTTAATAAGGAAAACTCAATTTTGAAATCAGTCAAATACAATACACCAAACAAAATGTGTTGCAAAGATATATATAATAAAATACGTTAAATGAGCCTTTTTGACAGGGACGATCGAGCATATTTTTGTGCTTTAAGCAAGTATGATATATATATATATATATATATATATATATATATATATATATATATATATATATATATATATATACCCGTATCTCCTCCAGCCGTTTCTTGCCAGATATTGCAGTAAATTTTCTTCTCTTATATAAAAAAAAACTAGCAAGACCCGTTAACCGTCGTTGCCTGATGGAAACATGCCCCTCCGCTCCATAAAAAAAATATGTACAGCTGGTGTCGGATGGCCCAACTCCCAACTCGCAACTCCCAACCCCCAATCACTTCATGTTAAGAATGGCTTTTAAAACAGACACTCCCAACATCCTCATGATAAACATGGCTTTCAGACTGGACACCTTTAACCTACCATGTAAAGAACAGTTTTCGGAATTGACACTCTAATCTCTGAGGGGCGGCTTATCAAAATATCTACTCCAAATTTAATTTTGATAATCGTAGATTTTGTGTAGTATCTCCAATTTTAAAGACAAAGACAAATTACTAACACACAACAGGAAACCACCATAAACTGTAGGCACTACAAATCCCACCTCTCTAGAAACTATACACCTTTCTAAGACATCTTTTAGACAACACCACCTTAACTCACCTAAACTATACACTTACCATATACACCAAATTACCATAACATATACTCAACTAAACCCCCTTAAACAATTCTCCCTACACCCTACATCACCTCACCCCCTTCCCAAGAATCCCCCTAAATCCAACAAAATAACACATACCCTCAATCACCACCAACCCTAAACACCCCATAACCTTATCCCACATAACTACCCAATAATCGGCGTCAATTCTCCTCCCCCTAGCCAAACTCACACACCCAACCCCAGCACACCCTACATACAACCTCCACGATTTAACACTGGGATTTATTTACATATAACTATGTGGATTTACACCTGCACAGGTAAGTACGTATTGAAATGTATAACTGACTGGTGTCTTATGTGCATAGATATATACCTTGGTGTTTGACACCCCAATATAGTCTTCCGTCTAATCCGATCTATAATACTCTAAAAAACCAAATACCCCATCTTAGAACAGTAACTACAGTACTTTATCCCCATAAAACTACCTCAAACTCCTCCCCAAAATCTATAAGTATGCCCACCTAGGACCACTATCCCAAGTGCGTGTGAGCTTATTATTGCGTATGTAGCTACATGTGTGTGGAACCTATGTCCATATTTAACGACGTATCACGTTGTATATCTGTACGTATATGTGTGCGTAGATACCGGTGTGTATGTGCGAGTAGGTGTGTATCTTTGCAAATGTATGTATGGGTGCATGTATGTGTGTATATGTATATGTGTGTATGCATGTATGGGTGTCTGCATGCATGCGTGTGGGGCTGTGTATCTGTAAGTGTGTATGTATATGCGTGCGTGTGAGTCGGTGCTCACGTGTGTACCCAGATCAAATCACTAAAAAACCTCCATTAATGAAAATATTGCGTCGATGCACTTAGAAATGAGTTTATGTTTACA
The DNA here is from genome assembly GCF_053919585.1 of Euprymna scolopes. NCBI lineage: Eukaryota > Metazoa > Mollusca > Cephalopoda > Sepiida > Sepiolidae > Euprymna > Euprymna scolopes. Next base: position 61,376,625 of record NC_136482.1, on the reverse strand, counting down.
TCTATGTATACTCATATCTACGTTCAACGACGGTATTACGTCTATATATTAACGAAGGAATTTAGATTTGCATCTAGGTTGAAGAATATGTCTATACCAATAACTGTCTGTATATTTGGAGGTGTATGTGTATATATGCATGTATAAGTCCATGTGTGTCCGTGTGTACATGAGGGTATCGATATATGTACGTACCTATGCATACGTATGTGTATGTTAGAGTATATGTGCCCGCTACCTGCTATCCACATATGTATGTATGAGCGTGCAGCTGTTTATATGTCGATGTATGTGTTCACGAGTATAAGTATCTGTATGTGCGCGTATGCTTGCATATATGCGCGGGAATACATGTATTTCTGAGTCAATATACGCAGATATGCTCATGTATACGGTTGCATGGGTGTATAGGTATCTGTGTGTATGTATGTATATGTGCGCATCGATGCTGAATCACACGTACTAAACTTAACACTTTAAGGCCAATTGAGGTCAACGGGAGCAATGCGGGTATATATGTATGCATGTATGCATATGCGCATGTGTTTACATGTTGAGGCAAAGATGTATGTGTACATGTGCGCGTTTGTTTATGTGTATGTGTGTGGTATGCTCGCATATGTGTGCTCGCACGTGCGGCACAAGGCTAACCTTATCAAAGCATTTAACAACAAATAAATAAAAAAATATAAAAACATAAAAAATAAAAACCAAATAGATAAACCGAATCGTAGCCCCCTACCAGCCTCCCAGCCTAAGCGAACACCCAACAGGTCCAGACATACTTACCAAGAAATAATCTCACATACGGGACGCCAACAACCAAACCTTAGAACCCGAAATTTAAGTAACCCTCTCTCCTTACCCCTACATATCTCCCTCCTGCTACATATATCCCCATGTCCTTAGTCACACCAGAGAGGATTTACTTCAAAAGTGCTCAATACGTAGGTAGAGCTAGTTAGCAATTTATAAAATATATATGGCGATTAAGCTACACTGAATATTCGGCGTTTTATCAACCATAGGATTCTTCAGGCTTATGCGCGAATTCTGTGGTTGTTCCTCGTTTTTATATATGTTGAGGATTTTAGTGGATACTAGAAAGATGATTATCTAACTAAAATCCTCAACATATATAAAAACGAGAAACAACCACAGAATTCGCGCATAAGCCTGACGAATCCTATAGTGGATGAAACGCCGAATATTCAGTGTAGCTTAATCGCCATATATATTTTATAAATTACTATATATATATATATATATATATATATATATATATATATATATATATACTTCATATGAAGTTTTATACATCCAGTTTATATATATATATATATATATATATATATGTGTGTGTGTGTGTGTGTGTGTGTGTGTGTGTGTGTGCGTGTGTATGGAATGTTTACTACAAAATGAAATTAGTTTCTAAACAGACTCCTCACACTCACTAACACAATCCACGGTTCTTCTAAAACCACGATTCACTTGTATCTTTTCAAATGTATATTGTTTATATATCCAGCAGTAGCACTCTTTGAACTATCTTCCAAAAAGTTTGAAATGCGATTTCTCCATTTTATTCCTTCTTTTTTAAAAAGCTCGCAACTTTTTAGTTATTTTTTTTACGAGCTCAGTCTTTTTTTCTGTGGCGTTCGTTCACGATCGCTTGACGAAGTCTCATTGACTGAAACAGATGGCTGTTTGTAGCGACCAAATGTAACAGTTTACCCTGTAATTGCTCTTATTATCGAGCACGATGTAACAACTAATTTTCCTATTTTTAACATCTCAAACCTTAATATATGTGTGTATGTGTGTCTGTGTGTCTGCGCGTCCACAGAAAAAAATAAAAAAATAAATAGAAAATTAAAAATAAAGGCGATGTAATCATATATATTAGTAATAAAAATAGCTTATAGCTCTTTAAAAACCGCTAATGTAGCGGAAAATATGAAACTAACAATGTGTCAAAATTCATAAAATCGCTAAGAAAAACATTTTAAAAAATAAATAAAAATGTCAAGGTTTATAGGCATAGATATAGATATGTATTTCCTAGTCGCCGCCAATCGTTTGAACACTTCTTTCCTAACGCTTAATTAAACCTTTTAAAATCCGTTATTTCAGAACAACTTTTGGGTTTACTAGAACGATAAAACCCATTAGTTTGTTCTGTTTAAGCAGAATAATATGATATTGTTCTGCAACATTTAATAGAATTTTAAGTTTAAAATTAAAAAACCGCGTGTGACACATTTCCTGTCGATCATCAAGAAAACATAAATATATTTGTAAAGGGTTTCGAATCAATTGAACATCTTTTTTATGTTTAAATAAACTTTACTTTGATTGGCTTTAAGAATATGCAAAAGAAAAACGAGTATACTTAACTTTATTTTTATAAATTCAAATAATTGTATTATTTCACACGCTTTTGTACAATTTAGGAACCATGTGCTTTGCTCCGCCATTTTTCATTTTAAGTACAGGAAACCAGTAGCGTCTGAATATTTATTTAAGCATTTTCATGAATTTTAATGTAACTAGACAGGCAAATACATTTTATTAACGTGAAGGATATGAGGACATATAGGAACGTTTTTTTTTTAATTGTAATCAAATGCAATACGCATCAAGTGCGTTTGAAAGCCAAATCATAAAATAATATAAGGAAAATAAACAAATATTTTACTTGTTTTAAATTTATCACAAATATATTTCAGAGGTATACTCCATCTTTAGTGTGTTGCTTTGTTTCTTTTTTTCCTTTTCTGTTTTTAAATAAGTTGATTACATTATTATTACAAACACCATTTATTGTGAAATGTGTTATTTTTTCCTTCAAAATAATTGATTTATCAAATTTTACATGTTTCTTAATACTTATTAAAAGTAGAGAAAATATGTTTTTGTCTATATTTACATCAAACATAAATGTCCACCATTTCATTTCTCAGTTTTAATACCACTTTTAGACAGTTTTTAATTTCATGATTAAAATCACTTTTCCATTCTTATTTTCTAATTAATAATAACCGACGAAGCACACTTTTTTCTCATGAACTAGATCATACGGCATTTTCTCCAATTCTTTCTTGCATAAAGCAAGTTTACAAAGATATTAGAATTTTGTGGTTCTTAAAAGGGACGTTTTTGTTAACCCTCTTGTGAGGATGCAACAACTTCTTCAAATGTCACAACCATCATCTACGGAAATAATGTCTTCATAGTTATAGTTAATTTTTAAAAGGGAGATAACATCTTTTGTAAACCCTAACGGGCTACCGTACCTTAAAAAAACTGTAATACGTAGATACAATTATCACTTATTATTTTCACAACCTGTTTTTTTTTTTAAATATTATCGATTCTCTAAAGCATTCGTTATGTACTGGTACATGGAATGTTTACACATTCTAAAATTAATGTATTATTAAAGATTTTAAAACATGCATATTTTAGCGTATTCGTAAAAAATAACCTTGTCTGAAAGATAGTAATTATTGATAACATACTCAATGAGTTTCACATTTAAATACCCAAAAGATACAAAAATTAAATATATTCAAATTTCTAATATAAATTTTCGATATAGTAATTGCTTTCTACATTTGCTACCCCCTTTTATCACAAAATGAGCGTGTACTTACTAGCGAGTTTTGGATTGAAGACGTCTAACAAAATGATGAAGGGGGACATAAAATCCACCCAAAATACATTTAAACAACGAATACGAAAAAATGTACACCCATATAAAGTTCATTCTACACTTATTAATAAGTGAACATTTTTCACAGATTAGATATTTAGCTTATTTTCAGGAAGATTTTAAAAGCCATAATCTGTTACGAGAATCAACACCACTCCATAAATTTGGTGGTCACGTGTATTATTCATAATAGAGAGCATATAGATATTTCTTTTCCTGTAAAGCAAATAAATAATGTTACTGTCTTTATATGTTATTCGTGCGGGAAGAAAATAATACATCCATTTTAATCTTCATTCTTTTTCGCAGACACATAACTTTTTCCTCGGGAATGCATGCCTTTTACACTCATTCTCTAAATAACAATGCAATCATAGTGAGTTTGTATTTGACTTTATTTAACAGTGTTTGTATTGAATAGTTCCCAACCGTTTCTGAAAAAAAAACAAAGAGGCATTCGTAGAAAGGTGACTTCCGCCTTATCGCCTCTCTAGAATGTATCCTGTTTGATTTCAATAGTATTTTATTCTGTGTCTGTCATGGGAAGCATCCGACGTGCAAGCGAAGCTTTTTTTTCCTCTACACTTTACATTATCATGTTGGTTTTAGTAATCGCTTTTACAGAAACGACCTACTTCTAATTCAACGCAAAGAAAACCCAGATCAATTTTGTACTTTCAATCCGCTTCCACGTTCACGCTGTGCGAGTTCACAAGTAAAGGTAAGAGTAAATTGGTCCAACTAATCGACTAAACAATGTTTAACAAGCAAAATATTTGAATGAGTTTACAACCATCAATGTAAGTCAGTCAATATTTTTAAGGTTGAGCAAATTAGATTACATGATATATTATAAAGTCATTGTTTATCGACTCAGTTATTTTTTTAAGGATATACTTTGAGTTTCTAAACAATAAATATTTTTGCATGTATAATATACTGATGAAAGATATGAAAACGTAAAAATGTTATTGCTTAGAAAATTTAAAAAAAAAACATAAAATCGTCGTTCAGACCTGATTGTTTTTTTTTATTATTAAGGAATTACCACTAGGGTTTTTAGAAACCAGAAAAAAAAACAGTGCAAATTTATTACAGGAACAATTGTGGTTCGAATTTATTCTCACAATAGAAGAGACAAAATCATTACCTTGTATTAAATATGATTGTGGATAATTTCGGGAACTAATTAGTTTATTTTTTGCTTTACTTCATAAAAATATAAGAAACAATAACAGGTAAAATAATGAGAAAACCTTACTTTAGTGATTAATGTTTGATTTTCACAATAAATATCACTTTACATACACTGTGATTAGAGAATAAGTGCTTAATACAGCATAAACATTACGAGAAAAGTAATTATAAATAATTTATGGACAGGAAGAAGCACATAGTGTGTTTCATTTTATCCCGTAAATATATTTGAGCTTCGTGTTATTATATATTAATGCAAGAAAGAATTTCAGATTGTGCATCAATAATATATATATATATATATATATATATATATATATATATATATATATATTAAATGAAAACCAAATCGTAAAATTGTTAAACTTACCAACATGTAAAATGGTATGATTAAAGGAAATATATAACTCTTATACTGAGTAGTGAAGACACCGCCAAAAATGGCCGAGAAACCAAATATTGTTGTTTTTTAAAACGAAATTACTCAGAAATAATGGACTTTAATAAGTCCATTATTTCTGAGTAACTTTTGTTTCCAGAAAGATAAAACCCTAAATTTTATCATATTGAAAACAGAATAATGTAAAACTTTTTCTACTATTTTTAATTTAATTTTAAATGTTAAATTTTCCCAAAAAGTTAACAATTGACATTTTTTGTCTTGCACAAAAAACGCACATAAATATTTTTTAAAAAAGGTTTTTGAAATGATTAATTAATTTATTCGTTGTCTAACTAAGATTTAGGGTGATTTTCTATGAGAATATGCAAACATATTATAATATAAGTACCTGGATTTCAAATAATTCCACTTATTCATATAGGCAACCAGTTACTTCGCGTCGATCTGGACAATGTTTACGTTTGTCCTTAATAAAAAGCAAACTATGGAAAACCAAATAGACCAAAAAAAACTTATTTTTCAGTGACGAAAATTTCAATGTATTATTAAGGCTGAGGCTGGCCAGTACCAGATGGGTGACGATTTGTATGAGTTTGGTTTATAATGTGCATGTGTGTGGGGGCAGGCTCCCCAAAAAGCACGGGGGCAATTTAAAGCAGAATGAATAAAAAAATATTTCAGCGCGTTTGACCCACCGTAGTCGAAAGGCGGCAAACGTTTTCAAACGGGATCGAAAAAATGATGCTATTTTTAACACAAAGGGCACAATATTTATCGAAGTTTTTTGGATCGATTCTTCAAAGCATGCCCTGTTTAATACTGGTCATGCATTATTCGGCTCGCTAAAAAAATTGTTAATTTATTTATCAAATATTTTTAAATATTTTTTTTCGTATAAATATTATTTTTTTTTGTTTTGTTTTGCTTAACTTAAATTAATTATTTTACTTAACATATTCACCGAATTTCACACTTCAAAACTCAAAAGCGGGATAATTAAACATAATCGAAGTTCTGACGTCAAAATAAGGTATGCAAACATTTTTTTTTAATCTATAATCCTGTCCCTTACAACAACAAAATATGTTTTGTTCAGAGCCAGATGATTATTTTAAACATATTTGGAAACCCCTCAAAACAAGGGGGGGTGTAAACAAAAATATATATATATATAAATATCGTTTATGAAAAATAAGTACACTGTTATAAAGTTCATTCTTCTCTAAATAATCGCTGAAAATTTCGTATTGATTGGATAATTACCTGATTTTTGATAGATTTTTAAAAAGACGGTCCGTCAAAGAGTACTTACCTGCCCCCCCCCAGTTTTGGCGGTGCCTAGAGTAGTGTAAACGAAAACTTGAATGATTGCTTTTTCAATTTCGAATTAATACATGTCTGCCGGCCACTCAATATAATATTCGATGTTATCGTTCTTGCTTTCAATGCGTGCACTTATATCTTATCTTGTGGCTTTCTATTTTCTGATGCACACACACTCATACTCTCTCTCTCTCTCACGCGAATCTACATACATATAGAACATAGAAGAGTAAATAAAATATGTCTTCTGTTTAATGTTTTAATGTTATATATACACTGCGTGTCAAATTATCAACGAGATAACATGTATTTTACCAGTTTCAGAAACTAACCGGTAGTTTTGTATCAAAATCTTCGGAAACGTTTGCAATGCTGAACTACGCGTACTGTGAAATGTTTGTACTGTTGCGCGCAATGTAAATAACTTGTCATCGTAATTGCTGAATCCACAGTATTTGAGGTTTGCCAAATTATTAAGAAAGCAGTTTGTTTCGTCAATAAAATGAGCCGTAAAGTTGGATTGAGTTGTTCTAAAAAGAGTCTTATTACAGAACAGCTAGCAAAAGTAAATACTACCCTCGAAATAAATTTATAGGGAGTTACCATCAAACTGTGAAGAACTTTGTCAACAACCAGACAAAGGTAGGAAGAAAGCTGATAAAAGTAAATCTAGAGTTGTTTCACGCCAATCTCTACTCCAAATTAAGCCTAAACTTGTTTAGAACTCTGAAGAATCAAGTCGAGAAATCTTTGACCAAGCCGAATTGAAGAATGTCTCAACAATTACTCTATGTCGCCTTTTGAAAAAAGTGGAAAAGTCTCTTGATTAAATGAAAGCGACATCACATATCACACCGATAAAAATGGGCAAAGGACAAGAGGAAAACGGATTTTTGTAAAGTTTTGTTCACTGATGAAGGGCGTGCCACTCCTGATGGCCCAAATGGCTCTAACATGGCATGGGTTCTGATGGACAACATCATCATCAGCGTTTAGAGTGCCACCAAGGTGGTGATGAGATAATGATTTGGGCTGGGATTATCTGCGAAAATTTAGCTAGGCCATGACGAAACTCAAAAGGCATAAAAATGACGACAAATGCTTACATAGATTTTTAGAAGGAGCACTTAGAACCATGGCCAAAGAAGCAAACGTTGATGTTCAAAAGAACTATTATATGTATACACATTACTTTGTTGACTGTTATATAATCTATTTTGAAAATACCCGCAAGGGTTAAATAAATATGGAAAATGTAGCTGATGCAAATGGAAGGTAAAAACAGAAGCGATAAGAGAGAATTGACAAATTCAAGACGAACAGCAGGTCTGCAAGCGTTGCTACAAAGGTCTAAAGGGCGCATCCTAGAACGAGGTGTAATAAAACATGTTGTCATAACATTCGGTATAGGAAGAAATACTGTACGCAGAATTTAGTCACGAGCACTAGACAGTTCGTCCGATATATCATTTCCAATGGATTCGTTAAGCCGTAAGTTTCTCTGTGGTCGAAAAAAGAACTATTGTTCCCAGTTGGACCAAATAACCACCATTCCCTTGAGAAAAAGACCCACTTTGAGGTCTACTGCGCAAGCATTTGGAATACTTAAGGCAAAGATGATTGCAAGGATTAAAGTCGACGAAATTCACGCACATTAAAATGCCATAAAACAGCTTTTCGCGATAGAAAACATAAAATGTCGTGTTGAATTTTGCCGTTCGCAGTTGGATTTAAATCGAGCAAAGTTTGATGTCATACCTATTGATGTGAAATGGTTTAACATGACGCTAAATGCAAGGACAATTTATTTAGGCAAAGACGAACATGACCCTTTAAGAACCACTAAAAACAAGCGTTTCAATACAAAGGTAATGTTTCTTGCTTCCGTAGCTCGACCCCGTAAGGATCCATATCGTAAATGTTACTTTGACGGGAAGATTGGAATTTGGCCATTTTTCAAACAAGAGGCGGTTTTTACCTTCTTTTTATCATTCAGAGTATGGCTTAAAGCCTGCCTACCAACTACGACGTTTTTTTTGTTTGCTAAATACAAACCAAGACAATGCTGGCATACAGGCTCGTCTATAATATAGTTATCACTTCTCTTTTTAAATGCTATATGTATGTATGTGTGTATGTATTATGTATGTATATATGTATGTATGTATATGTCTCGCAAGACAAATGTGACGCATTTTAATGAGATTGGTATCATTTTGACGCTCGACGCTTCGGACGACAAATATCGAAAAGTTTGGCCAAACACATTAATTCCTTCGCCCTCAACTGAGCACTTTTCTTCAAAGAGTGGCCGTTTTTTTTTCGCCGGTATTTTCAAGTCATGGCCTCTTTTCGATTATCTTGTCTTACACTTACATTCTGCGATAGGCTAATGCGTCATTTTTTTTTAAATATCACTTTCTTTTTCTCGTTCGCGGTACGGGTTCGAACCTGTCTGTCTCTTACCACTTTTTTGCGCCCGAAATTCCTTCCTTTTAAAATTTTTTTTTGGCACAGCCAACACCCTTACACACAGCTCCCGATATGTTTTCTGCCTTCGCGTCACAGGTTCGAGCCTTCCTGTCCCCTACATTTTTTTGTGCGAAACAAACGACTCCAAAAACGCGGGCAACACCGGGCACCCAGGCTAGTCGTATCTAAACAAAGACTGAGTGTGATGTGACAAAAATGCTCTAATTTTCCCGATAACCCTCCATTAATATTCATGCTTCTAAGGCCGTTACATTATTTGCATATAAAAAATAATACATTTTACATCAATTAATTTTTTCTCTTAAGGATTAAACCTTTCTGCACTGTCCGAAACTTGGGCCAAAAAGAATGTACTCGACCAGGAAGGTGATTTTCTTTACACTTATTTTATGGCACATATTGCCGCAGTCAAATTTTAGTGCACCTTCTACCAAACATTAAATGTCGTATTACTTCCTTGAATGCCGCCTGTATTGCTATACTTATTTGCTAAAATGCAAGTTGTAGCTTTTACGTTTCGAATTGATATTCAGAAAACAAACAGATATTTTTTCTCAGAATAAGGGCTGCGACATTATATATGCAGAATTTTGTCTCGTTATATTGTTTACGAAACGTTTCCTGTGCTTTCCCTGCATGATTGCATGCATTAAACACAACTTTGAGAATCGATGGAATCTAAAAACTTAACAAATTTGTTGAATGAAAAATATTTTAAAAAAACACATTTTGGAGCAGATCAATATGTTTTTTATTGAAATAATTTCATTTGTTTATCCTAATACAGAACTACGCTCACGAACACACACATACACACACACACACATATATATATATATATATATGTGTGTGTGTATATATAGCGAGAGAGAGAAAGAGAGAAAGAGGAAGAGTCAGTGAGATAGAGTAAGAGCAAATGGAAAAACAGAGTATCAGCTCGATCGATACGGGTGCAGCAAAAAGGCTTTATACACAGCAGTTCACAAGGACCTATATGCAAAAAATACATAGTCATTAAAATCCTACGTACACCAATATGTATTCTTTCAGAATGCCAAAATATCGACTTACTACATCCAAACAAACGGGAAATTATTCAATATATATATATATATATATATATATATATATATATATATATATATATATATATATATATATCATGTTACCAAAGCGTTTGCAGTTATTAATTTTAAAATTCAGTTGAACTTATCGCATCTCAGACAAAAATGTTTCGATCAAAATAAGCACCACCAGGATCAACGCACATTTGCAAACGCAACACCATTTATTTATGCTAGTAATGTAAAAATCTTTCGTTCTGATAGGGATTTAGGCGTTTTTGATATCGCGTATTTTGTAAAGCATTTCTCACACACAAAGTTGTCGAGATGATTGCAAAAGCGGAGAGGCGAGAAGTCTGGCGAGTATGGCGGGTAAGAGATGATTTCGTAGTCCACTTCGTTCAACCATTACTAAATCGGTGTTGTAACGTGCGGTCGGAAGTATCCTGGAAAAGAATTAGTTATTTTCTCTTAACTAATGTTGTGTATTGTAGTCGAAGTTTCTGATCCATTTCCTAAAATTTTTTATAGTACTTTTCTAGCCGTATAAGATTTTGGTTGCATTTAAAAAACACTGTAAAAGATAAGATCGATTGCAGACCACTAAATAGTAACCTTTCGCTGCAACACTGTCTTCGGGACTGTTGTGGAGCTTTCCCGGAGTTGAACCATTAAAATGGACGCCGCCGGTTGTCGTAAAGAACCCCCATTTCATTGCAAGTCAGAACTTGGTGTAAAAACGGAGCGTTCTTTAGGCTTAAAAGAAGGGAAGATGACACTTATTATCGAGGTTGTTTTGTTGCTTTTGTTAGTTATTGTTCATTCCCCAGGCACCCATTTATCAATTTTCTTAAATTTCCCAATCTCGTTGGAGTAGTTAGTAATCGTCGTGTACGCTACGCCTAATTTAGAAGCAAGTTATACAACAAGCGTGCGTTGAATTGCTTCGACTAAGGCTCTTAATTGAAAATTGCGAACATACGATGGCCAACTTACGATATTCAAGACTCAGATCTCCGCCACGCAATTTCTTAAATATACATTTCGGTCTGGGTTCAATAGCTAGGATAAACGTTTAGTTGATAGCGCGAGCTGTTTCAGCAGCTTCTCGAGCTAGCTTTCATTGAAATGAGAAATTGTTAGAATTTTCTTTATCCCATTTTGTATTTACCGTTTTAAAAAACGGCATAATTCTTTTAAAACAATTATAATTTAAGCGATTACATAGTGCGAAAATGTTCTTTAAAATGATTTATACCTTAAGGGTGTTATAACGAGAACGTATATGAAAATACAATCTTTTAAATCAAAATCAAAGATTCGCATGAGCCTCCTTGCATAACGTAATATTTCCGTACTTATTTGCGAATTATCTGAGTTATTCTTTATATTATTATTCTTGATTTAATCTTTGCAATTCATTTGAAAATATTTGTTTTTATAATGTGATTCTGAAGTGATTTCTCGCGGTATTATTTCTTTTATATCACTTTCATCAGATGTCTGTTTAAAATTGTTGGTTTGCTGATTTCAAAGGTAAAAACTGTTCATTCAAGTAGGTTTACAAAATACTGTATTAACGCACGCCTAAAATGTTGAATACTCCCGTTAAAATATACTTGTAAATACGCTTGGTGTAGATCTGAGGAAGTTAAACAAACCTGGTTTTGGGGGGAAAGAAGACAGTTATTTCCTTACATTTTGCGTGCGTGGAAATTTATGATCATTTGCGACCTTGTATAACAAGATAATTTTACGTTAACGAATAATCAAACGAAAATAGCAGATAACATTTTTTGACGTTTTACCCAATCGCACAATGTCGGAATAGTTGAAACAATTAGAGTAGTTGTGTGAAATGTGCGGTGATGAACATGTTGAGTGTGTTCCCTTACTCAGACTGAGAGGCGAGTCTTTATTAGTTTACGTACTATTAACCAGTAACCAGACGTAAGATGTAAAGCACGTGAAACAAGTCTTCTTGTTTATTTGATAAGTTTGGTTCTGGTTGTTTGCGCAAAATTGCGGGTAATTGTGGAAAGATTGTGGAGAAATGTGCGATCGAAGAAAGCCTCTCTGATGGGTGTCTTAGTTGAGCTTTTGAATCAGGACTTCACTCTTCAAGTAAACAACAATTGCGTGGGTGTTCAAACTCTACCGAATAAATCCTTGCTAAGATCCGTGCTCTCGTGACATAACAGATAGATCTGGGTAGACTTTTAATTGCGGCAGTCGTACAACTTAGAGTTGTTCCGAGTGTGCCTCTTGACCCACCTTCAATTCCGACCAACAGGGCGCAGTTGCAGTTCAGTTCCACATCACTTTGCTAGAGACTGCTAGCAGCTCGGGGGAAATTAAAAGGAGTTTCCCAAGATTCACGTTGTTATTTGTGCCAGCAACAATAATATTTCGAATCGAGATATTCGTAAAACAAGACTACGGGGTAGAGGTCAGCACTACTCTCTCTTTACATGAACTAGAAAAATTTGTCCCGTATTAAAGGTACGAATCAATATATATAGCATAGCGTTGGTGGTGTCCGTTACTCGTCAGCTGTTGTTAAATACGCGGATATATGTTGCTTATCCAAACAATATATATATAAATCTACTAGAGTGTCTAAAAGGTGGGTTGCTTCCATTAAGAGAAACACTAAGCCTGCGCAACTTGCTTGCACTTTGTTTGTGAACTTAATTGGACTTGAAAGTGTAATAGTAATTTCATAAATAGCCTTATCGCAAAAAAGACAAAGGTTGTGTGTTTTATACCACTGGCACATGGAAAGAAGAAACGATGAGAAAACACAAGACGTGCACCTGGTTTTATGATAGAAAACATAGAAAACGTGATAAACCCACGCGACTTGGCGTGATTCGAGGTGGATAAAAGAAACCGGTTAGAAGAAAAGGAAGCAATTCTTCGTTCCATTTGCGCGGTTGAAACCTTACGATCAGGCAAAACGTTGCAGAACAATTAATAATTCAAAGTTTTACGGTTTATTATGTACTAGCGGGGGATACCCGGCGTTTGCCCGGGTGTTTAGAGGTGTGTGTGTGTGTGTGTGCTCGGGCGGTGTGTGTGTGGAGGGGGTAATCAAAACATAAGAATAAGCGAAGTTAAAAGTTTAAAAAAATAAAAAAGCACAAAAAAACACCTAACGTAAGGCAAACGAAAGATGTTAAATGTAAAAATCTGAAAAACAAAAAACAACAGAAAAACGAACACTAAAACTTCTTTGAAAACTCTTAAAGTCCCCCCCCAAAAAAAAACACACGTGAAAAATGGCTTAAATAACGCTGTTTCAATATAAAGTTTTTTTAAAAAATCGAAAAAGCCGGGGTAATCGGCGTTGCCCGAGTGTTTTTGGGTGTGTGTGGTGGGAAGCAGTGGGGGTGTTAATGAAAACTTTAGAATAAGCGAAATAAAAAAAACAGAAAAATCTAAAAACATGTGAAAAATGGCTTAAATAACCCTGCTTCAACATTTAAAATTTAAAAATCGAAAGACATCTCCCACCACGATTCGAACCCAAAACCTTTTGGTGATGATGCCGCGCTCTAACCAACTGAGCTAAGAAGACGTCCACGAAATTGTGTCGCCTTTTCAAATATTTAAAGAAAATCAGGTTACGTCGTCGTATGGCGCATGCGTAGAAGCTGAATCGTCATGAGAGGACGGTTTTTGCTCCCCCCTGTAGACAACTGATCATCTAAGGGTGAAGGAATTGACGTTTTTGGCCAATTATTCGATATTTGTCGGGCGAAGTTTGGAAGTTTAAAATGATACCGATGTGGTGAAAATCCGTGACCCGTGTGGAAAGTTTTTGTGAGACATACAAACACACAAACACACACACATTTTCGCTTTTATATTTATAGACTTGCATGAATTTTATTCCTCATTTTCCTTGGCTTTTATTGGTCAGATTCTGTTTTCATTTGCATCTGATACAACAACGCGATATTTGGAGGGGAAAAAATTACAGCATATTTTAAAACGTTGTTCTGGACCATGCAAAAATTCTCAGTGCAATTCACTATATCGAAAACATAGTCTTAGAAGATTTTTTTGTTTAATTATGATTAGACAACTCGTTTTGAAACTGCAAGAGGCTATTTATTTTTTATTTTTTTATATAAGTAATTACTTGCTTTCTATTGAGAGTGTCGCTGGAAAATTCATATTTCTCGTCTTTAAAGACGTTATATGAAGATGCGAACTTTATTTTATTACTAGTGTACGCTCGATCCTTAAATATTTAGAATCGCTTCTCATGCGTTATCAATCCTCTGCAAGTCTCTGCAGATTGGGCTCGCTTTCGAGTCTTGCTAAACGCCTAGTTAAGCTTTTTTGCAAATACTTAGCTTTGAAGAAAAATAAGATCAAATACCATTCGCTAATAATGTAACTACTCTAAAGTCGTTGCAATACTTGCTTGCCACGGACACAAACGATAAATAATCTTCGTCGTCTTGCATACTTTAATAAAACATAGCTATCTTTGAAACAGCTGTACTAGAACCAGAAACCGTATAATAACTAAACGGTTTACCCTAATTCGAGTAGTTTTTCACGTAACATTTTACGAATACTCTTTGTTTAATAAAACCTAACGTTTGTAAAACCAAAATATTTTTGTTTTATTAGTTCACACTTGACAATCAAATTATAGGAGATCTTCATATTTCAAATATGCCTCGAACATTTTGTTTTATCCGGGATGAAGGTACGGCGCCATGAAGTTTCATATCGTGTTTTATGAAAACAGTGCTATTGTCCGTGATTTTTTTATGCGTCAAGGTTTGAGGAGTAATTTTTTATTCTTTTATTTTGTCTAGTTTTAGAACGAAGGAGGAACCCGGAATGGAATTCCAAAGTCTAGCGGTTCTGGGGAAGAAACAACGAGAGTGATAGCCCTATTACATCTCGGGATCTCTACATTGTAAGAGTGGGATTTAGCTGCTTGTCGGGTTTGTCGAGGTTATTTACATTGTGGAGGCACAAGTCGTTGCAGTTCGTCGAAGCATTCACCGTTAAAATACTTGTAGAACTGGCAGAGGGATGCAACATTTCGTCGGTGGGACAGAGGTCGAAGTTTAGATAACAGTTCAGGACCTATCAGGTTGGAGACTCTTTTGGCCCTTTTCTAGCATCTGGAGACTCTTTTGGCCCTTTTCTAGGATCAAGAGACTAGTAGCAGATGCACCAGCCCAAATATAAAAATAGAGGTACGTTATTAGGGCGGGCGTTATTAGAGAGCTACTTACGCCTGAAAGTATCCTGTACCTCTATAATAACCCATTCGCCCATCTACTTACGCCTGAAAGTATCCTGTACCTCTATAATAACCCATTCGCCCATCTATGGAGTACTGTTGTCACATTTGGTCTGGTGCATGTGCTACTTGTCTCTCACCTCTTAACAGCGTTAAAAAGAAAGTCACTAACCTGATAGGTCCTGAAAATTCATCTAGGTTTCAGCATCTGCCCCCTCGGCGAAATGTTTCACCCCTCTGTCTGTTATCTAAGTACTTTTATGGTGAATTTTCTGGCGAAATAAAAGCACTAATACCCCCTCGACATGAATACAATCGATAAACAGACAAAGAGCTAAGACCCACCCCTTCACAGTAGAGATCCTGGGTGTAAGAAACCTGACTACCCAAGTAGTTTCTTCCACATAACTGGTAGACTTAAGAACTCCATTCCGGCATTTTGCTTTCCCAACTATACTGACATGCAGAAGTTCGAGTGTAATGTGAACATATATTTTGCTACTAACATACATTCATAATACCTCTGCAACTTATCTCTGCGATAGTAGCCGTCTTCTTCAAAGTTGCGCGGTGCCCTGTTTGAGGTGGAAATTGAATAATAAAAAAAAGTTGGAGGCAGTTTATTAGTCCTAAGAAACGGTGTAAGACAAAGACTTTTGTCGGAATATGTCCTTTCCTTTTTGGAGACATACTATTTAGTCCTCTGACATCTGTGGTGACAACGTGACCCACACCTTTTTTCGATTCCATAAAGTCATTGCAAGTATATAAATATCTGCTAAATGGCAAATAATACATTATGAAACCGTCTTCTATTTTATTTTGCATTTTGACTGTTTATGTTTTCAAAAATGCTACAAAGAATTAAAAGACGCTGAGCATAATGCATCTTTATATTAGCAGATGCTAAGTTTGACTTTACCCTGAATCGTAGGCATTCTAGCGTATATATTTCACAACTGATGTTGACACGTAAGAAATATTAACATTCTTTTCTCACCGTTATTTAAGAATATTGATGTATTATTCTAAGAAAATATTTAAAGTCTTTCATTATGAGAATGTTTACGCAGGGGTCCTGATAGCTATTGATTATTACAGTTAGACTAGTAAAAGTCAAGGAAAAAACGGTTATACAGCTTTTTGTACATACAAAATTCTTTATCCCAATATAAGCTCGGATCCTTTTCATCTATCGATATTTTATTAGTATATAAATCAAGATCATATTTATTTTCTAAAACAATAGAAGCATATGCGTGTTAATGCTTTTTTTCGATATTAAAAACCGCAGCAATCTACAGAAAATTATACGTTAAATAGTTTGCAATAAGTTTTGCAAAATAATTACGTGACACTTTTATTCCTTCAACTAGTTGGTGAAAAATAAAATATTGGAATTTTTATTGCTAGCAGTTTTGTTGTAGCAATTTAATTTCTGATTGAACTGACTTTTATCTTTGTCATAGACATAACAATTAAGCGATAACAAATCAAGATTGACACCTTAATTGTAGCTAAAATTAAACTATGATTCTATTTCTAAATTTAATATTATGCATTTCATAATATACTTTATCTTCCTCTTCTATTTGTAATGTGAGCTTGTACAACTCGATTATAATATTAAAACTGTTAATTTTGTATATATTGCATGGATTTTATATAATCGTGTCGCTATTCAAGTATTGAATATGCTTTTGTCTTGTTTAGTATTAAGGAGAGAACTGAAATAGATTATAAATTGCAGTCGAAAGAATATGTATTTAAATAGAAAACGGGTGTAGATTTTTCTCTGTCAGGGAATCGCAGTTGCTTTTTACAATAATGGATCTCTATAAAACGATTCTTCCTAAACTGTTTGTAATTTGGCTGTTTGTGATGAAGAAACACGTGTTTTCCTCGGTTGCAATCTCTAGGTTTGAATTTATCTTTTATAGAATAGATAAAAGTGAAATCATAGTTGAGAAAATATAAGCAGTTTCAAGGTTCTTTGACCTTGACTACACTCTTCAACGTTTAATGGTAATAGTCAAAGTCAGAAGGAAAGATAAGCCAAAACGAAAGACAATTCCTTCTGTTTCCGGATTTGAATCTCTCGACTGGTGTTATTTGTGACACATTGTACTGATAAACCCCAAAAGAATGAAACACTAGTGTCTGTAGGTATTTAATAATTATTAGAGTGGATAATTATGTCACACATTTAGGAAACGTGTTTCTTATCGCTGAGCACTTTTATTTGAAATTAAAAAAAATCAGTCAATTGAGCTCTTATGTGCAGATCATCATATAATGATTAGATCACTCTGATGGACGTTTAGAAACATTAAAAAAATAAATGTTTGAATTTTAACAATATTTCTCGCGGTTATCGTAGTCGAATCGATTATGTCCCTGCTAATAAATACATAGATGGCTTCTATTTCCGCGATTAAATCTATTGACTAGTTTACATCCTTACAAACTGCCCTGATGATTCCCGAAAGTATCAATACACTAGTATCTGTAGGAATGTAATAATTATTATAGTAAATGATAATATATGTATATGTATATATATATATATATATATATAAATATATATATATACATATACATATATTTATGCAAACTGGTCATCAAAAAAATATATATACATGTATATATACATGCATATATATAAAATATATTTTTAGTCATCGACATACAGACCTGTTTCGTTGTTTCACAACTCATCAGTGCCGCTAGACTAGCACCAATCCCAAGCCGAGGATCGAACCTAGAACCGTCGTGATGACAGTCGGCAGTCCTACCCCCTGACTACGGAATCGGTGGCCGAAATTAAACTGTCGGAATGCGTATTTAAATAAACATCCGTCCGCTACTCGTAGAGGGCTCAAACGTTTCGTTTGTAAACAAATTGCGAGCTTCGCATTATTTCAGCTAAATTAAGTAGCGAGTAAGATAATTTACGAGAGTGCTCTACCAAAGAGGGGAGCTTTATAAAATATATTTGTAGTCATCGACATACAGACCTGTTTCGTTGTTTCACAACTCATCAGTGCCGCTAGACTAACACCTCTCCCAAGCCGAGGATCGAACCTAGAACCGTCGTGATGACAGTCGGCAGTCCTACCCCCTGACGACAGAGTTAGTCATTTTCCGATATTTCTAGATATCTTTTCCATTCGCTGGGCTTGTTTTTATTAAAGCTGACATGTGTATAAACGTTTTTTTTAAGCCATATTCTTTTCAAGCGCTTTCTGTGGTGCATCAGAATATCATACAGGTCGATTGTAATTGTTGTCATTTTCTTTTTCTTTGTAGGCTTGATTTAGTTATATTTATGTATTGTTTATATATACATGTATATATATATATATATATATATATATATATATATATATATATATATACAAACTGGTCGTCAAAAATATATAAATATATATACATGTATATATATTTTTTCATGTGTAATCACCTTTTTCTTTACCATATTCCCTCTGCTTGACTTATTTTGTTTTCAACTAAGATCTTTGACTTACTTGTTGTTTCATCAAATACTTCTGCATGCAAAATCCGATCCCGCATTTTGCTAATTCCTACCCTCTGATAAGAAAGAGAGTATTTCTTCGAAACTCCACGGATTTAGGGCTATCCATTATCTAGTGTTTCCTTTTCAGATTATATATGTTTTTAACTCATTTCAAAGTGGTTTTTAACATATTTTATTAATTGTTTGCTCATATATATATATATATATATACATATATATATATATATATATATATATATATATGTATGGCGATTAAGCTACACTGAATATTTCGCGTTTCATCGACTTTAGGATTCTTCAGGCTTATGCGCATAAGTCTGAAAATCCTAGCGGGGATGAAACGCGGAATATTCAGTGTAGCTTAATCGCCATATATATTTTATAAATTACTAACTAGCTCTACCTACGTATTGAGCACTTTTGAAGTAAATACTTAAAGTTTACGCATGATTTTATACTTTCTTAATGTAAGTAAATGAGGTAGTTATATATATATGTGTGTGTGTGTGTGTTTGTGTGTGTATAGGTATATGTGTGTGTGTGATTACAAACAAAAGGTAAACTATAATTATTCTACGAAATGTATTTAACTGCAAACTTACATTGCATTAATGTGTAATAAGAAGCCTGTATAACAAAACATATAATATGAAACGTAATTTCCTAAATAATACGAATTGCTTGCAGTCAACTGCTTCCGAAATAATTACATTAAAAGATTAAATTACATGCTTATTAATTCGAAAATTGTATATGTATATATATATATATATATATATATATATATATATATATACATATATATATATATATATTAAACAAAATGATGAGTAGAATGTGCAGCATTACATTCAATATATATCCAATTTTACTAATATGATATTAAGGTGTATATACCTTTGCATTCTCTGTATGTATTAAAACACACACATACAGACATAAAACTTTCGCACACACACTCACACAAATGTATATATATACATATATATATAGATTAATATATACACATATATAGATTAATATATATATATATATTTGTAGTCATCGACATACAGTCCTATCTCGTTGTATCACAACTCGTCAATGCCGCTAGACTAGCACCTCTCCCAAGCCAAGGATTGGACCTAGAACTGTCGTGATGACAGTCGGCAGTTCTACTCCTCGACCACGGAAGCGAAGCCCGCAACTAATGTCTCCGAAAGTCGATTTAAATAAACATCCGCCCGCCACTTGTAAAGTGCTCAAACCGTTTGTTTGTAAACAAACCGCGAGCTTCGCATTTTTCAGCCAAATTAAGTACATATATATATATATATATATATATATATATATATATATATATACTTATTGTTATAGTGTAAGCATGCGTACTTATTTCAGAAATACCACGCTTACCCAATGACTAAAAATTAAGCTACACATTAATAGATAGAGATGTTACAAATTCAACTTGTTTAAATGGACAATAATACGTTGTATACTCTCTGTGTTTATGCGGACGCATATGTTATTCATGTTAAATTCACTTATTTTGACTAATCATCATCAACGTAGTCATGAACGTTGAGGAATTGTGCCGTTGTGGACGCATTTTAAATTTAAATGTTGTACAAGCGGCGAAGCGAATGTATGTCTCTTATACATGCTGCATATATTGGAGTGTTTTTTTTAAACCACGTTAAATTCACTTATTCGTACAAAAAATTATCATTGTCGTCATGAACTTGAGGATTTGTGCCGTTGTAGACGCATCTAATATTTTAATAATCAACAAGCGGCGAAGCGAATGTCTGTCTCTTCGACGTGTTGTGTATATTGTATTGTTTGTCTTTTTTTTTCATGTTAAATTCACTTATTCGTACCAACCATCATCATGGTCGTCATGAACTTATAGGATTTGTGCCGTTGTGTCCGCATTTTAAATTTAAAAGTTGCTCAAGCGGCGAAGCAAATTATTTTTCTATATAAAATTGTCTGTGGCGATGGATAAGTTGTGACACGTGTAGGTCTGAAAGGCTGCAAACATCTAATTATTGATCTGTCATTATTATATGCATGTATATATGAATATATGTGTGCATATATGTATGTATGTTAATATATGTACATGTGTACGTATATGTATGTATATCTACGTGTGTATATAGTATATATGTATACGAGTATATATATTTGTGTGTGTATGTGCGTATATATGTATATATTTTTGTGTGTATGTATGTATATGTATGTGTACATATACATATATATATTATGTGTATAAATTCATATATATGTACGTGAACGCATATATACGTATATGTATGTGTACGTATATATGCATATATGTGTACGTATATACATACGTATATGCACGTATTGGTGTGTATTATTTTTTATGTGAGTATATGTGTATGTGCATGTATTTATATTCGTGTGTATGCTTATGCGCATGTATATATGTATGTCTATTATGTACTGTGAATGTATATATGTATGTTTATAGATATGCGTGTATGTGTATGTATGCGCATATATGTATGTATGCGTGTACGTATATATGCATGTATACCAATGGTTGTCTTCAGTGTCATGTTTGCTTGAGTGTGTGAATTCGCTGGCAGGACTAAAAAGTCAGCTTTGGGCATATTGACTATCAATGTGTGAGGGAGTGCCACACTTCTGACAAGACGTTGCAATCATCATATATATATATATATATATATATATATATATAGCACACACACAGACGGGTCAACCGGAGGTCAAATTGGCCTTTGTTCGATAAGTGCATGGTCATTGGTTGATAGGAAGGGCGCGGTGGATACTAGAATGCTGATTGGCTAAATAAAAACTCAATAGAAGATGCGCGTATAAAAACGACAAACAGCCACAGAATTCGCGCATAAGCCTGAAGAATCCTAGAGTGGATGAAACGCGGAATATTCAGTGTAGCTTAATCGCCATATATATTTTATAACTTACTATATGTATATGTATATATATATATATATATATATATATATATATATATATATACAGATTACCTACATAAAGACATGGTTTTGCGCATAAATGCGCCATTTTAATGTAGAAATTACTGAGATCGTCGGTATAGAAACAAATAAATAATGACATATTACAAACCAGCTATATGCAGTATCGGTTCATGTATGTGTGTGTTTGTTTACTCATATACAATAATAAAATATGGTATTTGTTTGCTTTCCCACGAAAGCAAATTAGGCACAAGATCTTTTTAATGTGGGGGGAAACCAGCTCCCCCAAAAGTAGGGTTAATAGGGGGAACTCTGGTTGTGACCAAAAATAGTAATTGTCCCAGTATAGAGGGTTTCCCCTGCATTGACTGGTACACATTATCTTAAGTGCAGCATCTGCAGAACAGATAGGCCATCATTCCCCCCCCTATATAAATCCAAAGGTCCGCAAACCTGCTAGATAGATATACACAGAAGATATTGGCCAAATAAAGTCACACAAGTGGAGTGTTTTTATTAATCCTTAAAGAGCCCCGGGTGCACACCCAAGAATTATTGCAAAGTATCGACAAACAAACTGATAGAGAAATCAGTTAGTTACAATTTTTCAGAAAGTTTTATAAAAATCCAAGGCATCAATTGTTTTAAATAAGCACAAACGTGTCAATTTTACCGATTTTACCCGAAATACACCCATGGGGGGCAATCGGGGTTTTCCTAGAAAATCCGTTTTGATACATGTTTTACTCATATCATGCCTAAAGGTTGTAGCAAAATTTCAAACAATTCCAGTGCATGGTAATTGAGAAAAGTGCGGTTAGACGACCGGACGACCGGACGACCGGACAAGGGTGAATTTACAGGTTCACCCTCCTTTTGTCGGGGGGGGGACGACATAATCTGCGAGCAATAAAGTGCTTTCTATTATTGCATCCAATTTCACTACATTCAGTGCAAGAATGGTGATTTTTGTAGACTACAAAAAAGCTTCTTTTTTTTTTAATTCACACCGTAATCATTTACTTTATATAATTTTGTTTACATTTAATTTTCTCTTAACATTCGCTAAAGCTCTCTCCAGATTATTTTAAGTATGTTAATTTTCTTGAATTGTTATCGCAAGTTTTAGCTGTTATCATTGCACTTTTGATTTAATGGCAATAAATATTTTGATTTAATTTACAAATTAAGAGTAAAAAAACTATAATTCGCCAATGTTCGCGTTCTCTATTGGGAAAAGATGTATTACTAAAAACATATCAGATGATAGAGCTACAGATTCGTAGTTATTTTATACTTTCGTATACACTAAATATTGAGAACATATCGTTAATGTTTATTTTTGATGAGGATTGGGTATAAATTAATTTTGATTCTTTATTATTATACATTTACGAATGCTAAGCAAGTCTGCCCGCGTATCTATATTTGATTCGTATTATTTTTATTCTTGTAACTATTATTATTCTAATCACAAGGGTTCAGATGATGTACGCTCTGATCTTCAGGTGTATTCATGTCGAACTCGAGATTATTTCTCTTGAACTCAGACATCTACACGGACACCAAACGGAACACTTTATTTAATCGCCGGGAGTAGCATGTTCTCGTTCCATCATCAATGTCTGAGTATATATCCTAAGTGAGTTGCATTTGCAACTTGTGTAGCATTCTGATGAGGATTACTGAATTTTGCCGAATCACTAATTCATTATCTATGGCATAGATTCTTGCGTGGATAAAACAAAGGGTTTTATTCGTAACTACGTGTAGATCACCAAGTTCGACAGAAAAATTCTAGAATTAAACATATGTAGAAAGTTGAATATTGCATCGTCAAAAGCAGTGTGTAATTTACACTCTAGATAAGACCTGTGATCCGAATAATCTAAACACTATGAATATTAAATCATGATCTAAAAAATCAGAAAATTTTAACTTTTGTGTTAAAAAAAAAGTATATATTTTAATCATTTGGAACAAATACACATTTATCCGTTTATTTATTGCAGACTATTATCCTCATCTCCTTATTGTTTTGAAACGTTTCGGAAAACTATTTCTCTGGCCTTTGTAAAGTACTTAACCGTGACCGAATAGGGACACCGAAGCACCTACTAGCTGTCTCTATATATAAATGGATAAATACTGCAAAATTACTCATCTCCCTAAGAATATAAATGGCAACATGGGATGATTTCAATAGTTTTTCATTATTCATTATTTTTGTTAATTACTTTATTTGTCGAACCACCACAGTACCAGTGCCATTATATTCTTTGAATTTTCGTGGTATATCTCATTGTCAGATAGAATAAAATATGTATAATCACTGTTTTGGGAAATTTTATTGCCCAAGAGAAAAATATATAGTATTACTAAAGAGATTCAATATCATATGTCGACATATGAAATAAATAATAAAAAATACAAATAATAAATAAATAATAATTGAAAGAAATAAAAATCATTTTAAAATATTAGTTATTTTTTTACATTTTTCTGTATTCATGATCTCTTGTTATAAACCGCATTGATATGACATTAAAACACAACGCGTTACACACCCCGCACAGTGCATCATAAACGATATTGCATTAAGTAGAGCTTAATTCGTTGTATAATATATATATATATATATATGTATATATATATATATATAGAACACACGTTGCTAAAAAAAAATTGCGAACAGACCTGCTCAAAATTATTGTTATATTGTTGTACACGACAGAGCAAATTGGTTTTCACTCGGTATAATGCATTACATATTTTCCTGTGCTAAAATAACTAAATTATCATCACTGATGCGGATGTGGCTAAAAATGCCAGACATAAAATTAAGGATTGCAAACAGTACGTTCATTTAATATTTTATTAAATTTTTTTATCCTAAATTTATTTAAAGATAGATTGCAAAAATAAGGCTTAGAAGAAAAATAGACATTCATTAGCAGTTTTATGCATACTTGAGTGATTTTAAATCGAACACCCTCAAAAACATTGAATGGCAACGATGACTACTCCGAATAAATAAAGTATGGCTTTTATATTCAATTATTCTTTTTCTAAGTCCACATAGCAGTGCGATGGAAGCTCTCAGAGTAGCTTTTCACTTACATCTGAGAGGAATCTAGCGGTCGAATATCTGCGACACGAATGGGGATGTGCGAGCAGAAGCATAATAAATAATTCGGTTTGCCATAGTTTTATTAAAACGCGTACCCTCTGAAGATTGGATTAATTCAATAAACGGCAAACTAGTTTCGACATATAAGAGCTTATCATATATCAGTGGCCGACCCAATCATTCTATACTACAATGTAATTGATGTATTCCTATTTTTTTTTAACCTTTGTTTTCTTCTTTTATATTGCAGTGTTATTTTTATTTATTTATATTTTTATTACATTTTCACCCCAAACAAGGCACATTGCAACTTTGTTGAAGGGGGCTACTATCAGGGACAACAACTACTGGGGTACTATGTAGGGATTTGAGCAGTAAGAATTCAGTTCAGGTTTCACTTGAACTTCTGCGAGTCGGTACAGTTGGGGAAGCAGGGACCTGGAATGGAATTGCAAAGTCTAGCGGTTCTGGGGAAGAACCTACTGAAGTAGAAAGATCATTTACATCTAAGGATCTCTACAGTGGGGGGGGTAGAAGCCTGTCGAGTGTGTGGAGGGTGTTTACTTCGTGGGGCACAAGTGCTTGCAGTTCGTCAGAGCATTCACCATTCAAATAATTGTATAACAGACAGAAGGATGCAACGTTTCGTCGATGAAACAGAGGCTGAAGCTTAGATGCCAGTTCAGGGCCTATGAGATTGGCGACTCTCTTTTGAACCTTGTCAGGGAGCGGAGGCATCAGCCAAAGTATGATAGCAATACTCCATACATAAGCGAATGGTGGCCTTATAGAGGTACAGGATACTTTCGGGTGTTAATAGTTTTCTAGCACGGTACAGATCCCAGCTTCCTTGCAGTTGCCCTGGCAATGCCTTCAATGTAATTATTCTAACTCATGTTTCCTGTGAACGTAAGGCCAAGGAGTTTGAAAGATGTACTCTCAGATAAAGAGTCGTTGGCCATTGCTATAATTAGTAGAGATGGTTTCTGGAAATTATTGAATGGAACTATTTTAGTCTTTGCGGCATTGAACGTGAGCATCAATTTTTGTCCCCATTCCACTACAGATTGGAGATTATCCTCTAGTGTTTCTGCCATTTCTTTAGATAAGTGTTTTTTTTTTGTTTGTTTTTTTACACAGTGATCACCACTTATCAAGGCCCGGAAGCCACTCAGGCATAAGGGTTATTGCAAGGACATTACGTTAGTGTGGAGATTTGATGAAGTGTTTAATTAAGGGGGCCGTTCATTAGGAATTTGTTAACATTGGACTTGAAGACATCCAAGTTGTAGTCTGAAGGGTCGCAGGCAGACGGAACAGAGTTCCACAGGCGTGCAGTTCTAAGAAAGAAGCTTTGTTCATGGATTTAGGCACATATATAGAGTGGGGGAAATTTTTCACAGTGGATTCAGCTAGACGGGTGTTTTTCGTGAAAGATTGGCGAGGGGGACTAGAGATTGGAGCTCAGACGAGCACCTGTCATGGAAATAACGATAAAACAAGGATACGCTCGCAACGTCTCTTCTGTGGGAGAGAGGTTGCAGGGTAGAGAAAAGGGCATCCCCCACTAAGCCACGAAGTCTATTTTGTACTCTGTCAAGGCAGGATAGGCTGTTTTAGCAGCTCCTGCCCAGATATGGCAACAGTATTCCATCCTTGAACGCACTTGGCGTTTATATAGATAGAGAATTGCATCAATAGTGAGATATCTTCTGGAGCGGTAGAAGGATCCCACCATCTTTCCAGCGACCTTGGCAACAGACTTGATGTACGTGTTCCATTTCAGATCAGGAGTAAAGGTCAAACCCAGAAGCTTGTCAAAACACGGGGCCTCACCCAGACGAGAGCCATCCATCACAATTGATGCCAGCTGCGCATCAGAGCGTTGATGATGTAAGGATAGGAGTTTGGTTTTCGATGCATTAAAGGTAACCAGCAACATCTTCCCCCACTGAACCACGCGCTTGAGATCAGAGGAGAGAGAATCAGAGAGAACTTTGTCATTTACAGCCTTTGATGTGTTGCCGTAGATGGTCGTGTCATCAGCATAGATGTCAACGAATGATTTATGTAGTACTTGCCAACACAGCAAACGCCCTCGTCTTTGTGCCTTGTATAGGCATGCGCGACAACAAAACTTGGGTTTTTATAAGCGGAAGTCTCGAGGTTGTCAGGAATCTACAGGCGCATGCGCAAGAGAAGGGATTGAGATAGTGGTATAAAGGCAGGTCGAGTGAGAAGGTTGTTGTTGTTGTTGTTGTCATTGGACGTTACAGTGACGCGTGCGTTAGCAGGTTATTAAGAGGCGGTTTATTTTTGTGTGTCAAGTCGCGCACCTCGGTGAAGGTCATATAAATCGTTCACCTCGGTGAAGGTGAAGGTCATAAGCTATTTTGGATATTTCATTTTGTCTCTTTTCCTGGACAACTATGGCTAGGGCAAAGTTTGATTTAAAACTGATACCCGAATTCGACGGATCCACTTCTGTTGTCGACTGGGTCGGAAGGGTTGAGCTGACCTGCAACCTCTGTGAAGTAAAGGGGGTGCATACCGTGATTCCCCTAAGATTGGCTGGAGGCGCCCTAAGTGTATATCAGCAACTGAGTGCTGTGGAGAAGGCTGATATTACCTGTATAAAAATGCTTTATACAAGGCATTTGCCATGGATCCCTGTACGGCCTACGAAACATTTGCCACTATGAAGCTCATGCCAGGAGAAACCGTGGACGTCTTCTTCGCGGAGCTGAAGAAACTTGCAGTTCTATTTGGCAATGGAGTGTCAGAGCAAACACTGGCGTATGCGTTTGTGGCCGGCCTTCCCACCCATGTTAAGCAACTGTTGAGGGCTTTCACCAGCATATCTGTAACGCCCATGGAACATTTGTTAGAACGCGCTCGATCCATTATCAGAGATGAGGAGGGCCTGAGAGAACCGGTTGTAATGATGGCGCAGGCAGCCAAGACTAATGCTGAAAAGAGTCCCAGTTTGAGACCCACGAGCAATGGGAGATGCTCCTGCTGTGGGCAGCGAGGCCATATCGCAAGAAATTGTACTAACAAGGGGCGGGGGCGCCCGCGCTGTTTCCAATGTGGTAGCTATGGACATTTATCCCAAAATTGTGCGGGAAATGCATCAGGGGGCAGGACGTCAGCGCCGCCCTGTTCCCCGGACAAGATTTAATTGAGGCGCAACCGACAATAAATGTGTACGTTGACCAAGTGCTTTGTTCAGCTCTTCTCGACTCCGGGTGCTCACACACCATTATGAGTGCCAAGTTGTGTCGAACCTTGACAAAGCAGAACATCAAAGTAACCACAATAGGTGGCAATACGAAAGCTTGCTGTGGAGCCGGAACTGTCAAAGTCCACACAGACTCTGGTGTGGCCGCAAACATTAATGTGCTGGTGATCCGAGGGGATTTGCTGGGATTCGATGTACTGTTGAGATATGATGCTATTAAGGCACTGGGGAGAGTGGTTATCGGAAGAGATGGGACTGTGCGATTGGAAACCCCAGTGTGTGCTGCAGTTCACATTGATCGGCCTGAGTTTAAGGTGGACTACGACCCTCACCAAAAAGCATGGACTGCATCGTGGAAGTGGACAGAAGGAAGGGCGCCAACCGAACTCAAGAATAGCATTGCAGAGTACTCGATACTCGACGAGGCCCGTAATGATTACGAGAAGGAACTTGAGGCATGGATCCAGGATGGACAGCGGATCCCCTACCACAACAAGCTGAGACAACCCAAGGGTCTGATTCCCTTAATGGCTGTAGTCCAGCATAACAAATCAAAAGTTCGTCCGGTGCTGGACTATCGTGAACTCAATAGATACATTGAGACGTACACTGCCGATGCTGACGTGTGCGCCAGCAAGCTGAGAGAATGGCGCCAGAAGGGCTCCAATGTGTCTATAGTAGACTTGCGGAAGGGTTATTTGCAGGTGCGAGTGGATGAGACATTCTGGCCGTTCCAGACAGTGTGGTTCCGGGGTAAGAGATACTGCCTTACTCGGCTTGGCTTTGGGCTGAATGTGGCACCGCAAATCATGAAGACCATCGTAAATGCAGTGTTGTCCCAGGAAAAGACCACTGAGGATGCAACATCGGCCTATATTGATGATGTGTATGTCAATGAAGACGTACAATCTGCGTCGCACGTCAGAGAAAAGTTAGCTCAATTCGGGTTGGAGTGCAAGGATCCCGAACGTCTGAGGGATGGAGCACGGGTATTAGGATTGGACGTTTGCGGGAAAGACGGTAACTTACGATGGAGGCGTGGCAGTGAGATTCCAACCATCCCTGATGTTATTACGCGGCGGACTATTTTTTCCTTGTGTGGGAAACTTATTGGTCACTTACCAGCGTGTGGTTGGCTCCGAGCAGCTGTGGGCGTCATCAAACGCAGGGCAAGTTTAGTAACTACAGGTTGGGATGATGTATCTGATGATGCTCTTCTAAATCTGATGACGACAGAAACCCTAGAAAGAGTTAACAAGGAGGATCCTGCCCGTGGAGAATGGTGTGTCGATGGGGACACTGTGAATGTGTGGGTTGACGCAAGTTCTTTGGCATTGGGAGTGTTATTGGAGCAACGTGGAAATGTAATTGAAGACGTATGCTGGCTGCGACCCGTGAATGATGCTCAACACATCAACCTGGCGGAACTGGATGCTGTTGTGAAGGGTTTAAATCTGGCACTGCAATGGCAGTCGAAGAAGTTACACTTGTACACGGATTCTCTCTGCGTCTACCACTGGGTGTCCGACACTCTCTCTGGACGAACAAGAGTCCGTACTAAGGCAGCCAGTGAGATGTTAATCCGGCGGAGGCTAAACACCCTGAAGAGTCTGGTATCAGAATATGACCTGTCGGTGAGTGTAACGCTCGTGGCATCACACTGTAATCGTGCAGACCAACTAACCCGTGTGCCTCACAAATGGTATGAAGCTGTGAAGACAGGCGTGGAGTTCACTGCTCGATCTTGCGCAGTTGGCGCGATTAGCTCATGCCAAATACAAAGAATTCGTGTGCAGAGTGGACATCCAGGTATCAAAAAACTTTGTATTTTGCGAGGCTTGTGGACCCGGCAGTGACAAGAGCGGATGTCAGGCAGATCATCAAGCACTGTTAGACATGCCAGTCTATCGATCCTGCACCGGAGCAATGGCAGAAGGGGTGACTGGAAGTTGAGCATGTGTGGCAACGATTAGCGATGGATATTACCCATTACAGTGGTAAGCCCTTTCTAACCCTTATCGACTGTGGACCCACTCGTTTTGCGGTGTGGCGGCAAATGACCAGGCAGGACTCAGCGAATGTTGTCCGCCAACTGTCATCTATCTTTTCTAAGCGAGGTGCGCCGGAAGAGATATTGACGGACAACGATGCTGCTTTTTGTAACCACCAAGTTCGGCAGTTTTTGAATGAGTGCGGTGTCCGACTACGACTGCGATGTGCTCATGTGCCATCAGGGAATGGCATTGCTGAGAGGAGCCATCGTAGCATCAAGAGAATTGCTGCCAGAAAGCAATGCACCATTACGGAGGCCACGTATTGGTATAACATCACACCAAAGGAGGGGAAGACACTAACAACAGCACCGGCCAATGCCATACACAAATACCGTGTTAGGATAAAGGGCATTGACACTGTCCAACCAATCGACGAGGAGAGTCATAACAAATACAAGGTAGGGGATCCAGTTTTGGTTAGACCCCCTGGAAACCGGTGCACGACCAAGTTCAAGCGAGGACGAATATCTGGAGTGGTCAGCCAGCAGTCGGTCCTTGTTGATGGAACCCCACGCCATGGCGCGATCTTCCCCCGGCTAGTGAAGTACATCCCACAACAACAGAGAGCGATGAATCATCAGATGATGAGCTGCTAATAAGTGAGGTCACCGAGCAAGAGAGTGGTAGTTGTAGTTCGTCTGATCAGGCAGGATCAGAACCAGAACTAGAACCAGCATCTCACACAGAACCAGAACCAGAACCTGAATCTGAGAGTGTAAATACCACCCTTCGCAGAAGCCAACGAACTAAGAGACCACCCCCGGAGTGCACTCTATGTGATCATCAGATCAGGGGGGAGTGTAGTACTTACCAACACAGCAAACGCCCTCGTCTTTGTGCCTTGTATAGGCATGCGCGACAACAAAACTTGGGTTTTTATAAGCGGAAGTCTCGAGGTTGTCAGGAATCTACAGGCGTATGCGCAAGAGTCGGGATTGAGATAGTGGTATAAAGGCAGGTCGAGTGAGAAGGTTGTTGTTGTTGTCATTGGACTTTACAGTGACGCGTGCGTTAGCAGGTGATTAAGAGGCGGTTTATTTTTGTGTGTCAAGTCGCGCACCTCGATGAAGGTCATATAAATCGTTCACCTCGGTGAAGGTGAAGGTCATAATTTAAGTATGTGTTTAGGGAGGTCATTGATGTAGATCAGGAAGAGAGTTGGGCCCAGGATTGACCCCTGAGGGACTCCAGTATTTATATTGCAGGCCTCCGATTTCTGTCCATCTACCACTACTCTTATTAACCTACTGGAGAGAAATGATTTAATGATTGAGAGAACATTTCCAGTTATACCGTAGCTAGAAATCTTGTGAAGTAGACCCTTATACCATACCTTGTCGAAGGCCTTTGATATGTCAAGAGCAATTGCCCTAAAAAGGAAGCCTCTATCAAGAGATTCACTAATCCTGTGGGATATGACCGTCAGCACATCGGCGGTAGATCTTGCAGAGCGGAAACCATATTGTGTGTCACTAAGAAAGTTATTCCTGCTGAGGTGGTTGACTATTTCTC
Source organism: Euprymna scolopes (assembly GCF_053919585.1). NCBI lineage: Eukaryota > Metazoa > Mollusca > Cephalopoda > Sepiida > Sepiolidae > Euprymna > Euprymna scolopes. Next base: position 61,344,702 of record NC_136482.1, on the reverse strand, counting down.
TATTTAATATGGATTCCAGCAACTTACTCATAACACACACGAGATTTATAAGTCCGTACTGAGAGGGAGATCATTTATCACCTGAATTATTAAATACAGGGCAAACTGATGAGGTCTTCCAGGGAGTCGGAAAGCACTTCTCCTTAAGGCAGCGCTTAAATAGTTTCGTATGGGAGCAAGTTCTGGTTGAAGCTTTTTGTACACTATAATTGGGATGCCATCAGGGCCAGTTGCTTTACTGGAATCTAGGTTCTTTATTAGCTTGGCGATCTCATGCACGGATATTTTTATGTTACCTAGCTTGTTCTGTGTTATAGGAGGAAAAATGGGGAGTTGATGACCTTCGTCGCATAGTGTAGAATTAGCTGCAAAGTTCTTGGCAAATAGTTTGGCCTTGTCTGACGCTGACGAGATGACCTCTGGTCCATTGATAATGGTTGGGATAGAACGCACACTTCTGTTCAGGATCCTAATTGTTATTTGCCAAAGCTGGTGGCATCCAAGCCGTTGATCAGCTACCTTGGATTTAACAGACTGGGCATATAGCTCTCTTGCATTGTTTATTACTCTTTTACAGTGGTTTCTAGCAGACCTGAAAACAGCTTTAGTCTCAATGCATCTATTAAGTTGGTAGCTATGGAAAAAGTGATTTCTGTGCGCGATAGCAGCAGCACATTCTGGGGAGAACCATGGCTTGCTGTTAGGTTTTTGTTGGAATTTTTTAGATGGTATTAATTGGTCTATGCCTACAATTAACCATTCAGTCAGATCTGATACTATAGAGGACACTATCTTTTTAAACATGGAGTGCAGAGGTAAATCAGATATGAACGTACGGAAGCTATCCCCGTCAGCCATAAAGTATCGGTATACAGTACGGTTGAGGGGTACGTCTGGGGGCTTCTTACATTTCGTTTTTATCTTAACTGATACGACGGAGTGGTCGGAGGATCCAAGAGGAGAATGAACGGAACATGAACATAGCTCAGGGAAGTTGAGAGAAAAAGGTCTATAAGGCTTGCATATTGACTGAGTGTATCGGGCACACGGGCGGGTTCGCGAACAATCTGAGTTAGGTCATAAGCAATGGCAAAATCATTACAAAACCTGCCCTCATCATCTGTCTTATTTGAATGGTCAGCCATTCCACGTTATGGACGTTGGAGTCACCACAGATGTGGATGTTAGCGCAGGGATGTGAAGACAGTATGTGGTCTATTTTCTAAGATATGCTCTTAAAGATAGTAACTCTGCTGTTGTGGGGCCTATAGAGGGCAAATATAAATGCAGTATTGTTAGCAAGTGCAACCCTGAAGCACATAGAGGGTACATAAGGATCTTCTCTAGAGATATTCCGTACCACACGGGAAGCCATCCTTAATGTAGGCACATAATCCATGCCCATGGCGATCTTGGGTGTCAGATTTAGCTGTTAAATTAGAGTATCCGTTAATTATGAACTCATCTAGGGAAGTGGTCGGCCCTATTCCAGTTCAACTTAAAAATAATATGTCCGGTTTCGTCTCCTGTAATTGGGTTTCAACCTCTGGAAGGTTGGAACGTAGAACCCTGATGTTGGAGAAGGAGACCTGGTAGAAGGGGTCTAATTTGGAAAATGGGGTTCTAGGTTTAATCGAGTTTTATTTCTGGAGATACTTCATGTTGAGATTTTGGGATTTGTGGAATAGGTCGGCATACTTGGTTAGAGCAGTACAGAGAGGGAAAGTAAGAGAGAAAAAGACAGGATTTTTTGTAGCACACGAAAAGGTAAAGCCGTAACAATTACCGACTAGTATGGCATGGTCCAGATCCACTCACCAAATGGCAATACAGCAGTCCCAGTACTTTTCGCCTGCTGATAGGACAGCCTCCTTAGTGCTTAATCCAAGGCGGATAGCGTCAGCCCAGACAAAACGTTTACCTCCAGCACCCTTACTAGTGACATGGCCACAAGGACAGACAGAGACAGAAAAATTTCCGACATCTCAGACTACTGGTCACCGAGTACTACCGACCTTTAAGCAGCGTTTCCGTCCCCTTTTGTCAGAAAAGTCACTCATTCAATGATAACTGAATGACAAAATAGGAGAAGCGAGAGTTACTGGAGCTGCCGATAACACATCCACTGTATTATCTACTCTCCATTAAAAAAAAACGGGGGGGGGAGAAAGGGAATGGGGACAAGTGACTTATTTATATCTAAGTATTAAGTCCGGTGCTATGTTAACAATTCAGAACACTTTTGATTATACTCTCCCCTCCCATATTAATGGGTGGAAGTTTGTCGTTATCTATCGAGTTTAAATCATTAGAGTTTCATCTTATAATTAATTAAAATCCAATAATTAACTATTATCAATTTGTAAAGTCGGGTTAAAATTAATTTACATTCGAGTTTAGAGAATTATTCAAGGTTTTACTTTAGGAGGTTCGTTTTCATGTGTAACTGTTTCTTTGCATTGTATTATATTTCGAATGAACTTGAACATAAGGCTAAATATATTAGATGGTTTGATTTGCCAGCAAGAAGCAAGCATTTTCACTACGGGCAAGCTTGCAGTAATAGTATATATTAAGTATACTACTTAAATAAAGTCCTAAGTTTATCTACTCTATTAGAGAATAATTTCCGGCATTTTTTGTTTTATCGTTAGTTGCCGGCATTTTGTTTGTTTTTATCGTGTTTATTTGTTTTCCTGTAGTGCCTGCTATAGAGTGTTGTGTCATCAGCATATATACCCATCTCTAAGGCAATTTTGTCGAAGAGGACATTTATGAATATCAGGAACAGTAGAGGTCCAATGATAGACCCCTGGAGCACTCCCGCATTTATATCATATTATTTAGATGTACGACCGTCGAGGACAACCCGGAGTTTTCTCTTATCTAAGAAGGATTTAATTATGTTAAGTATACTACCAGTGATACCGCATGGTCTAATTTTCCTGATGAGACCCTCATGAGACCCTGTCAAAAGCCTTGGATATATCTGTCAAAAGCCTTGGATATATCTAGAGCTATCGCTTCCCCTCCCCCGCTTTGTCCAGTGAATGGTATATACGTTCAGAGATTGCAGTTAGGATGTCTGCTGCGGAACGGGCTTATCTAAATTCATATTGTTTGTCAGTCAGAAGTTTAGCATCTGTAAAGTGATGGGGTAGAGCATGGTTAATTATGGTCTCAAATATTTTGGCAAAAAGTGGGAGGAGGCTGATGGGGCGATAATTTAATGGCCTAGTTCTTTCGCCAGAATTCTTGAATACTGGTACCACAGAAGCAGTTTTCTAACAGCCAGCCCGGAAAGCATGATTCATTAAGGCATTTGTTGTAAAGTTTGGAGAGAACTGGAGCTACTTCGGCTAAGCACTTTTTTAATAGCATAGATGGGATGAGATCGGACCCACATGTTTTTGAAATGTCAATGTTTTTTATGAGAGCATGCACCTGAGCAAAATTTATTTAAAATCGTCTAGCGTGAAAATTCAGTGGGGGTGGCTGGAAGGGTCCAGTGTGGAGTTTGAGGCAAACCGACTGGCAAGCATATAAGACTTTTCGGTTGCTGAGCAAACCACCGCGTTATTGTTTGTTAGTGGGGAAATTACCTATTATTTAGTACACTGTTGTAGATTCTCCAGAAGTCACGAGTTCCTAGTTTTTTGCTTCGATGCGTTTTTAGTTGTTTCCATAAATTCTCTCTTAGCTGTCGCTATTTCTTTATTAACGTTACTTCTAGCTTCTATGACTTCCAAGTTAGCCTTTTTATAATATCTCGTTGTTTTGGGCACTGGTAATCCAGTTTATCCTTTAGAGTTTAGGGCGATTGCAACGATAAATACTGCATGATCAGCGTTCCCAAGTGGGCTCTCAGCATTCGTGATACAATCATCGGATACTGTGGTCAGAAACAGATCTAGAAGTGATGTGTGTTGTTCTTCCTGGTCAGGGAAACGAGTTGGAAACGGAACAAGTTGTGATAGGGAGTGTGATATAGAGAACTATGCTCGCTGCATCTGTGTAAATAGAGAATCAAATACAGTTTTTGTGGTGGACATTAAAGTCCCCAAATACATATAATTGTGCGCTAGTATCGAGGGAGAGTGCTGTGTTTATGCTGTCAGAGACTTTGTTTATCATGTTGCAGCCCTGGGTCGAGGGAGAGCTGTAGAGAAAGTAAAAGTAGCTAATGTTGTGTTGCATGTTTATCCTAAAGCACATAAAGGTTTGATCATCCGATTTTAGGTTTGCTTCTCTAGTCAACAGAAGGGTGTTACGAATGTAAACTCCAAGTCCGTGCATGTGTCTCTCAGAGCCCTTACGGCAGAGTAGGAGATATCCAGGCATGCTAAAGTAGTGAGAGTGGATGAAGGAGTGTAGGTTAATCTCACTTAGTGCTAAGATATCCGGGGTATTTGTTAGGAGAAATGCTTCAACATAAGCTAAATTAGTTCTATGCCAACGGCTATTTGTGAATGCAAGCCTCAAGCTAGGAGACAAGTTGGATTTGTTTGACCCTAAACCTGGTTTAAGCTTATTTTTAGATTGTACTGTCGTCATATTTTTTAAAGAGATTCATTTTAGTTAAGAGGGAGCTGAACAAGAGGTTATGCAGAGCATCAGGCATGCATCACAAGTAGACCATCAGCTGACCTTTCTTCAATTAGGATTGTGGCCTCATGAAAGCCCACCAGGGATGAGTGCAGGGCCCCTTTTCATGTGCGGAATGGCACTACAAACATCCCGATATTTAACAACTGTTGATGGAGCAGCCGCTCTAAGCGCTACCAAAGAGTACTACTAGTCGGAAACAGCAGCCAGAAACTGTCAATCCGGTACACTCAACCCATCAGAGGAAGGTCAACCCCATCTAATTGCTCAGGCCTATATGGTACTCAAGCACTCTCAAGTGTCCAATTTTCGGGTAGGGGTGTCAGGAGTGTGGAACACGGCGTTTGTTGCCTTACGCAAGAAACAAGATCTACCACTGGGTGTTTCTGTCGAATGACTGTGATAGTGTCTCTTCGTCTGACTAATAGGCAAAGAAGGAGTATGAAAGCCGGGCGATAGACAGAGCCTATCTAATTCTTAAGCAGTTTAGGTTTGCAAACCGGTAATTTGTTTGAGTCACCAGCTCTAGGAAGGTTTCATCCAAGAATGAAGAGGTTTCCCTCCCCTTTGGTTTAGTTTCAGAGTTTTCCTTCTCTTAGACGGATGATCTGGAAAGATCTACTGGGTCCGTCAGCACTGAGAGTGTTTGCTCCGCGCCTGGGTTCTAATCCACGTATTTCTGCGACCTCGCCTGGTTAGTTAATGTTACTGTGTTAGTTTGTAGAGGTTATATATCTGCTGAATAGTTACACTCCTCAAAGTGATTTAGGGGCATTTCCATCTCATTGTTACTGGATAAAGCGGGAGAGTAGACCTCATGCAGTGTAAGGAACTATGATTGTAAGAAGGCTTGTTAGAAAGGAGATAATGTGGTTCGAGTCTTTCCCTTTAATTTTTTTAAATTTATTTATATTAGATTTAGTCTAGAATAACGTTACAGTATGAGTAGCTATTAAGAATTCAACTACGAGTTGTGCCTAAACTATATGTTAGATGACAGGAGGATTGAGATGTGGGTGCTATATAGTACGGATGAAACAGTAAGTTTTGAGTCAAGTGTAATTAGGTAAATAGATATATGGGCAGGTTTTCAGTAGATGCGAATAAAGTTGAAGTTGTAGGTATAAAGTGTGTTTCTATTATTGAGGGAAGATAATTTCAGCTTTCAAGTAAGAGTCATGGACATTTAGCGTAACAAAGAGTATCGGTTCAGTTTCGTATTAATCGTTGCAAAACTATCTAGGTGGAGACATAGTTATGTAATGCAGATCGTTTTGCTTCCGAGTACATACTTTTGCTGTTAAATACCTAACTGAATAGGAATGACCTCTAATGCATGTCTAAGATGTAGAAATGTACAGATGTTTAGTGATGACTAAGCAGTTAGCATGTGAGGGTTAGGGGCTGGAAGTTAAAGATTCCACTACAAATGCTGTGCAATGTAAGAGTTATGTGGCGGCTTGGTGGGAAGGAGCAGATTGTTAGCGTTCAAGAGACGGGGGTTATTTACTTACAAATAACAGTAGATCTCCATTAGGATTAGAGCTTCAGGTAAGGTTTAGTTTGAAGAACATTTCTTTTTGGCATGCAGGTTAGAGAGAGGTAGTCGTCTTGGAGGGAAAATGTATAATGGGATTTCGTAGCTAGCCGTTAGGTGGTTTTTTCCAGTTATAAGAAGAACAACTAGTCCATGGTGATTCGGAATTCGTATTCTGTATTTATAGGCATACATTAAGGTCAGGCACTGAGTATTGCATCTTTTCAGAAAAATAGCCCTAGTATCACAGCTAAGATACTGTATACTTCAGTTACAAATATAGTGAAAGTTAAATTAAAATCTATGTTCAGTAGTTTGGTATGGATAACATGGAGCCCACTTTATTAATCCAAGCAAGCATATGGTAATTGCAGATATTAAGTGTACTACTTAATAAAGTTGTTTTGTCTTCTACATTAAAAAAATAAATCCTCGCTTGTGTTAGGTTAAGAATTCTCTCTTGCCTAAGCTTTCAGTTTTTCGAGTCGAATTTTAAGGAGTAGGGGAAGTCGGGGTAAGTTGAGCATAGGGGTAAGTTGAGCCACCCCCTTTTAACCAAAATTGACTAAGCCAATCCAAGTTTGTATGCAATCTATAAACAACTGATCACGTGACTTTAACCTCCACCATTTTGTTTTGCTGAACCAATATCGGAGGTTGATGCAGTAAAAGCAAATCAGATTTCGTGCCAAAAAAGTAAAATAAAGCGTTACAGAGGTGAGTGCATGTTTCTTGTGTGTAGTAATAGTTTGATTAGATATAATATGTGGAAGTTGTTTGTTCAATTACTTCCCTTCATACCTGTAAAATGTTTTTACATTCAGCACACATGAGATGCATGCATTTGAACAGACAATTCAATGAGGTCAGACTGGGGTAAGTTGAGCCAATGCTAATGGGGTAAGTTGTGCCACTGGCTCAACTTCCCTATATGTCTTTTTACACGTTTTAAAGAAGCAGATGAATGTGCAACCACATCAGTAGGCCTGTTATAGAGTGAATTCAAAATGCATGTTGTATAAGTTACATGCTCTACTTGTACAAGAATTAGATCTATGGGTTACCTAAATGTTTAAGATGTGTAAGCCGTGCTTGGATAGGAATTTGCATGCTGTACAGGCGCTTTGCTATTCTAATAATAATTATTATTTTTATTATTACTATTATCATTATTATTTTTAACATTATTATTATTATCATTGTAGAATCAAGAATGCACTTACCTCCCCTCTCCACCATTATGGACTAGCCTACAATTAGTCAGGCATGGTGGGTTATTCCATTTGGAGGCGCCTGATTGGCTAAACGTGCCAGGAGAGGCAGGTGCCTCTCTACAAATGCCAGCTCTTCTTGCATTCATTGTTCAATGTTCCAGACTTATGCATAAAAGTTGCTGGGAAGCTAGGAACGGACAAGCCTGTGTTTGTTCCAAACCCAAAGGACGCAGCGGGTTTCAATGCAGAAGATGTTGTTTACAAGCTGCCACAGCCAAATAGTGTTGGCAGTTCTGTCCGTTGTTCTAGCCAGCTCGTTTTCAGCTGTGACTTGTCACAGTGGCAACTTCATTAACTTACTTTCAGATATATGTTTCAAATTTTGTGCTGGTTCATTCGCTGTAATTAACATTTCTACTTCATTATTATAATTTGTTTTATAACCACAGCAACAATTTTGGCCTTGTTCTTTCTTTATTTGCAACACATTTTTGCGTAGCACAACTTAACCCTGTGTGGCACAACTTACCCCAGAGGTTGGATCAACTTGCCCCATGGTCGGGGCAAGTTGAGCCATTTGATATACATTTTTGTAAAGCACATGGTCGGTTTATGTGTACTAGCAGAAAACTGCAACTTGTTTCAAAATGTTCCCAAATAAAAGAATTTTATAATAATACACTCATCTTTGCAAAATAATTAGTCGTTTGGGTTCTGAAGAGCCAAAATGGAAAATTGGCTCAACTTACCCCGACTTCCCCTACACACGGCTCGCAGACCTCATGCCAGAATATTCGACCGTTCCAGCCCCTCTCCATAATAAACGCTATAATGGAACCTTTACCAAATTGGAAAGTCTGGTTATTTTTAATTCCTTTTATAAAATCTGGTTAAGAAGTAATAGATTTAGGGTTACGTATTAACTTCAGACTAGTTAGAAGTAATGCATACTTTAGAAAAAAAAGCCGCGTGTTTTTGAGTTCAGATAATATGCAAATATAATTTGGGAAATGTTCCATTTCGTTGAAGACTTTTTCTCTCGTTTAATATGAGAAAACGTATTGGTTTATAATAGTATAGTTGACAAAAAGATTTAGTAAAAAGATAAATAAGAAAACAAGTCAAATATTCACGATTAAAGTCAATGCTGACTAATAGGGCCCCTAGTGTTTCGATGAAGTAACGGATCAAAAGCATAGACTTTATAACAAGGAAAACATACCCGGAAGACGTGTCCAAAAAGGAGATCCCAACGTGCGAGGTAGGCACTTGCTTATTTATTAAATTTTCTATTTTTTATTTAATATTTTTTTGCGTCTTACCATGTCTGTTAATATTAAGTATCGTACTTAAATAAAGTTATTCTGTCATCTAAATAAGCTAATATATAGGGATTCCCCCCGCTACTACTTCGATGTGACATGGTAAAAAAAAAAGAAAGAAAAAAATTAGTCAGGAAATTGTTTTAAAATAAGTGAATTAAAAATGGTTAAGATGTGTCTGAGAAATAAAAATAAAATCAAACTAAATAGAATGATATGAGCACACAAGAAAAAAGAGGGTTAGATTTGATTGACTTTTTTTTAAGTGCGCATAAAATGTACGTAGCTAAAGTTACATCTCTGAGGTATGGATCCCTTCGGCCAACGTCCAAATAACGCTAAGAACTTATACCCTTACTATCGGAGGTCATAGGAGTGAGGGGGGCTCACATAACATTTGAGGTCGACCAGTATAAGTTTTCCCCTTCTTTTTTAAGGAGAAGCCATCGTTAACTGGCTACTGAATCAACGCGCATCGCATTCTCTTACCACATTTGATCTACAAAAATAATGATGTTTCCCATTACGTATTCACTAGATTTCAATTGACTGAACTTTACATTCTATATTAACCGTATCAGCTTCCAAACCCGACACCGAATATGGTCTCTTCCGATTACATACATATGAACGAGAAGCCTTCTGGCTTATTACTTATCGCAATAAACAAACCGACAACGCATTGTATATGTATTTACAAGTAAAAAAAAAAAACAACGTTGTGTGTGTACCCTTACACTAATAAGCCACATAAACTTCCACAGGCGTGTGCTTGTGTTTACACATTTACACGTGCGTGTGCATGCGTCTTTGTTTTTGTTTACTTGCGTGCGTGTGTTTTGCATGTGTCGTTTCCATTAACTAATACGCCAAGAAAAAACTTGAGCAAGTTTTGCATAATATATGTAATACGAATCATGCTAAAATAATAAGATTTAGAAAGCCATACTTTATATGGGGAGAGACAGGTACTTTTTATAGCATTCCATACTTTCACCGAACAATTTATTAAATAAGACATTGAAATACGGACCGTGCTGAAATAATAACGTTATTAGTAAGAAAGTCATTCTTAATATGGGTACGGCAGGGTATGCTTTTCTACTATTCTTTACTTTCTCCTAAGAATTTAAAATAATTGTCTTAGTCATGAAGAATAAGCAACCAAGTTGTTTTCACCAGGCTTTATCTCCTCCTTAAAAATAAATAGGGGGAGATGAGATCGTTGAAATGCTGCACTAGAACTAATACACGCATTTATCTTAGCAAAAAAGGCAAGTAAGCGTAGTATAGTTTCCTACCAGGCATTATCTCCTCCTTAAAAACAACAAACCAAAACAAAGATACAAAATAATTGACACAGAATATATTTTAAGAATAGGGGGCGGTATAGAGTAAATCCCTGAAATGGCTAAAGCAATTTAAGATCTCAAAATACTTTATTTTATATATATATTTTTAAGGGACGAGGGCGTGGGGATACGGACTAAATCCCGGAAACAGCTGAAGCAGTATATGGCCTAAAAATTACTTTAGCAGTTTACGATCTCAAATTGTCTTTATTTCTTTCAAATTTTCTTTGTTTATATTTATTTTAAAGTTATGATGCGATATGTAATCAGTCCTGGAAATTTGTTGAAGCATTTTACGATTTCATACTTACTTTATTTCATATATATTTGTTAAAGAGGGGGGAGGGAAACTGACATTCGAATACAGACCGTGCTGAAATAACATCCTTATTATACAGAAATCCATCATTGATAGGGGAAGCGTATGTTTTTAACTATTCTGTATTTTCATCTAACAATTAAAAAAATGAAAAATGGCACACAGGATACGGACCGTGCTGTTATTATTTAGAAAGCCATTCTTAACATGGAAAGAGGGAGGTAGCTTTCATCTAACAATTTTATGAATAAAAGGCTGATATACAGCATAATAACCGTGCTGAAATATTAACGTTATTTAGAAAGCCAATCTTGATATGGGGAGAGGAGGTTTTTAAAACTATTTTATACTTCCATCTAACAATTTGTAAAATACGAAACTGAAATACGGAAGGATTGTGATGAAATAATAAAGTTATTATTTAGAAAACCATTTTAATATGGCGATGAAGTGGGTTAAAATTATGAAAAATGATTGTCGAAATTAGTAATATATACAGGAATTATGAAAAATTATGAAATGTGAGTTAATTGATCGGTGTGTTTATAATGAAATAATAAACCCAGACAATATTACAAGTTATCATTTTCGTAAGGGGGCATATTATGGGTTTAAATTATAAAATAATGATTGTCGTAATTTTTAACATATCCAAAAATTATGAAAAATGATGAAATGTGAGTGTGTTTGTAATGAAATAATCGGAAAGACAATATATAAAAGTCATTATTTTCTAAAAGTGTTTGCTATAATGTTGGTTGAAATTATGAAAAATGATTGTCGAAATTTGTAACACATGCAAGAATTATGAAAAATGTCGAAATGTGAATTAAACGATTAGTGTGTTTGTAACGAAATAATCAGCCGAGACAATATATCAAAGTTATTATTTTCGTAAGAGTGGGGCGATAATATGGATTACAAATATGGAAAATGATTGTGAAAATTAGTAACATCTCCAATAATTATGAAAACTGGTGACATGTGAATTAATCAATTGGTGTGTTTGTAATGAAATAATCAACAAAGGGTGTATATCGAAATTATTTTTCGGGGGTAGGGTTCAAACAATGATTAAAATTATGAAAAATGCTTGTCGGAATCTGTAACATATCCAGGAATTACGAAAAATGGTGACATGTGAAGTAATTGATTTGTGTGTTTGTAATGAAATAATAAAACCAGGCAATATATCAAAGCTATTCATTTCATAAGGGAGGGGGGCGATAATGTGGGTTAAAATTATAAAAAAATATTGTTGTCGAAATTATTGACATATCCAAGAATTATTAAAAATGATGAAACGTAAGTTAATTGATTGGTTTATTTGTAATAAAATAATCGGACCAAAACAATATATCAAAGTTATTATTTTAGTAAGTGTTTAGACGACAACGTGGGTTACAAATGTCAAAATCGAATTTCGCAATTAGTAAAATTTCAAGGAATTATAAAAAATATGAAAGGGGGATTAATCGATTGGTGTGTTTGTAATGAAATAATCAAAGCAGATTATATATAAAAGTTATTATTTTCGTAAGGGGGGTCGGTAATGTGGGTTCAAATTATGACAAATTATTGTCGAAATTAGTAATATATACAAGAATTATAGACATGATTAACTATGAGTTAATTGATTGGTGTGTTTGTAATTAAATAATAAGCACAGAAAATATATGCAAGTCATTATGGTTGAAAGGGAAGCGATAATCGGGGTTTAAATTATTAAAAATTGTTGAGGAGATTACTACCAAATCCAGGAATTATCAAAAATCATGACATGTAAGATAAGTGGCTGGTGTTGTTTTTTAACGAAATAATCAAACCACACAATATATCAAAGTTATAATGTTCGTAAGGAGAGAGCGAAAATGCTGGTTAAAATTATGAAAAACGAATGTCCAAATCAGTAACATATCAAAAAATTATGAAAAATGATTAAATGTGATTTAAATTATTGCTGTGTTTGTAATGATAAATACCTCCAGACAATATTACAAAGTATTATTTAGTAAGGGGGGATAATGTGGGTTAAAATTATAAAAAAAATGATTGTCGCAATTAGAAACATATTCAAGAAGCATGAACATGATGAAATGTGAGTTAATTGGTTGGTCTGTTTGTAATGAGATAATCGGCCCAGACAATATATCAAAGTTATTATTTTATTAATGGGATAGGCGAAAACGTGGGTTACAATTCTCAAAAATTATTGTAGAAATAAGTAACATATCCAAGAAATATCAAAATGACGAAATGTTAATTAATCGATTGGTGTTTTTGTAATCTAATATTTAATCCAGATAATATATCACAATTTTTCTAAGGGGTGGGCGATAATGTGGGTAAAAATTATGAAAAATGATTGTCGAAATTAGTAACATATCCAAGAATTATAGAAAAGTTATGAAATGTGAGTTAATTGATTGGCGCGTCTGTAATGAAATAATATGCATAGACAATTTATCAGTTTTTGTTAGTGGTTAACAATATTTTCCTAAATGTTCAATGTTAACTCCGGAGAATGAGGTTGTACTTGTGAGGAGAAAGACATATGATTATGTTGCTTTTAACATGCCCTGTAGTTCTTTAGCAATTAACAAACCTTCAATTTGTGGTGGCGCTGGAGGGAGTAATGTCTATATAGGGGTAACTATGCAATCTCCCACCATGTCATAATCGAAAAATATTAGTATTACTATAGAATCATATTCCGGAAATGACGTCGTTTCTCTTACTAATGCGTTGTTGGGGTCTGTAGTAGGAAGTGGTGAAAACTACATTAATATTGAAAATTGTGGTAAAGTAAAAATTGCCTATTCGTCATTCGCCTCAATGCATTTGTGTTATTATATGGAAAACCTGCTGAGTTATGGTCAATATATCATTTCGTTTAACTTAAATTATGGTGTTAGTAGGATTGAGCGACGGAACACAGTAATGTGGAATTTTGTAGTGAAGCAAGGGTTGCCTAATCCCTAAGCTTTTCAACTTTTTTTATTTGTTTGTAAAGACGGCATAGTAATCGGTCCGAAAGTGAAAAAATTAAACAGAGTAATGTGGAATTTGATAATGAAGCAAGGGTTGTCTAATCACTTAACTGCGTCAATGTATTTATGCATTAATTTTAAACTCCTGTTGATAAATCGTCCGAAAATGACAATTTTCTTACAATAATAGCGATATATATATATATAAGTATTGTACAATTCCTGTCGGGAGTATGTATAATTGTTTCATATGTGTATATAAATTACTCGTCCGAAGATAGGTAAACATATTTTAAATATGCGTTATAAATTACCCGTTCAAGTAAGGTAAAATTATTTCATATACATTCTGCAAATTACCTGTCATAGGAAAGGCACTATTTTTTAATACCTGTGTAATAGCCGTCCTAGGGTAGGTAAAATATTCTTTTGCTCGAAATAGCAAATTATACATTAAAATTCCTCTCTCCAATAAGTAACAATAACAATTATCTTCAAAATCAACTAAACATTTTTATTAGCTCTCCTAATAATAATAATAAGAAGAAGAAGAAGAAGAAGAAGAATAAGAAGAAGAAGAAGAAGAAGAAGAAGAAGGTTTTAGATCATTTCGAGTTTCAGTTTTTAAGTGTAATTGGCGCGAATTTTTTTGGCGGTTATTTGGGAACCCACGTTGTTTAATTCACAAAGAAAACTTCAAACTCACCGATAAAAATAATAATATTAAAAAAAATAACTTTCTATTTTTAAACTCCTGTGTGTTACTTTTGCCATCGATGAGTTCAACGTGATAAAAGAAAAAAAAACAACGTCTCCTGTTTGGAATTCAGTGGGTTTGTGGGCATTTTAGTAAGCCCCGGCATATTTTTCATTTTCATTTCCACTAACCCACAGCAACGCATGGCAGGTTACAGCAACTTATTTATCATTTTAATCATTTAAAATATTTTAGAACATTTATAAAATTTCTTTTTTTAAAACTAGTAACCACCGAGAGATAAGATTTGTTTGATTACACTATTATATGATTGTTGTCGATCGACCCTTCTATTAGAAAAATCAACAATGTTCGCTAAAATCAAAAAACAAAAACCAAAGTGTTTATATACAAAAAAAAAACATACCAACCATTATCTCTATAAAAATAAATTGAAATCATGTTTCCCCTCCGAGGTTGACCTTAATATGATTGAAAATATTTACATTTTATGCAGATGTACTATGCACAAACTGCATCACAGTATCTGAGGTGTGTTATAGACATATTACCTATCCACTACCTCGCTGGTCGGAGCTTCCTATATTTTATCTGGTGAGAGTCCACTGCCGAAACCGGTTAAGATCAATGGAAGCAGTAACGTCTTCTCGCTCTAATGAATTCATACTTCCACCACCACCACCACCACCCATTTACACCGTCCGTGACCGTTCACGGGAGACAATTACGAACGAACACCGGTTAAGATTTTTATAAAAACTGGACTGCAATTTATGTGAAACACACCACGCTTACGTTTACGTTCGTTAAAATTAAAAACAAAAACAAAAACAAACCTAAAAACTTTACATTTTCTTTCATTAAAATAAAAATTATAATACTTCAATTACGTTTTATTTCGTGTTCTTCGGCAATTTTAGCATCGTTTATTTTTTAATGTTATTTTTAGATTTTTTTAGTTGTTTATGTAACTTTTCTGTTTTTCATTTTTTCCGTCTACCCATTATTCAAATTTATTTATTCTCTCTTTCCGTTCCGTTTTTCATCTTTTTTCGTCAAGTTTAAGATCGTTTCTTTTTTAATTTCTATTTATTTATTTATTCTTTTTTCCTTTCCTCTTTTTCCGTTTACATGACTTTTCCCTTTTTTAAACTTATTTCTTCTCTCTTTCCGACTTTCCTTTGTAAAACAGCATGATATAAACATATCATTAATCATTTCTGTTACATTTCGCTTTGTTCGATGCGTTTCACTCTATTTTCATTGTTTAGTTCTTTTTTCCTTTTTTCAGGATTTTCCTTTGAGGCGGCATTAGGAACCCATTCTTTTTTCATTCTTCTTCATTTCTCCTCTTCGTTTTTCGTGGTTGGCTACAACCGCGGTGATGGGGATTCTTCCATTACACTAAATCGAGCCACAGCAACGCTTGCCAGAGTACAGTTAGCGAATACATATTTTAAAAGGATAAAAACTTGGAACATGAACATTTTTTCAATATTACTCGATTCAACATTTAATATAACGAAAATGGTCCATATGCCGTAATAATACTAAAACAACTTCCATAAACAAATAATTTTAAGATATAAAAAACTTGAATTCTTATATTTCTCTCTAAAATTACTGGATTCTGCATTAAACCCCCGAGAGGGGTTGATATGCCGTGAAAGCAAAAAAAAAAATAAATAAATAAACCTACATGAATTACATTAGATACGTTCAGTTTCGACATTAATATTTCGGTGATATTTGGGATGCACATATTATGTATGTAAACATACATTTAAATTCAACTTTATTAAAAAATATGTCGAACCAAAAGCATCATTTTCGCATACAATGGTTCCGATATATGCCGAACAACACATTACAAATAACTATTTTTCACACGTTTTTTTCTTTTTTTTTTGGGGGGGGGTCAATTCAATTTACACTCACTTGCCAATCAACTATTATCTCCTTTCGTTTTGTCAACCACGGCGTTATAAAAACCTCTCCAGTTAATAACACTTCCCACAGTTTAACTACAATAAATTGTACATTATTCGAATCCAAGACAATCACATTGTACATTATTGGAATCCAAGACAATCACGAAGTCTAAATTTACGACATAATTACGAGGAGCGTAAGATAGTATACCTATATTGCCATGCCTTCAGATCCGGCCCATTCGGATCTTAAAATTATCACATGACAACTCAGTGTCGGTGTCGTCGATGAATGAAAGGACAGCGAGGAGACAACTGGAGATAGTAATTGTTCTCAAAGGAATTGCGAACCTTTCGGACTAAGTTTCATCCTGTTTATTGTCTATTTTTCTCTTTGTGAGATTATTCGTCCTAGAACGGCGTTCCGCTTCTATCGAACGGGAGAAAATGCGACGTCGAGGGAAATCCAAATATTAGTCCGACTTGCAAGCAGAAGAATTAGAAACATTTATCAGCTAAGAGTCTTTTATTTAATATCGCTGTGCAATGCAAAACGATGTCAAGGTCATTAAATAAATTTACTTACACTTTGCTGCAGAAGACGTTGTTAAAGCAATAACAATAAATAGATGAATATTAGATATGAAATGCACAAATATACGCGATTCCTCGATTAGTTACATCCAAAAATAAATAATTACGTTCACTTTACGAGTTCGCTCAAATAATGTAAACGCTTAGAATCATAATCTCCCGTCTTCTCAATGTATATATATATATATATATATATATATATATATATATATATATATATATATATATATATATATATCGTCAACATGGACTCGTGTCCGACTATCATAGTTCCCACGTAAAATATGGAAATGAAGCAAGGGTATTAATGCTAGTAACGTAAAAATGTTGCTTTCTGGGGACGATGAAGTCGCTGAAGACGTGTTCGATATCGCTTAGGTGTTTTAAGCATTTCTCTCGCGATGGTAGGTTTGAGGTGCGGCGAATATGGCGGAATAGGCACTTTTCTGACCTAAATCTTTTATCTTTTGCAGGGTGATTTGCAACGTGCGCTCGGGCACATCGTGGAGGAGAATTAGACAATTTCTGTTTAATAATGTTGGGTGTTATTTCGAAGTTTCTGATGCATTTCTTCCATTTGTTCACAGTATTTCCCCGTCGTAATACTTTTGCATGCATTCTAAGAACTGTAACCTATGAGACCAGTCGCAGACCACCAAACCGTTAGCCTGACCTTTTGGTTAAACTATGACCCTTACAAATTTCATGGAGCTTTGTTGGCTTCTTACATCTGAACTCAGTGTCGCCAGTACTTGTAAAGAATCCACTTTTAATCGCAAGTCGCAACCTGGTCAAGAAACGGATCGTTCTTGTTCCGTAACGGCGTTTCTTTTAGATGTCTTTGAATTCGTGAGTTACCAATTTATAAAGTATTTTTACCTTTCCAATCTCCCTAAAATTGTTGGAAATCATCGGGTATGTTATGTCTAATTCAGAAGAAAATTCGCGATTAATTGTGCGTGGATTTGTTTACATTACGCCTCTTAATTGCTGGTTGGCAAAATCCGATGACCAATCAGTTCGTTCATTATTTTCAAGATACTCGTCGCCGCACTATTATCTTGTGCATTCAGTAGTGGTTCCTTGGTCAACCGTTTCGTATATATCGAGAGCGATTTCAGTACCTTTCAGGTTTCACTAGAATTGATTTTTTTTCAAATTTGCATTTCTCCATCTTGTATTCAACGTTCTGAAGAAAAGACATAACTGTTTAATAACTATTGTAATTTGAACGATTAAAAGAGTGAAAACCCTGTTTAAACTGACATATACAGTACACGTATTCTAACGAAAACTTATTTGAAAATACATCACCTGAAATCAAAATTTAAAAAAACCGCAAGTCCGTTGTTCTCACCCAGAGACAACTGAATGTATCGTTTTTTTTTGTATTACAGATAAACAATATAGAAAAAAATCGAGGGGGAAAACGCATGCGTTCTTGTTTTGTCTCCGCATTTCATTTTCCAGTGTTTACTTGAAATATCTAAACGTAAAAGAGAATAAATAACTTTTTTGCTGAAATAGAAATCACTAAAAATATTCGTATTGAAGTCTAACATGCAAAACATATTCGACGGCTTTAACGGTTTGTAACCTGTAACAAAATGGAGCAGTTATGTGTAACTCCCGCTATAAAAAAATATGACTTTCCTATTGTCTATCATTAAATACACAAACACACCCCTAATTACAATATAAATGAAGTTGTTTCGAAATTCTCTGAGGAGAATATTAGATGTATTATTTTTATCCTCACTGTAAATTGATTAAAAAAAAAACCCTTACGTTTTTGCTATAGTCTCGTGAATCTCTATTCCATATCTTAAACTCGTGAATCTTTCCTCAATTCCGAACAAAATATATTATTTATTCCACGATGGCTACTCTCTCTTGTGTAATCAACTATTAATGGGTAAAAGGGTTCAGTAAATTTAAATTTTAGTATTCCTATAAGACTCACCGATTAGTAAAATTACAACATCCCGAGAACTGCCACTAAAAATTGATTGTTACTTGGAGTTTATATTTATTTTGCAATGCATTCTGACAAGTGGTGCAACGTATGGCATTTCATACAGGTTCTCATACATACAAATCGAGATGAGGTTATACTGATGAAATATTAAATCGTCTCCGAAATGTAATTTGGTTAAAATATGCATAAAGAAGAGCAGTATACGTGATCAAATTGACTTATACTCATGTAAGTAGGCTTATGGCATGTGGGGCTTAAAAACCAAAATAAGGAATTAACTTTCTACTTTCTATCCTTGTTATAGGAATTTGTTTTTCAATACACATTTCTTAAAACACACACACGCAGAAAAACATGAGTGAAATCGTCATCATATAAAAGTGTTTTACAATAATTCTCTTAATTACTCTCAATATCATGAGTGTAGCTCACTCGTAATATATAAATTCAGATATACATTTAAACTAATTAATTTGACGAATGTGAAGAGCACACAGAATATTTATCTACAATATCCATTGGTAATATTTCTTTTTTTTCCTCTAGAACATAGATACTTTTTATTGAATTATGAATATAGTATTGCTTTGTTAATCTTTATTATATGGAATTGTTTACGCAATATCTTATATAAAATATTTATCTTATATATTGAACATGCGAATTCTGTTTCATGTCGTTGTGCATGAGATTTCAAGTACATCGTTGAATAGAATTCGTGCGGAATTTATAAAGCTGCAAACTGTAACAAACAAATAGAAACCTGCATTTAATTCATAGATCACCACATTTGTTCGTAACATTATTTTTAATAAAATTGATTTTACAACGTATTAAAAATAACCATAAAGAAACATAGCTAAGATTTCGAAGTTTATAGTGTTGTATTTCGCACCTATCCATTTATACGCATTTGTCAAAACAAAATGCATGCATATAATTTTGTAATTTAGAGTGGAACTTTACTTTTTCATTGAACTTCGATCAGTTTGTTTTATTTATAAAAATATGATATTATTTAAACAATGCTCTTCAAAATATAAAACTTTAAGTGTTACTGTAATTATAATACTGCTTAATTCAGTCAACAACTTGAAACACACCGGCCTTCTACATAAGATATGACATAATAAGTCAATTTAAGTCAGGATATAATATTTACAGTATTTTTACCTGGCCATACTTAAAGATTTAAATACATATCCATGGTGTTGTCCACAATATGGATAGTGACGAGGTATTTATCTATATATGACTCAGCAGATCAGCTCGGTTTTGCCCAGACACTATGTACTGTTTATAACTTTATGTGCATATATATATATATATATATATATATATATATATATATACATATATTAAAAAGTTTGTCTCATGCCCAGGTAATCTACAGCTAAAAATTCACGTGTTTATACCCGAAATTGGCAGATGACTTTAGTAGAGTTCGCAAAAGTCATCTCTTTGAACTTTTACCTCTTGCCAGACAAATGTTAGCCTTAACATTTAATACAAAGCCTGCTGCATGTCTGAATAGCCTTTATTTAAAAATGGAAATATTTAGACCAAAAAATAGGTGAATAGTTTGATAGAGACGGCAAAATTAAAACCTTTTGGAACTTTAAGCACTTGGCAGTTAAATTCTCGCCCCCTCCTAAAAAAAGAAAAAAAAGCTAGCCATATGCTGAAATACACTTTATTTAAAATGTTAAATGTTTGGACCAAATATTTGCTGTGTAATTTGTAGAGATAGCAAAGGCCATTAATTAAAACAGTTTTGCCCCTTTAACATTTAGTGTTTTAAACCGAAATAAAATTAAACAGTTAGATCCATGCCCAACTCGATATATCTAAAATTCCGAATGTTTGGACTGAAATTTGGCGGAGTAGTGTGGTAGAATTTTCAAAGGTCAACTCATTAAACTTTGACCCCGTGAAAGCCAAATTATTCGCCCAAAATCGATTAAAACTATTTTCAAAAATCACAACACCCCTGTCGAATTCTGTTGACTGAGAATTGACAGAATACTTTGATACATAAATCTACACACCCAGACACACATACAGACAATTTCACTTCCAGATATACATAGATTGAGTATACGTTCTTCATATTTTCCCTACATATTTCATAGTGCGTATAAGTGTTAAACTAAAACAATGTTTATTTTCAGTTTATTTTAAAACTTAGAGTTACGGAGCAAAAATACTAAACTGTTAATTATTGTATACTTAACACTAACTTTATCTGAACATTACATTTTTTTTATTTTCAGATGAATTTTTCTAGGAAAATACTTCACTCTTAAAACATTATTACTAGCATATACAACAGTTTATGATTAATTGTGTAATATATGTCTCTGTTTATGGAGGTAGAACATATTAATACGGACTGAAAAGTACTCTACTAAATAATACTATTAATAACAACAAATATAATTATTATAATGGTGTTTTTTATGACGACGATAATGATAATGCTCATGCTGATTCGGATGATAATGTTGCAAAAATAATAAAATAATACTAACTAGCGTGACCTGCGGAAATTCCACTGCGGCATTTTTCATATGTAATATCTTGTTGCTGGGCATTCTGTGGGCCTTCAGCGTGAATGAAGACAATTTTATACTTTATATTTTTCTAGCCCTGTTGTTAAAACTGTATAAAATTTGATATATTCCCTGGCCTGATTATTTCATTACAAACACACTAATCAATTAACTCACATTTCATTAGTTATCATAATTCCTGGCTATGTTACTAATTTCGACAATAATTATTCATAATTTTAACCTACATTTTCGCTCCTCTTTACTAAAATAATAACTTGGATATATTTTTAAGCTGATTATGTCATTATAAACACACCAGCCAATTGTCTCACATTTCATCAATTTTCATGCTTCTTGGATATGTTACTAAATTTAGCAATCATTTTTCATATTTTTAACCGACATTATAGCCTTCTAAATAAACTATTAACTCGATATATTGTCTGGGCTGATTATTTCACTACAAACACACCAATCAATTAGCACACATTTCATCATTTTTCATAATTCTTGGATATGTTACTAATTTCGACAATTAATTTTCATTGTTTTAACCCACATTATCGCGCCCGCTTACAAAAATAATAATTTTGATGTATTATATGGACTGATTATTTCATTACAAATACACCAATCAATTAACTCGCATTTCATCACTTTTATAGTTCTTGGATATGTTACTTCTTTCGGCAATAATTTTTTCATAATTTTAACCTAAAGTATCACTCCATCTCACCAAAATAATTACTTTGGTATATTTCTTGGTCTAATTATTACAGTACAAACTTATCAATTCCCGGGTATTCTCATAGTATATATGCTCCACCTATCTTATCCAATCCGGTGTGACGACGCGTATTTTTCTAGATTATATCTTCCCGCTTTCTAATTCGATCCTAAGCGAGGCTGGGTGTTTTGCTATTGTATGCCTTCCACCTATCTCATTCAGTCCTGGGCGACGCTTGGTATATTACTATTATATATTTGCACGCCTCTCCTTCAATCCCGGGACTGACTTCATGTCCGACACACAACTGTTAAAAATATACATGAAAAAAAAGTAATGTTTAAATCTGTGTCAGCCATTTCCGGGTCAGGCTTTATATCCCTCAATCCACTGCTAAAAAATGTACATGAAATAATGTAATGTCTATGTCCTAAACTGTATCAGCAAGTTTCGGGGCTGAGTTCATATACCCCACCCTACTGTTAAAAATATATATGAAATAAAGTATTTTTAAATCGTAAAATGTAAAACCAACACAAAGTCAAGTATCTGCAGAATGTCTTCTTGGTTCCTCCTCTTCTCTTTTCTCTCTCTCCCAACAATCGAACACAGCATATAATAACAAAACTCTAAAGCACGTCTGACAGCACTGACTTCTGCCAACAGTCTGCCCCTCCTCTTAATAACACAGGCTTTTTATATCGCAAAATCGTTCACCTCTATTTGCATATTCTTCTAACTCACGTGATCACTACTCTATAAATAAGAGTCTTGACCGTTTCTTTTCTTTCTTTTTGTTTATTTTCGGTGACCGACCCGCACGTGGTCTATCCAGGTAAGTCACGCATTACTCCACACTCCCCCCTGATCTCATGATCACAAACAGGACATGCGGGCAATCGTCGTTGGCGGGTACTCCTTCGAAGAATTGGGGGCAGCACTTCCTCATTGCTGTTTTCTTCATTACCACCATCATTACTACCAGTCTCTTCCATTATCCCGTCTCGTGGTTCCATAGGCGGTGTCTCACAATCAGGGCAGGGGGGCAGTATCCGTCTTTTTCGGGTACTTCTCCGAAGAATCGGAGGCGTCATCTCCTCGGTGTGCTCCATCATCCCTTCTCGCGGGGGTTCGCAATCACGGGGTGTGGGCAGTATTCGTCTCTGTCGAGTATTTCGATGAGGCATTACTTCCTTGTGTCCATCGCTCTCCTCACTTTTGTCATCAGTATGTCCCATCATTTCCTCGTCTGGTTCTGTTGGTGGTGTTTCTATGCTCAGCTGAAGGGGCAGTAAGTGATCAGGATCATCTCTGAACGGTGTGTGATCCACCTCATCGTCCTCAGAATCAGAAGAGGTATAACAAGGGCGGATATCTTTTACGTGACGTGGTATGCCACCAATCGACATGGTCTAAGGACTTATGATTTCGTCTATTTTTCTCCGTAAAAATTTCGTAGTGCACCCAGCATTCGGGGGTTTTATCCAAACAAGGTCTCCCACCTGATATGGTGTATTGACAACACTCACCACTGATGGTATGACATCAACTCCTTTCACACGCTGTTCATATTAGTAAATCCCATTCGCTGGTGCAGTTGCTGGTGTTGCATTGTCCTTAGGTGTTATATTATACCAGTACACAGCTTCTGGAATAGAGCACTGCGTCCTGGCTGCAATTCTTTTGATGGTGCGGTGATACCGTTCTGCTATACCATTACCCTCGGGATAATATGCACACCGATAATGCATTTTAATCCCCCATTCGTGCACGAATTTCTGAAATTCTTGACATCGAAATGTGGCGGCATTATCAGTCAGAATTTCAATCGGGGCACCACGTTCGAAAAAGACGGCTCTCAACTGTTGTATAATGCTGGCTGCATCATGTCGTGTCAACAGGCGCCATATTGTGAAACGCGTCAGGCCACAATCCGTCATGGTCAAAAAATGTTTGTCCCCATAATGTGTTATGTCCATCCCTACTCGCTGCCAGTTGCCCTCCACCTCGAGCTTCCCTTTTTGCCATTGGGATTGTGCCGGATCAATTCTCTGACACTCTTCACACGAACGTATGGCTGCTTTCACTGATGCTTTTGTAGTTGCAGGGCATACTCTTCGGACAAAATATGCAGTCCTCTGAATTCCAGGATGCCCAATCTGCTGGTGTCTCATACGGATCTGGTCAGGTGTTAATTGATCCGTTACAGTCGCGCATGTTTGTTGTTGAAGATCGGATCCCTGCCTCATTGCATCGATCCACCTCTTTGGTACTCGAGTCAAGCTATCAGCCAAATTCTGCATCGACGAGACTAACGTAATGTCTACCTGCAAGCTGTATTCGTCAACTAGACGCTTAATTATTGCTAGTCTCCTTCGTACTAGCATTTCACTTGCAGCTCTAGTCTTAACTCGAGCCTTTCCAGTCAAGGTGTCGGTTAACCAATGGTAAACACACAATGAGTCGGTGTGGAGGTGCACAACATTAGTCTGCCATTGCAATGCGAGATTAAGACCTTTTAACGTGGCATGAAGTTCTGCCAAATTTATATGTTGGGCATCCTTTTTCGGACGAAGCCAGCATGTATCTTCCACAACAACACCTAGTTGCTCCAACACGACACCTGTAGCCAACGAACTTGCGTCAACCCATGCATTTAGTTCGTTTCCAGGCACTTGCCACTCACCCCGGGCAGGGTCATTCCTATGCACTCTGGACAACATTTCAGCCATCATTTGTTGGAGTGAATCATCATCCGCAACATCGTCCCATCCTTTTGTTACTGTAGTCACTCGTCTTTTCACCACTCCTGTTGCCGATCGGAGCCATCCACAGACAGGTAGATGTCCTACCAATTTACCACAGATAGAAAACAGTGTACGTCTTGTTAATACATTGGGTAACTTTGGAAGTGGGCTCCCTCGCTTCCATCGCAACGTATTGCCCTCCTCCCAGACCTCGAGGCCTAGCACGGGCACTCCATCCTTTAGGCGCTTAGGGTCTTTGCTTATTAACCCAAACGCTTTCAGTTTTATTCGAACTGCATCCGCAGACATTATGTCCTCATTAACATAGATGTCATCTATGTAGGCTGAAGCCGCTTTTGCTGTGGTCTCATCCTGCATCAAAACGGTTTTAATAATGGTTGTCATAATCAAGGGTGTTACGTTTAGGCCAAAACCCAAACGTGTCAAACAATATAGTTTTCCCTTGAGTAGTACTGTCTGAAACGGCCATAATGACTCATGGACACGTATCTTTAGATCCAGAAGTGCTACATTGCTCCCTTTTTGACGCCACTCTCTCAGTTTAGCAGCGCACACATCTGCGTTTCCGGTAAACGCATCAACATGCCGATTCAACTCTCGGTAATCCATTACGGGACGAATCTTTTCTTTGGTAGGTTGTTCAACAGCCATGAGCGGAATTAATCCCTTGGGTGGTCCCAGACGTTCCTGTGGGTATGGTATTAACCAACCGTTGTCAATCCACATCTGAAGTTCTTCTTCATATGCGGCCCTATTCTTGGTAGAAACTACATACTCTGGAATCATGTTGCACAGCCGATCTGGTTCCTGGCCCATGGCCCATTTCCACTTTGCAGTCCACACCCTTTCGTTGTCATCAACTGTAGCACAGAAGTCCTTTTCTTCAATCGGCATGGCTGCACAGACGTCTTTCCCTTCTCCAAGCCTGATACCTCTAGCTGCTGTTATTGTAACGCCTCCTAGTGCTTGTATTGCATCAATTCCAAGCAACATGTCGTAGCTAAGGGGTTTCTTCTGCATCACCAGAACGTCAACTTTAGCTGTGTCACCCTTCTCAGTACAGATTGTGACTGTCCCTTCACCACAACATACCCGTGATAAGCCATTGATGGTCATAACGCCGACTGGGTTCCTCCGCCACACCGGACAGCAATGGGCACTAACTATAGACCGGGAACACCCCGTGTCTATAAGTGCTGAACACTGCACATCATCAAGTTTAACGCTAATGACAGGCAATCCTGTGTTTATTGGTTGGCAGGGGGCAAGGGTAGCGATAGTACCTTGCCCACAACTTCGTTTCCCGAACAGTTGCGAGATATGTGCCCAAACTTATTGCAGCGATAGCATTGCACTGGTCTCTTTGATTGTGAATATACACCTCTCCTATCACTCCGGCACTCTTTAGCAAAATGATTGGCCTCCCCACATTTATAGCACACTGGGGTGGCATGCTTATTACTATCTGGAAGAGAGTCCACATTGCCTCCATGTCGAAAACGAGCTGCTGCTGCAATTGGTTCCTGTTCCTTACAGATGTTTCGAGCTCGGGCCAATAACTCATCAGTTGACAATTCATCGATTCTTGATGATGCCCGCAACAGTTTACTGACCTCCTCGGGTAGGCCTACCAAAAAAGCACAGCTTAATATTTTATCGTTGACCCCACCAAACGGTACAGATAATTTTCGCAGGTCGGCTAGGTACACGTCGACTGTTTCCTTGGGTTGAAGTGTCCGGCTCGTGAACTGTTGCCACGCAACAAATGGATCTGTACCAAACGCTGTATACAGGATCTGCTTGATTTCATCCCAGTCTGGTTCATCCCCGAGTTGTTGGTAGACTGCATAGGCCCCTCCGGTTAGCCTCAAAGGGATAACTGTGGCTGGTTCTTTAATTTTGCACAGTTTACAGATTTTCTCTGCCTTTTCAATCCATTCGACGACAGCCGGTCCAGTGGTAGATCCGTTGAACTCGGGTATTAAGCGAATGTCGAATCTGTCCATTGTTAGTCACCGCACACCAAGCGCCGAAATAGCTTAAAACCAACACAAAGTCAAGTATCTGCAGAATGTCTTCTTGGTTCCTCCTCTTCTCTTTTCTCTCTCTCCCAACAATCGAACACAGCATATAATAACAAAACTCTTAAGCACGTCTGACAGCACTGACTTCTGCCAACAGTCTGCCCCTCCTCTTAACAACACAGGCTTTTTATATCGCAAAATCGTTCACCTCTATTTGCATATTCTTCTAACTCACGTGATCACTACTCTATAAATAAGAGTCTTGACCGTTTCTTTTCTTTCTTTTTGTTTATTTTCGGTGACCGACCCGCACGTGGTCTATCCAGGTAAGTCACGCATTTCTCCACAAAATGTTTCACCAATTTCCGGGACTGACTTCTTATCCAGTATCCCACTGTTAAAAATATACATTAAATAAAGTAATTCTAAAACGTAAATGGCTGCAGTCATTTCCAGGATTGATATCATATCTGCCACTTCACTGTTAAAAATATACATGAAATAAAGTAATGTTTAAATTGTAAACGCTTTCAGTCATTTCAGGGACTGACTGCATATTCCCCAACCCACTGTTAAAAATATACTGAAAATAAAGCAATGTTTTGATTATAAACTGTTTCAGCAGCTTCTCGAAATTAATACATAAAAAAAACATTAACACGGTAAAGAATTAGAGAACCATTACTTTAACCTGAATTTCTGAGGGTAGTGTAAGTCTCAACATTCTAGTGATTTTAATTCCCCTCCATAGGAAGAGTTTTTTTGTTATCACTGCAATGAGGACATTAAGGACGAAAATATGAACTCTATATTACTTGATATATTTACCTGATTTTTGGAATGTTACAAATGAGCCCCTGGCGTGCACGAACCCATTTACCTGCTTTTTGGAATAAGGTAAATGTGATTTTTTTTTAATCTGCCGTGTTTGATTTTTGGAATCCTAAATGTGATTTTTGGAATATGACATCTTATGTAAATGTAGTACATCATAAATCTATCTTATTTAACAGAAGATAATGACGTCATCACCGAAAGTAAACACATCGTACTATTATCCCCCTACTCGACACTAGGAGGATATTATGCCTGGGATTTCATTAGGCACTCACCAAATTCATTAACTAACATTTAGTATAATCTATATATTAATATGATAGCGTGTGTGTTCTTAAATCACAACCAATTAAATTTGCCGGAAAGCGTTAGACTCAAAAGAACACACACGCTAACGTATTAATAAATAGATGAGCAAAATTATCTATTCAATTATGATGATAAAATAAAACAAAAATGATAAAAATAATAGAAATAAAAAACAATAAAATATAATATGACCAAGAAGAAGAAAAAATGAATATCATTTAACTAAAGAAACTCTGCGTCGTTTATCTATTAAATAAGCAGAAACTACCTTTTTCTCCGAATCAGATTAACTCGGTGATCAAGGTCAACATCAATGTATAACGTAATGAGATTATTCTTATCTACCTTATTATTTAAAAAAATCGTAACATAAAGTATTCTTGTGAAACGTAAAGTGATATAATCTAACATGATTCGCCTCCACTAATATTAAATTAAAGAATTGATTGTAAATGTGTGAGATAAATCTAACCATTGATGCATAGCATCGCTTCTTGCATTACATTGTAAGGATAGCTTAAATTAAATTTTCTTACTGGTTTTGTCTTTATTAATGACACTATTCATTAGTACATATATCCCTTGAAATTATGACGATGTTTGCTTTATTTACATAAGGTATTTGGTCAGATTAGTAAACGAACTTTTCATGTTCAACCCCGTTGTGTTTCAGTTAAATAATTAAAACGATAAAGATTTATCCCGACCTTTATTCAAGCAGTTAAGCAAGTAAGAGATTACTTAGCTATCTCCGCCATTAGAGAAATGGTGCCGTTTATGTATTTAGTGTTTATATTTCTGCTACTAATTGTACAGTGTACCTTATACTATGTATGAAGAGTAATACTTTAAGCTAGGTGCAAACACGACTTCTTCTACATGATAGAAGTCATGTGCTAAATGTTGTATTGCTTACGAATATATTTATGTTTTTTTATTCAGTTACTGGAATATTTATAATCTTATATTTAATTTATTTCAAATAATAAATATGTTTGAATTTTATAGATAGTGGCTGATGTTTTTTAAATTAAATTGCATCTTGAGTGTTATTTGTGCAATGTTTCATCCGTTTTAACTTTACTAATTACTTTTCCAAACAACAACCAATATGCCTGAAGACGGTCGACATACAACCCGACCTTAACGTTGCAAAAGTAACACTCAATATGACAACAATCATTCGACCAATACACCTAATATAAACACTATGGCAATTACAAATTACTGTTGTTTCTACTTGATAGATCTTTATTGAACTTTATAATTTTCTACTCAGTAACACGCCAAGGCATTTTTTGTTCGTGCGTTATTGCATTCTAATCCAATTTATTTTCATGAAATCGTCGGATTAGCAACGATAAAATTAAAATCTAATAAATAATGTATTAGGTACTGGTGCTCTAAAAGAGACGATTTTTAATAAACATACTTTGAAATACACTGTTCCAAAATAAAATTACGTCGTTAAGAAGTCTTCTAACACCGGTACCGAGGATAAAAGAATTGCTATCATGTGAAACTCAGAATCAAGAAAGATAGGATGTCAGAGCTTGATTGCATAGAAATAAAACGAAAAGTTAATTGGAAGAAACAAAAGAAAAACTGGTATGAAAACTGCCACAGTGAAAACTAGCAGTAAATGAGCAGCAAAACGTAAACACTGAAAACTTGGAGATGGACAACTATGGAATAATAGAACAAACTAGAGACAAAAAGAATGAAGTGGAAAACGTCATACGAATCAGAAACAAATGCAAGATAAACCCTATGAAATTAATGAATATTAATAATGGAAAACCTGAAAAAGCATTTAACAGACACTATCACAAATGTAAACAATCTAATATATACAGTATATATTAAATTTAACGGAGAAAAAAACTCAAAATAATTGACCGACAAAACCTGCATTTTAAGTCAGATGTAAAGCCTATCTAAATACAGTCTTCTTAAGAGCATGACAGACGAAATAAATAGACAAATAGACAAACCATAATGGAAATATAGCAATGATAGAAAATAAAAAATAAGAAGAGGCTCAAGATACAAATACGAAGCAAAACAATACAGAAGAACGTGTGTCGTTACGGGGGGATCTCTATGACCATGTATGTACGACAATGGGAGGGGTATATTGTATTGTCGGGGTTTTCTTATGACAAAGACGGGTGTATATATTACGCACGTTTGTCTAACTCGTATAATGTCTAGTAGTATATACAAATTATGGCAACCGTTACATTTTAACAATAGCCATGTAACAAAAGTAGCTCTATAGCGAGTGTATATATGTTTGCCCTATATATTTTACATGGAAAGGGCTGCTCGCATCCCCTGGTAATAAAAATAATACTAGATAAGTGAAAATGAGATCAGGATAAGTCAAGAATCGAACCCTGTCGGCAAATGCTGAATATAATAAAGAATGGAATGGTAAAAATCTAGTCTATTGTAAATTCTATTAGAAATAGTTAAATATTGTTTATATCGAAAAAAAGAATCACTTGTCCATTCTTTAGAAATATAGATATTAAATAAGGGCAGTTACACGAATGCACAATGTACGTTAAATTATATGGTTTAAAAATAGGGTGGATTAAAATTGAGGATCATTTTGTTTGTCAAAAGTATGTTGGACAAACATATGTAAAGTCACGTGAAAATTCAGTTACGTTTAAAACACACTTCTGGCATTATAAACAAAGGGAAATTTCTCAATATAAAATTCTATGGGTGCCGGGTCAGTCAGTCAGTAAGATTTATTTGATCAACCAAGAGCTTACATAGTCAGTTGGAGAGGAGAGTCCCTTAGAATCGAAGGGTAGAAAATTAACCATGTAAATCCAAGTTTGAATTCCTGACGTCATCGACCACCCAATTAGATTAATAAATAAGTCACCATTATATTGTAACTGTTGTCTTGTGTCATCCTTCATCACGAACGAAAGATAATTCTGTTTATCATCTTATAATGAATATTGTGTAAACCGTCGAAAAATATGTGTCCTCTCCACCATCATCATAAGTGAAATATCTCCTCCTCTTTATATGTGTTAAGAACGTGCTTCATATATAACCCAGTCCGCATTAATATGAAATCCCCAAGCATCATCCCAGTCAGATATAAATATCTTGTCTCCCTCATCATCATCACTAATATGAACTCCCGTCATTTTATAATATGAGCCCAATCCTTTTCAACATATACGTTGATTTGAGAGCCGTGATCATTTTATTCTGCAAATCCCGAACTCCGGTTATACCACGGAAACAACTAAGGGCCTTTGAAAAAAAAAACCTGCTCATCGAAATTAACACGGAAACACAATATTCAAGAAGAAAAAAAATGAAAGAGAAACACACACAATATGAAAAATGTATAAGAAAACAAAAAAAGAAAAATAGTCACACGATACGGTCCTTAAAACACACGAAAAAAGCTAGACCCTGTATCGCACACATACACACAATGTCAAAAGGAAAAAAAGAAAAAGAAAAAGAACTGTATACTTACACTCGAAAAATGTACATAAAAAAGGAGATGATATGCCACCAAAAATAAAAAGACACAGTCACAGAACCGCAAAAAAATAAATAAACACACGGAAAATGTAAGAAAGGCAAGTTTAACAGAGTATCTTTGCGTAAAATTTATTGATAAATGAATTGCTTTCTTTTGAACAAACAAACACACACAACAGATAATGTGAAAAAAGAATGCATTGTATATATACACACGAGAGATCGGGGTCACTTATTACTATTGTGCAATTTATATCAAGGTGTCAATGTTTAAATTGTTTGAATTTTACCTGTCAATCAAAAGATTTTTCACAAAGTCGCATTAACTATTGAAACAGCATATTTATTGAAAAATAATTTTGTATTTATAGTTGAACTTTTCAGCTTTACATGTGTTTTTTTTTTGTTAAAATATGCCAGGGAGATAAGATAGACACTCTGATCTTAATAAAATAATTATGGGGTCAGTTGGAAAAGGGATGAATAAATAAGTTTTTGTATTGTTTCTGATCTTTTTCAGCCAAGTGGTGGTACAGAAGTAGAGGCAAATTTAAAAATGCGTACATTTTTTGAAAAATAAGAAGGATGGAAGTGCTACATGGAAAGGGCTGGCCCATTCCCATGGTAAAAAGAATAATACTATATCAGTAAAAATGAGATCAGGATGAGCCTAGAATCGAACCCTGTAGCCAAGTGCTAAAGATAATAGGAAATGGCATGGTAAAAATCAAGTCTATTGTGAATTATATTAGAAATAGTTAAATATTGTTTATATCGGAAAAAGAATCAAGTGCCCATTCTTTAGAAATCTATATATTAAATAAATTATATTAAAGTAAATTTACACACAAAATATACTATCATCTATCTATCTATCTATCTATATATATATATATATATATTCTCTATATATATAAATAAAATTAAGTCAGTTTTCCCCTCTGACTTTGACCTTGATAGAATTAAAACTCAAGAAATTTCATGCACATTATCTGAGGTGTGCTATATTCCTATTGCCTCCACACTTGCTCGATAATCGTACCCTCCTATATTTTTCTGATGAGAATTCACTGACAATAACTGTAAGAATCA
The DNA here is from genome assembly GCF_053919585.1 of Euprymna scolopes. Classification (NCBI taxonomy): domain Eukaryota; kingdom Metazoa; phylum Mollusca; class Cephalopoda; order Sepiida; family Sepiolidae; genus Euprymna; species Euprymna scolopes. Next base: position 61,312,305 of record NC_136482.1, on the reverse strand, counting down.
ATGGAATTTGTAACATCTCTCTTTTTAATCCCTCCTTTTCCGGTTCCCTATTTACACCGTCGCTTCATCGTTCACCAGGGACTAATACGAACGCACACCGATTTCGGGGTTTGCAGTTGCATACAAAAACTGAAATCCTTCCTATTGCGGGAAACGCACTACGCCTAATTATACATGGGTTATTTACAATTTATTTCGAAACATTATCACACTAGGAAAAAACAATTCTCTCCTTTTCTTGGTGATTCCTTTTCTTTTCTTTTTTCATTAACATATAATATCATTTCCTTTTCCTTTAGTTTCATTTCTTTCGATGCATTCTTTTTCCGGTTTTCCGATTTCAGAGTTAAATATTAATTTTCCGGTTATCGCATTACTATAAGTTAACTCTCAAATTTTCACGTAAAGCGATTTCGAACAAATCAATCTCGATTAGTAACAAATCAATTTATGAGTGCTTTAAAATATTTACCGGCTAGGATCGAAAAGTACTACATTTACAAATGTAAACAATGCATTTGTATATGCATCTCTAAAAACCCCAGTTCCGGTTCACTGCGTTTCGTGTGCTTTCGTTTCGTTTCTTTCATGCACCCATTTTCCGATTTAATTATGATTGTAAACAGCGTTACGATATAACTCTAAGCAAAATTATTTTCAATACCGATGCTATTTTTAGCACAAACAAGGTGTTTTTTCATATTTAATTCAATATCTTATTACACTACTTTACTATTTATTTTGAATTATGCCAAGACAACTAATATTTTTCTCTAAATTGATTTTACAATTGGATCTATTTAACTTCAAAATTTACCGGAATTAGTAAGCTCGCCGTGAAACAAATTCCTCATAACTTTTTTCCTCACATGTACAAACACATGCACATGTCAACTTCTATAGGTTTCCGGGTATGCTGACACGGTTACGGTTGTCAATTCAGAAAACTGTTCTTGACATGGGAAGAATTAATGAGAAAGGGAAAGTTTTCCATGGAAGATTTGTGATTATTTAAAACAGACAATCACATGATATGCTCATCAGCGTTTAAACTGGGCCAGCTCAATTTGAAAACAGAAATACCCCCCCCCCAAAAAAAAAATATCAAAATATAATTGGACAATCATTTACTGAAAAAGTTGCGTAGAAAAATTATACTTTTATTACAACAATTTCGTAATGAAAGCAATCTATATGAAATAGGTTGGTTTGCTTTTCTTTTTATAACTTTGAAAGCTCAACAACAAATAAATTTAAATGATTGTTTTTTTTCTGTATAAAACATGGATGTGAATTGTTTTTTTTCATTTATTTAGTTAATATTTTTTGTTATTAAATTCATGCTTCGGCCATAACCTTTTTTCTTTCCTCACGTGTACAAACACTTTTTTTTTTCCTTTGGGGAAATTAAGTTTGTCCTTAATCTTTCAATTCCTATTTCAGTCACCTAAATTAATAAGTGACACAAGAGTTGATAAATCTATTGCCAAACCTAAACATTATTTATAATTAAATATTATGAGCATTAATAAACTATGTTAGATAACATTTGCATAGAAGGTAATGCTTTACGGTTGTAGTAAAAATGGAACGGAATTCGGTACATTATTACACTACGCCAAGCTCATCGTTCACATTGCACATATAAACTTCTTTAGGTTTTCGGGTATGCTGACAACATTATGGGTGTCTATTCCGGAACCCGTTCTTTACATGGGGAGGTATGTGGTGTCCATTCCGAGACCTGTTTCATTGAAAAAAATGACATGACATATTCATCATTGTTTAAACTTGGCGAGTGCATTTTGACAACCGAAACAAAACAAGAAAATTATAATTTTGATGAAAACAATTTCTAAATGAAAACAAAATTAGATTTTTATAAAATAGTTATTTTTTTCATTTTGAATACATAAATAATTGGAAACGGTATTTGTAATTAAAGCAACTTTGAAAGGTCAAAACAAATTAATTTAATTGATGGTTTTTTACTTTTTTTAACGGGGAAGTTGTTTGTTTTTTATTTTTTTATTTTGTTTTAACAGCAATCGTTCAACAGTTTAAAGTGTTGGTTATTTATTTAATATTTCGATATTTACTTTGGCCATAATAACGTGTAGAGTCATCGTTATTCTTTGGATTATATTCGTTGGGGGGGCACAACTTAAAAATATATATAAAAACGGAGCGAAATTTCAGTTTCCCTTCTATTTTTAAAACAACCGAACAAATAAGGGCGATTGATTTACTAGGATTTTTATTAGAAGTTGAGCACTTATTTGAATTATTTTCTTGTTGAATTGTTCGCATTTCGGTCACATTTTTTAGTTTAGATTCGCTGATGTTCAAAACAAGACGAAATTAAAAAGAACGGTACTCATTCAGAATTTGCCCCCCCCCCCGGATTCCATTTATTGTTAGTGTTCAAACCGGTAATCACCGGATTAAACCGAGCCTTGCTTAAATGTTGAAACAGTAAATCAACATTTTATTTATTTTTGGCACGATTAATTTATGAATTAATTAGTGATAGGAGTATTTTTCTGTTTATTTTCTTAGCACCTGTTGAAAAAATAATTTGTACATTCTCTCGAAAAAAACTTGTCTCTACTTTCACCTAACTATTTAAAGTGTTCATTAATCTTTTCTTTTTATAATAAAAAAATCCATTAGAATAAGAAACGTTTACTGCCAATATTCTTTAAAAAAACAGTACAACTTTTCCTGAAAAAAACCTTTCCCCTAACAATTTATGGTAAAAAAGGAATCTTTTTATAGGAAAAAATTGCAGAAAATATTAAAAGCAACGGGTGACCGGGTACAACAGGTATTTTAATAAGACAGTATATATATATATATATATATATATATATATATATATATATATATATATATATATATATATATATATATATATATGCATGTGTTCGTGTGTGTATGTATGTGTCTGCGTATCTGTGTAAATATTGTAGTCATAAAAGAAATTAACATATTATACGAATCTTTGGAGCTCACTTTTTTTTAGCAAATTGGAACCGTGTTTTGTAGATTTTTTTTTCAATATGTCAGAATAAATATTTCTCAATGGTGATAGACGTACGAATAGATGAATGGGTTTATCGAAAAATTAAACTTAAATAAATTACTTTTAATTAAAATTAAATGTTGTATGCACTTATTTTTTGTACATATTCTCTGATACCATATTTTTGCCTCAATGAGGAGGAATACAGAAAATTCACGCGTACGATATATAAATATATATATATATAAATATATATTTCTGCAGAAATATATTTTCTTATATATATAGTCTTTGAAGTTCTTTAACATTTGAAACTACACAAAAATTACTTTTTATCATTCGTTAAAAAAAACACTTAGTCAGTAAGTCATTTAATCACCTGCAATCACTGCATAAACTCTCTCGATTTTACTACCATACCAATTTTTTTATTTTTCAAGGGATCATCAGTTGTTTACCATGAAACACTGTTTCGGGGATTTAAAAACAAAACAGTATATTACTTTTTTTATCCAATTTCCTATTCTTAATTGAAATTACTAACCTTTTCATAGTATAAAAATGATTTTCTTCCCTGTGCGATTCATCAATTTCCACATTTAAAATGGATAATATTTATTTGCTGTCCACACAGCAAAATGTGGCACAAGACCGGAAAGTGGTAACCCAGCAGGCTCCCCTAAAGGAGGGGCACTCCTGCAATTTTAAAAATTGCCTGAGTAACCCCGTCGGCATTCCCCGGTCGGGGCGCCTCAGGCAGCAAGCAATAAACTTGCCCCACTGGAAAGCCCAGTGGCAAGGCCTGGGAGCGTGGACCTCCTAGGTATTACCCAGGCAGTGTACCTCAGTCCAACAGGTGCTGGGCCGGTCTCCGGCCCCTCACCTGTTGAGCTGAGTGTCAAGTGACGGATCCTTGACTGGTACTATCCATTTAAAATGGATTATATTTATTTGCTGTCCACTCAGCAAAATGTGGCACAAGGCCGGAAAGTGGTAACCTAGCAGGCTCCCCTAAAGGAGGGGCACTCCTGCAATTTTAAAAATTGCCTGAGTAACCCCGTCGGCATTCCCCGGTCGGGGCGCCTCAGGCAACAAGCAATAAACTTGCCCCACCGGAAAGCCCGGTGGCAAGGCCTGGGAGGGTGGACCTCCTAGGTATTACCCAGGCGGTGTACCTCAGTCCAACAGGTGCTGGGCCGGTCTCCGGCCCCTCACCTGCTGGGCTGAGTGTCAAGTGACGGATACTTGACTGGTACTATCCATTTGAGATGGATTATATTTATTTGCTGTCCACTCAGCAAAATGTGGCACAAGGCCGGAAAGTGGTAACCTAGCAGGCTCCCCTAAAGGAGGGGCACTCCTGCAATTTTAAAAATTGCCTGAGTAACCCCGTCGGCATTCCCCGGTCGGGGCGCCTCAGGCAACAAGCAATAAACTTGCCCCACCGGAAAGCCCGGTGGCAAGGCCTGGGAGCGTGGACCTCCTAGGTATTACCCAGGCGGTGTACCTCAGTCCAACAGGTGCTGGGCCGGTCTCCGGCCCCTCACCTGTTGGGCTGAGTGTCAAGTGACGGATCCTTGACTGGTACTATCCATTTGAGATGGATTATATTTATTTGCTGTCCACTCAGCAAAATGTGGCACAAGGCCGGAAAGTGGTAACCCAGCAGGCTCCCCTAAAGGAGGGGCACTCCTGCAATTTTAAAAATTGCCTGAGTAACCCCGTCGGCATTCCCCGGTCGGGGCGCCTCAGGCAGCAAGCAATAAACTTGCCCCACCGGAAAGCCCAGTGGCAAGGCCTGGGAAGGTGGACCTCCTAGGTATTACCCAAGCGGTGTACCTCAGTCCAACAGGTGCTGGGCCGGTCTCCGGCCCCTCACCTGTTGGGCTGAGTGTCAAGTGACGGATCCTTGACTGGTACTATCCATTTGAAATGGATTATATTTATTTGCTGTCCACTCAGCAAAACGTGGCACAAGGCCGGAAAGTGGTAACCTAGCAGGCTCCCCTAAAGGAGGGGCACTCCTGCAATTTTAAAAATTGCCCGAGTAACCCCGTCGGCATTCCCCGGTCGGGGCGCCTCAGGCAGCAAGCAATAAACTTGCCCCACCGGGAAGCCCAGTGGCAAGGCCTGGGAGGGTGGACCTCCTAGGTATTACCCAGGCGGTGTACCTCAGTCCAACAGGTGCTGGGCCGGTCCCCGGCCCCTCACGTGTTGGGCTGAGTGTCAAGTGACGAATCCTTGACTGGTACTATCCATTTGAAATGGATTATATTTATTTGCTGTCCACTCAGCAAAATGTGGCACAAGGCCGGAAAGTGGTAACCCAGCAGGCTCCCCTAAAGGAGGGGCACTCCTGCAATTTTAAAAATTGCCTGAGTAACCCCGTCGGCATTCCACGGTCGGGGCGCCTCAGGCAGCAAGCAATAAACTTGCCCCACCGGAAAGCCCGGTGGCAAGGCCTGGGAGGGTGGACCTCCTAGGTATTACCCAGGCGGTGTACCTCAGTCCAACAGGTGCTGGGCCGGTCCCCGGCCCCTCACCTGTTGGGCTGAGTGTCAAGTGACGAATCCTTGACTGGTACTATCCATTTGAAATGGATTATATTTATTTGCTGTCCACTCAGCAAAATGTGGCACAAGGCCGGAAAGTGGTAACCCAGCAGGCTCCCCTAAAGGAGGGGCACTCCTGCAATTTTAAAAATTGCCTGAGTAACCCCGTCGGCATTCCCCGGTCGGGGCGCCTCAGGCAACAAGCAATAAACTTGCCCCACCGGAAAGCCCGGTGGAAAGGCCTGGGAGTGTGGACCTCCTAGGTATTACCCAGGCGGTGTACCTCAGTCCAACAGGTGCTGGGCCGGTCTCCGGCCCCTCACCTGTTGGGCTGAGTGTCAAGTGACGGATCCTTGACTGGTACTATCCATTTCAGATGGATTATATTTATTTGCTGTCCACTCAGCAAAATGTGGCACAAGGCCGGAAAGTGGTAACCCAGCAGGCTCCCCTAAAGGAGGGGCACTCCTGCAATTTTAAAAATTGCCTGAGTAACCCCGTCGGCATTCCCCGGTCGGGGCGCCTCAGGCAGCAAGCAATAAACTTGCCCCACCGGAAAGCCCGGTGGCAAGGCCTGGGAGGGTGGACCTCCTAGGTATTACCCAAGCGGTGTACCTCAGTCCAACAGGTGCTGGGCTGGTCCCCGGCCCCTCACCTGTTGGGCTGAGTGTCAAGTGACAGAACCTTGACTGGTACTATCCATTTGAAATGGATTATATTTATTTGCTGTCCACTCAGCAAAATGTGGCACAAGGCCGGAAAGTGGTAACCCAGCAGGCTCCCCTAAAGGAGGGGCACTCCTGCAATTTTAAAAATTGCCTGAGTAACCCCGTCGGCATTCCCCGGTCGGGGCGCCTCAGGCAGCAAGCAATAAACTTGCCCCACCGGAAAGCCCAGTGGCAAGGCCTGGGAGGGTGGACCTCCTAGGTATTACCCAGGCGGTGTACCTCAGTCCAACAGGTGCTGGGCCGGTCCCCGGCCCCTCACGTGTTGGGCTGAATGTCAAGTGACGAATCCTTGACTGGTACTATCCATTTGAAATGGATTATATTTATTTGCTGTCCACTCAGCAAAATGTGGCACAAGGCCGGAAAGTGGTAACCCAGCAGGCTCCCCTAAAGGAGGGTCACTCCTGCAATTTTAAAAATTGCCTGAGTAACCCCGTCGGCATTCCCCGGTCGGGGCGCCCCAGGCAACAAGCAATAAACTTGCCCCACCGGAAAGCCCGGTGGCAAGGCCTGGGAGGGTGGACCTCCTAGGTATTACCCAAGCGGTGTACCTCAGTCCAACAGGTGCTGGTCCGGTCTCCGGCCCCTCACCTGTTGGGCTGAGTGTCAAGTGACGGATCCTTGACTGGTACTATGCATTTGAAATGGATTATATTTATTTGCTGTCCACTCAGCAAAATGTGGCACAAGGCCGGAAAGTGGTAACCTAGCAGGCTCCCCTAAAGGAGGGGCACTCCTGCAATTTTAAAAATTGCGCGAGTAACCCCGTCGGCATTCCCCGGTCGGGGCGTCTTAGGCAGCAAGCAATAAACTTGCCCCACCGGAAAGCCCAGTGGCAAGGCCTGGGAGGGTGGACCTCCTAGGTATTACCCAGGCGGTGTACCTCAGTCCAACAGGTGCTGGGCCGGTCCCCGGCCCCTCACCTGTTGGGCTGAGTGTCAAGTGACGAATCCTTGACTGGTACTATCCATTTGAAATGGATTATATTTATTTGCTGTCCACTCAGCAAAATGTGGCACAAGGCCGGAAAGTGGTAACCCAGCAGGCTCCCCTAAAGGAGGGGCACTCCTGCAATTTTAAAAATTGCCTGAGTAACCCCGTCGGCATTCCCCGGTCGGGGCGCCTCAGGCAACAAGCAATAAACTTGCCCCACCGGAAAGCCCGGTGGCAAGGCCTGGGAGCGTGGACCTCCTAGGTATTACCCAGGCGGTGTACCTCAGTCCAACAGGTGCTGGGCCGGTCTCCGGCCCCTCACCTGTTGGGCTGAGTGTCAAGTGACGGATCCTTGACTGGTACTATCCATTTGAGATGGATTATATTTATTTGCTGTCCACTCAGCAAAATGTGGCACAAGGCCGGAAAGTGGTAACCCAGCAGGCTCCCCTAAAGGAGGGGCACTCCTGCAATTTTAAAAATTGCCTGAGTAACCCCGTCGGCATTCCCCGGTCGGGGCGCCTCAGGCAGCAAGCAATAAACTTGCCCCACCGGAAAGCCCAGTGGCAAGGCCTGGGAAGGTGGACCTCCTAGGTATTACCCAAGCGGTGTACCTCAGTCCAACAGGTGCTGGGCCGGTCTCCGGCCCCTCACCTGTTGGGCTGAGTGTCAAGTGACGGATCCTTGACTGGTACTATCCATTTGAAATGGATTATATTTATTTGCTGTCCACTCAGCAAAATGTGGCACAAGGCCGGAAAGTGGTAACCCAGCAGGCTCCCCTAAAGGAGGGGCACTCCTGCAATTTTAAAAATTGCCTGAGTAACCCCGTCGGCATTCCCCGGTCGGGGCGCCTCAGGCAGCAAGCAATAAACTTGCCCCACCGGAAAGCCCGGTGGCAAGGCCTGGGAGGGTGGACCTCCTAGGTATTACCCAAGCGGTGTACCTCAGTCCAACAGGTGCTGGGCTGGTCCCCGGCCCCTCACCTGTTGGGCTGAGTGTCAAGTGACGAATCCTTGACTGGTACTATCCATTTGAAATGGATTATATTTATTTGCTGTCCACTCAGCAAAATGTGGCACAAGGCCGGAAAGTGGTAACCCAGCAGGCTCCCCTAAAGGAGGGGCACTCCTGCAATTTTAAAAATTGCCTGAGTAACCCCGTCGGCATTCCCCGGTCGGGGCGCCTCAGGCAGCAAGCAATAAACTTGCCCCACCGGAAAGCCCAGTGGCAAGGCCTGGGAGGGTGGACCTCCTAGGTATTACCCAGGCGGTGTACCTCAGTCCAACAGGTGCTGGGCCGGTCCCCGGCCCCTCACGTGTTGGGCTGAATGTCAAGTGACGAATCCTTGACTGGTACTATCCATTTGAAATGGATTATATTTATTTGCTGTCCACTCAGCAAAATGTGGCACAAGGCCGGAAAGTGGTAACCCAGCAGGCTCCCCTAAAGGAGGGTCACTCCTGCAATTTTAAAAATTGCCTGAGTAACCCCGTCGGCATTCCCCGGTCGGGGCGCCCCAGGCAACAAGCAATAAACTTGCCCCACCGGAAAGCCCGGTGGCAAGGCCTGGGAGGGTGGACCTCCTAGGTATTACCCAAGCGGTGTACCTCAGTCCAACAGGTGCTGGTCCGGTCTCCGGCCCCTCACCTGTTGGGCTGAGTGTCAAGTGACGGATCCTTGACTGGTACTATGCATTTGAAATGGATTATATTTATTTGCTGTCCACTCAGCAAAATGTGGCACAAGGCCGGAAAGTGGTAACCTAGCAGGCTCCCCTAAAGGAGGGGCACTCCTGCAATTTTAAAAATTGCGCGAGTAACCCCGTCGGCATTCCCCGGTCGGGGCGTCTTAGGCAGCAAGCAATAAACTTGCCCCACCGGAAAGCCCAGTGGCAAGGCCTGGGAGGGTGGACCTCCTAGGTATTACCCAGGCGGTGTACCTCAGTCCAACAGGTGCTGGGCCGGTCCCCGGCCCCTCACCTGTTGGGCTGAGTGTCAAGTGACGAATCCTTGACTGGTACTATCCATTTGAAATGGATTATATTTATTTGCTGTCCACTCAGCAAAATGTGGCACAAGGCCGGAAAGTGGTAACCCAGCAGGCTCCCCTAAAGGAGGGGCACTCCTGCAATTTTAAAAATTGCCTGAGTAACCCCGTCGGCATTCCCCGGTCGGGGCGCCTCAGGCAACAAGCAATAAACTTGCCCCACCGGAAAGCCCGGTGGCAAGGCCTGGGAGCGTGGACCTCCTAGGTATTACCCAGGCGGTGTACCTCAGTCCAACAGGTGCTGGGCCGGTCTCCGGCCCCTCACCTGTTGGGCTGAGTGTCAAGTGACGGATCCTTGACTGGTACTATCCATTTGAGATGGATTATATTTATTTGCTGTCCACTCAGCAAAATGTGGCACAAGGCCGGAAAGTGGTAACCCAGCAGGCTCCCCTAAAGGAGGGGCACTCCTGCAATTTTAAAAATTGCCTGAGTAACCCCGTCGGCATTCCCCGGTCGGGGCGCCTCAGGCAGCAAGCAATAAACTTGCCCCACCGGAAAGCCCAGTGGCAAGGCCTGGGAAGGTGGACCTCCTAGGTATTACCCAAGCGGTGTACCTCAGTCCAACAGGTGCTGGGCCGGTCTCCGGCCCCTCACCTGTTGGGCTGAGTGTCAAGTGACGGATCCTTGACTGGTACTATCCATTTGAAATGGATTATATTTATTTGCTGTCCACTCAGCAAAACGTGGCACAAGGCCGGAAAGTGGTAACCTAGCAGGCTCCCCTAAAGGAGGGGCACTCCTGCAATTTTAAAAATTGCCCGAGTAACCCCGTCGGCATTCCCCGGTCGGGGCGCCTCAGGCAGCAAGCAATAAACTTTCCCCACCGGGAAGCCCAGTGGCAAGGCCTGGGAGGGTGGACCTCCTAGGTATTACCCAGGCGGTGTACCTCAGTCCAACAGGTGCTGGGCCGGTCCCCGGCCCCTCACGTGTTGGGCTGAGTGTCAAGTGACGAATCCTTGACTGGTACTCTCCATTTGAAATGGATTATATTTATTTGCTGTCCACTCAGCAAAATGTGGCACAAGGCCGGAAAGTGGTAACCCAGCAGGCTCCCCTAAAGGAGGGGCACTCCTGCAATTTTAAAAATTGCCTGAGTAACCCCGTCGGCATTCCACGGTCGGGGCGCCTCAGGCAGCAAGCAATAAACTTGCCCCACCGGAAAGCCCAGTGGCAAGGCCTGGGAGGGTGGACCTCCTAGGTATTACCCAGGCGGTGTACCTCAGTCCAACAGGTGCTGGGCCGGTCCCCGGCCCCTCACCTGTTGGGCTGAGTGTCAAGTGACGAATCCTTGACTGGTACTATCCATTTGAAATGGATTATATTTATTTGCTGTCCACTCAGCAAAATGTGGCACAAGGCCGGAAAGTGGTAACCCAGCAGGCTCCCCTAAAGGAGGGGCACTCCTGCAATTTTAAAAATTGCCTGAGTAACCCCGTCGGCATTCCCCGGTCGGGGCGCCTCAGGCAACAAGCAATAAACTTGCCCCACCGGAAAGCCCGGTGGAAAGGCCTGGGAGTGTGGACCTCCTAGGTATTACCCAGGCGGTGTACCTCAGTCCAACAGGTGCTGGGCCGGTCTCCGGCCCCTCACCTGTTGGGCTGAGTGTCAAGTGACGGATCCTTGACTGGTACTATCCATTTCAGATGGATTATATTTATTTGCTGTCCACTCAGCAAAATGTGGCACAAGGCCGGAAAGTGGTAACCCAGCAGGCTCCCCTAAAGGAGGGGCACTCCTGCAATTTTAAAAATTGCCTGAGTAACCCCGTCGGCATTCCCCGGTCGGGGCGCCTCAGGCAGCAACAATAAACTTGCCCCACCGGAAAGCCCGGTGGCAAGGCCTGGGAGGGTGGACCTCCTAGGTATTACCCAAGCGGTGTACCTCAGTCCAACAGGTGCTGGGCTGGTCCCCGGCCCCTCACCTGTTGGGCTGAGTGTCAAGTGACGAATCCTTGACTGGTACTATCCATTTGAAATGGATTATATTTATTTGCTGTCCACTCAGCAAAATGTGGCACAAGGCCGGAAAGTGGTAACCCAGCAGGCTCCCCTAAAGGAGGGGCACTCCTGCAATTTTAAAAATTGCCTGAGTAACCCCGTCGGCATTCCCCGGTCGGGGCGCCTCAGGCAGCAAGCAATAAACTTGCCCCACCGGAAAGCCCAGTGGCAAGGCCTGGGAGGGTGGACCTCCTAGGTATTACCCAGGCGGTGTACCTCAGTCCAACAGGTGCTGGGCCGGTCCCCGGCCCCTCACGTGTTGGGCTGAATGTCAAGTGACGAATCCTTGACTGGTACTATCCATTTGAAATGGATTATATTTATTTGCTGTCCACTCAGCAAAATGTGGCACAAGGCCGGAATGTGGTAACCCAGCAGGCTCCCCTAAAGGAGGGTCACTCCTGCAATTTTAAAAATTGCCTGAGTAACCCCGTCGGCATTCCCCGGTCGGGGCGCCCCAGGCAACAAGCAATAAACTTGCCCCACCGGAAAGCCCGGTGGCAAGGCCTGGGAGGGTGGACCTCCTAGGTATTACCCAAGCGGTGTACCTTAGTCCAACAGGTGCTGGTCCGGTCTCCGGCCCCTCACCTGTTGGGCTGAGTGTCAAGTGACGGATCCTTGACTGGTACTATGCATTTGAAATGAATTATATTTATTTGCTGTCCACTCAGCAAAATGTGGCACAAGGCCGGAAAGTGGTAACCTAGCAGGCTCCCCTAAAGGAGGGGCACTCCTGCAATTTTAAAAATTGCGCGAGTAACCCCGTCGGCATTCCCCGGTCGGGGCGTCTTAGGCAGCAAGCAATAAACTTGCCCCACCGGAAAGCCCAGTGGCAAGGCCTGGGAGGGTGGACCTCCTAGGTATTACCCAGGCGGTGTACCTCAGTCCAACAGGTGCTGGGCCGGTCCCCGGCCCCTCACCTGTTGGGCTGAGTGTCAAGTGACGAATCCTTGACTGGTACTATCCATTTGAAATGGATTATATTTATTTGCTGTCCACTCAGCAAAATGTGGCACAAGGCCGGAAAGTGGTAACCCAGCAGGCTCCCCTAAAGGAGGGGCACTCCTGCAATTTTAAAAATTGCCTGAGTAACCCCGTCGGCATTCCCCGGTCGGGACGCCTCAGGCAACAAGCAATAAACTTGCCCCACCGGAAAGCCCGGTGGCAAGGCCTGGGAGCGTGGACCTCCTAGGTATTACCCAGGCGGTGTACCTCAGTCCAACAGGTGCTGGGCCGGTCTCCGGCCCCTCACCTGCTGGGCTGAGTGTCAAGTGACGGATACTTGACTGGTACTATCCATTTGAGATGGATTATATTTATTTGCTGTCCACTCAGCAAAATGTGGCACAAGGCCGGAAAGTGGTAACCTAGCAGGCTCCCCTAAAGGAGGGGCACTCCTGCAATTTTAAAAATTGCCTGAGTAACCCCGTCGGCATTCCCCGGTCGGGGCGCCTCAGGCAACAAGCAATAAACTTGCCCCACCGGAAAGCCCGGTGGCAAGGCCTGGGAGCGTGGACCTCCTAGGTATTACCCAGGCGGTGTACCTCAGTCCAACAGGTGCTGGGCCGGTCTCCGGCCCCTCACCTGTTGGGCTGAGTGTCAAGTGACGGATCCTTGACTGGTACTATCCATTTGAGATGGATTATATTTATTTGCTGTCCACTCAGCAAAATGTGGCACAAGGCCGGAAAGTGGTAACCCAGCAGGCTCCCCTAAAGGAGGGGCACTCCTGCAATTTTAAAAATTGCCTGAGTAACCCCGTCGGCATTCCCCGGTCGGGGCGCCTCAGGCAGCAAGCAATAAACTTGCCCCACCGGAAAGCCCAGTGGCAAGGCCTGGGAAGGTGGACCTCCTAGGTATTACCCAAGCGGTGTACCTCAGTCCAACAGGTGCTGGGCCGGTCTCCGGCCCCTCACCTGTTGGGCTGAGTGTCAAGTGACGGATCCTTGACTGGTACTATCCATTTGAAATGGATTATATTTATTTGCTGTCCACTCAGCAAAACGTGGCACAAGGCCGGAAAGTGGTAACCTAGCAGGCTCCCCTAAAGGAGGGGCACTCCTGCAATTTTAAAAATTGCCCGAGTAACCCCGTCGGCATTCCCCGGTCGGGGCGTCTTAGGCAGCAAGCAATAAACTTGCCCCACCGGAAAGCCCAGTGGCAAGGCCTGGGAGGGTGGACCTCCTAGGTATTACCCAGGCGGTGTACCTCAGTCCAACAGGTGCTGGGCCGGTCCCCGGCCCCTCACCTGTTGGGCTGAGTGTCAAGTGACGAATCCTTGACTGGTACTATCCATTTGAAATGGATTATATTTATTTGCTGTCCACTCAGCAAAATGTGGCACAAGGCCGGAAAGTGGTAACCCAGCAGGCTCCCCTAAAGGAGGGGCACTCCTGCAATTTTAAAAATTGCCTGAGTAACCCCGTCGGCATTCCCCGGTCGGGACGCCTCAGGCAACAAGCAATAAACTTGCCCCACCGGAAAGCCCGGTGGCAAGGCCTGGGAGCGTGGACCTCCTAGGTATTACCCAGGCGGTGTACCTCAGTCCAACAGGTGCTGGGCCGGTCTCCGGCCCCTCACCTGCTGGGCTGAGTGTCAAGTGACGGATACTTGACTGGTACTATCCATTTGAGATGGATTATATTTATTTGCTGTCCACTCAGCAAAATGTGGCACAAGGCCGGAAAGTGGTAACCTAGCAGGCTCCCCTAAAGGAGGGGCACTCCTGCAATTTTAAAAATTGCCTGAGTAACCCCGTCGGCATTCCCCGGTCGGGGCGCCTCAGGCAACAAGCAATAAACTTGCCCCACCGGAAAGCCCGGTGGCAAGGCCTGGGAGCGTGGACCTCCTAGGTATTACCCAGGCGGTGTACCTCAGTCCAACAGGTGCTGGGCCGGTCTCCGGCCCCTCACCTGTTGGGCTGAGTGTCAAGTGACGGATCCTTGACTGGTACTATCCATTTGAGATGGATTATATTTATTTGCTGTCCACTCAGCAAAATGTGGCACAAGGCCGGAAAGTGGTAACCCAGCAGGCTCCCCTAAAGGAGGGGCACTCCTGCAATTTTAAAAATTGCCTGAGTAACCCCGTCGGCATTCCCCGGTCGGGGCGCCTCAGGCAGCAAGCAATAAACTTGCCCCACCGGAAAGCCCAGTGGCAAGGCCTGGGAAGGTGGACCTCCTAGGTATTACCCAAGCGGTGTACCTCAGTCCAACAGGTGCTGGGCCGGTCTCCGGCCCCTCACCTGTTGGGCTGAGTGTCAAGTGACGGATCCTTGACTGGTACTATCCATTTGAAATGGATTATATTTATTTGCTGTCCACTCAGCAAAACGTGGCACAAGGCCGGAAAGTGGTAACCTAGCAGGCTCCCCTAAAGGAGGGGCACTCCTGCAATTTTAAAAATTGCCCGAGTAACCCCGTCGGCATTCCCCGGTCGGGGCGCCTCAGGCAGCAAGCAATAAACTTGCCCCACCGGGAAGCCCAGTGGCAAGGCCTGGGAGGGTGGACCTCCTAGGTATTACCCAGGCGGTGTACCTCAGTCCAACAGGTGCTGGGCCGGTCCCCGGCCCCTCACGTGTTGGGCTGAGTGTCAAGTGACGAATCCTTGACTGGTACTATCCATTTGAAATGGATTATATTTATTTGCTGTCCACTCAGCAAAATGTGGCACAAGGCCGGAAAGTGGTAACCCAGCAGGCTCCCCTAAAGGAGGGGCACTCCTGCAATTTTAAAAATTGCCTGAGTAACCCCGTCGGCATTCCCCGGTCGGGGCGCCTCAGGCAGCAAGCAATAAACTTGCCCCACCGGAAAGCCCAGTGGCAAGGCCTGGGAGGGTGGACCTCCTAGGTATTACCCAGGCGGTGTACCTCAGTCCAACAGGTGCTGGGCCGGTCCCCGGCCCCTCACCTGTTGGGCTGAGTGTAAAGTGACGAATCCTTGACTGGTACTATCCATTTGAAATGGATTATATTTATTTGCTGTCCACTCAGCAAAATGTGGCACAAGGCCGGAAAGTGGTAACCCAGCAGGCTCCCCTAAAGGAGGGGCACTCCTGCAATTTTAAAAATTGCCTGAGTAACCCCGTCGGCATTCCCCGGTCGGGGCGCCTCAGGCAACAAGCAATAAACTTGCCCCACCGGAAAGCCCGGTGGAAAGGCCTGGGAGTGTGGACCTCCTAGGTATTACCCAGGCGGTGTACCTCAGTCCAACAGGTGTGGGCCGGTCTCCGGCCCCTCACCTGTTGGGCTGAGTGTCAAGTGACGGATCCTTGACTGGTACTATCCATTTCAGATGGATTATATTTATTTGCTGTCCACTCAGCAAAATGTGGCACAAGGCCGGAAAGTGGTAACCCAGCAGGCTCCCCTAAAGGAGGGGCACTCCTGCAATTTTAAAAATTGCCTGAGTAACCCCGTCGGCATTCCCCGGTCGGGGCGCCTCAGGCAGCAAGCAATAAACTTGCCCCACCGGAAAGCCCGGTGGCAAGGCCTGGGAGGGTGGACCTCCTAGGTATTACCCAAGCGGTGTACCTCAGTCCAACAGGTGCTGGGCTGGTCCCCGGCCCCTCACCTGTTGGGCTGAGTGTCAAGTGACGAATCCTTGACTGGTACTATCCATTTGAAATGGATTATATTTATTTGCTGTCCACTCAGCAAAATGTGGCACAAGGCCGGAAAGTGGTAACCCAGCAGGCTCCCCTAAAGGAGGGGCACTCCTGCAATTTTAAAAATTGCCTGAGTAACCCCGTCGGCATTCCCCGGTCGGGGCGCCTCAGGCAGCAAGCAATAAACTTGCCCCACCGGAAAGCCCAGTGGCAAGGCCTGGGAGGGTGGACCTCCTAGGTATTACCCAGGCGGTGTACCTCAGTCCAACAGGTGCTGGGCCGGTCCCCGGCCCCTCACGTGTTGGGCTGAATGTCAAGTGACGAATCATTGACTGGTACTATCCATTTGAAATGGATTATATTTATTTGCTGTCCACTCAGCAAAATGTGGCACAAGGCCGGAATGTGGTAACCCAGCAGGCTCCCCTAAAGGAGGGTCACTCCTGCAATTTTAAAAATTGCCTGAGTAACCCCGTCGGCATTCCCCGGTCGGGGCGCCCCAGGCAACAAGCAATAAACTTGCCCCACCGGAAAGCCCGGTGGCAAGGCCTGGGAGGGTGGACCTCCTAGGTATTACCCAAGCGGTGTACCTCAGTCCAACAGGTGCTGGTCCGGTCTCCGGCCCCTCACCTGTTGGGCTGAGTGTCAAGTGACGGATCCTTGACTGGTACTATGCATTTGAAATGGATTATATTTATTTGCTGTCCACTCAGCAAAATGTGGCACAAGGCCGGAAAGTGGTAACATAGCAGGCTCCCCTAAAGGAGGGGCACTCCTGCAATTTTAAAAATTGCGCGAGTAACCCCGTCGGCATTCCCCGGTCGGGGCGTCTTAGGCAGCAAGCAATAAACTTGCCCCACCGGAAAGCCCAGTGGCAAGGCCTGGGAGGGTGGACCTCCTAGGTATTACCCAGGCGGTGTACCTCAGTCCAACAGGTGCTGGGCCGGTCCCCGGCCCCTCACCTGTTGGGCTGAGTGTCAAGTGACGAATCCTTGACTGGTACTATCCATTTGAAATGGATTATATTTATTTGCTGTCCACTCAGCAAAATGTGGAACAAGGCCGGAAAGTGGTAACCCAGCAGGCTCCCCTAAAGGAGGGGCACTCCTGCAATTTTAAAAATTGCCTGAGTAACCCCGTCGGCATTCCCCGGTCGGGACGCCTCAGGCAACAAGCAATAAACTTGCCCCACCGGAAAGCCCGGTGGCAAGGCCTGGGAGCGTGGACCTCCTAGGTATTACCCAGGCGGTGTACCTCAGTCCAACAGGTGCTGGGCCGGTCTCCGGCCCCTCACCTGTTGGGCTGAGTGTCAAGTGACGGATCCTTGACTGGTACTATCCATTTGAGATGGATTATATTTATTTGCTGTCCACTCAGCAAAATGTGGCACAAGGCCGGAAAGTGGTAACCCAGCAGGCTCCCCTAAAGGAGGGGAACTCCTGCAATTATAAAAATTGACTGAGTAACCCCGTCGGCATTCCCCGGTCGGGGCGCCTCAGGCAGCAAGCAATAAACTTGCCCCACCGGAAAGCCCAGTGGCAAGGCCTGGGAAGGTGGACCTCCTAGGTATTACCCAAGCGGTGTACCTCAGTCCAACAGGTGCTGGGCCGGTCTCCGGCCCCTCACCTGTTGGGCTGAGTGTCAAGTGACGGATCCTTGACTGGTACTATCCATTTGAAATGGATTATATTTATTTGCTGTCCACTCAGCAAAACGTGGCACAAGGCCAGAAAGTGGTAACCTAGCAGGCTCCCCTAAAGGAGGGGCACTCCTGCAATTTTAAAAATTGCCCGAGTAACCCCGTCGGCATTCCCCGGTCGGGGCGCCTCAGGCAGCAAGCAATAAACTTGCCCCACCGGGAAGCCCAGTGGCAAGGCCTGGGAGGGTGGACCTCCTAGGTATTACCCAGGCGGTGTACCTCAGTCCAACAGGTGCTGGGCCGGTCCCCGGCCCCTCACGTGTTGGGCTGAGTGTACAGTGACGAATCCTTGACTGGTACTATCCATTTGAAATGGATTATATTTATTTGCTGTCCACTCAGCAAAATGTGGCACAAGGCCGGAAAGTGGTAACCCAGCAGGCTCCCCTAAAGGAGGGGCACTCCTGCAATTTTAAAAATTGCCTGAGTAACCCCGTCGGCATTCCCCGGTCGGGGCGCCTCAGGCAGCAAGCAATAAACTTGCCCCACCGGAAAGCCCAGTGGCAAGGCCTGGGAGGGTGGACCTCCTAGGTATTACCCAGGCGGTGTACCTCAGTCAAACAGGTGCTGGGCCGGTCCCCGGCCCCTCACCTGTTGGGCTGAGTGTCAAGTGACGAATCCTTGACTGGTACTATCCATTTGAAATGGATTATATTTATTTGCTGTCCACTCAGCAAAATGTGGCACAAGGCCGAAAAGTGGTAACCCAGCAGGCTCCCCTAAAGGAGGGTCACTCCTGCAATTTTAAAAATTGCCTGAGTAACCCCGTCGGCATTCCCCGGTCGGGGCGCCTCAGGCAACAAGCAATAAACTTGCCCCACCGGAAAGCCCGGTGGAAAGGCCTGGGAGTGTGGACCTCCTAGGTATTACCCAGGCGGTGTACCTCAGTCCAACAGGTGCTGGGCCGGTCTCCGGCCCCTCACCTGTTGGGCTGAGTGTCAAGTGACGGATCCTTGACTGGTACTATCCATTTCAGATGGATTATATTTATTTGCTGTCCACTCAGCAAAATGTGGCACAAGGCCGGAAAGTGGTAACCCAGCAGGCTCCCCTAAAGGAGGGGCACTCCTGCAATTTTAAAAATTGCCTGAGTAACCCCGTCGGCATTCCCCGGTCGGGGCGCCTCAGGCAGCAAGCAATAAACTTGCCCCACCGGAAAGCCCGGTGGCAAGGCCTGGGAGGGTGGACCTCTTAGGTATTATCCAAGCGGTGTACCTCAGTCCAACAGGTGCTGGGCTGGTCCCCGGCCCCTCACCTGTTGGGCTGAGTGTCAAGTGACGAATCCTTGACTGGTACTATCCATTTGAAATGGATTATATTTATTTGCTGTCCACTCAGCAAAATGTGGCACAAGGCCGGAAAGTGGTAACCCAGCAGGCTCCCCTAAAGGAGGGGCACTCCTGCAATTTTAAAAATTGCCTGAGTAACCCCGTCGGCATTCCCCGGTCGGGGCGCCTCAGGCAACAAGCAATAAACTTGCCCCACCGGAAAGCCCGGTGGCAAGGCCTGGGAGGGTGGACCTCCTAGGTATTACCCAGGTGCTGGTCCGGTCTCCGGCCCCTCACCTGTTGGGCTGAGTGTCAAGTGACGGATCCTTGACTGGTACTATGCATTTGAAATGGATTATATTTATTTGCTGTCCACTCAGCAAAATGTGGCACAAGGCCGGAAAGTGGTAACCTAGCAGGCTCCCCTAAAGGAGGGGCACTCCTGCAATTTTAAAAATTGCGCGAGTAACCCCGTCGGCATTCCCCGGTCGGGGCGTCTTAGGCAGCAAGCAATAAACTTGCCCCACCGGAAAGCCCAGTGGCAAGGCCTGGGAGGGTGGACCTCCTAGGTATTACCCAGGCGGTGTACCTCAGTCCAACAGGTGCTGGGCCGGTCCCCGGCCCCTCACCTGTTGGGCTGAGTGTCAAGTGACGAATCCTTGACTGGTACTATCCATTTGAAATGGATTATATTTATTTGCTGTCCACTCAGCAAAATGTGGCACAAGGCCGGAAAGTGGTAACCCAGCAGGCTCCCCTAAAGGAGGGGCACTCCTGCAATTTTAAAAATTGCCTGAGTAACCCCGTCGGCATTCCCCGGTCGGGACGCCTCAGGCAACAAGCAATAAACTTGCCCCACCGGAAAGCCCGGTGGAAAGGCCTGGGAGCGTGGACCTCCTAGGTATTACCCAGGCGGTGTACCTCAGTCCAACAGGTGCTGGGCCGGTCTCCGGCCCCTCACCTGTTGGGCTGAGTGTTAAGTGACGGATCCTTGACTGGTACTATCCATTTGAGATGGATTATATTTATTTGCTGTCCACTCAGCAAAATGTGGCACAAGGCCGGAAAGTGGTAACCCTGCAGGCTCCCCTAAAGGAGGGGCACTCCTGCAATTTTAAAAATTGCCTGAGTAACCCCGTCGGCATTCCCCGGTCGGGGCGCCTCAGGCAACAAGCAATAAACTTGCCCCACCGGAAAGCCCGGTGGCAAGGCCTGGGAGGGTGGACCTCCTAGGTATTACCCATGCGGTATACCTCAGTCTAACAGGTGCTGGGCCGGTCTCCGGCCCCTCACCTGTTGGGCTGAGTGTCAAGTGACGGATCCTTGACTGGTACTATCCATTTGAGATTATATTTATTTGCTGTACACTCAGCAAAATGTGGCACAAGGCCGGAAAGTGGTAACCTAGCAGGCTCCCCTAAAGGAGGGGCACTCCTGCAATTTTAAAAATTGCGCGAGTAACCCCGTCGGCATTCCCCGGTCGGGGCGTCTTAGGCAGCAAGCAATAAACTTGCCCCACCGGAAAGCCCAGTGGCAAGGCCTGGGAGGGTGGACCTCCTAGGTATTACCCAGGCGGTGTACCTCAGTCCAACAGGTGCTGGGCCGGTCCCCGGCCCCTCACCTGTTGGGCTGAGTGTCAAGTGACGAATCCTTGACTGGTACTATCCATTTGAAATGGATTATATTTATTTGCTGTCCACTCAGCAAAATGTGGCACAAGGCCGGAAAGTGGTAACCCAGCAGGTTCCCCTAAAGGAGGGGCACTCCTGCAATTTTAAAAATTGCCTGAGTAACCCCGTCGGCATTCCCCGGTCGGGGCGCCTCAGGCAACAAGCAATAAACTTGCCCCACCGGAAAGCCCGGTGGCAAGGCCTGGGAGCGTGGACCTCCTAGGTATTACCCAGGCGGTGTACCTCAGTCCAACAGGTGCTGGGCCGGTCTCCGGCCCCTCACCTGTTGGGCTGAGTGTTAAGTGACGGATCCTTGACTGGTACTATCCATTTGAGATGGATTATATTTATTTGCTGTCCACTCAGCAAAATGTGGCACAAGGCCGGAAAGTGGTAACCCAGCAGGCTCCCCTAAAGGAGGGGCACTCCTGCAATTTTAAAAATTGCCTGAGTAACCCCGTCGGCATTCCCCGGTCGGGGCGCCTCAGGCAACAAGCAATAAACTTGCCCCACCGGAAAGCCCGGTGGCAAGGCCTGGGAGGGTGGACCTCCTAGGTATTACCCAGGCGGTTTACCTCAGTCCAACAGGTGCTGGGCCGGTCCCCGGCCCCTCACGTGTTGGGCTGAGTGTCAAGTGACGAATCCTTGACTGGTACTATCCATTTGAAATGGATTATATTTATTTGCTGTCCACTCAGCAAAATGTGGCACAAGGCCGGAAAGTGGTAACCCAGCAGGCTCCCCTAAAGGAGGGGCACTCCTGCAATTTTAAAAATTGCCTGAGTAACCCCGTCGGCATTCCCCGGTCGGGGCGCCTCAGGCAGCAAGCAATAAACTTGCCCCACCGGAAAGCCCGGTGGCAAGGCCTGGGAGCGTGGACCTCCTAGGTATTACCCAGGCGGTGTACCTCAGTCCAACAGGTGCTGGGCCGGTCTCCGGCCCCTCACCTGTTGGGCTGAGTGTTAAGTGACGGATCCTTGACTGGTACTATCCATTTGAGATGGATTATATTTATTTGCTGTCCACTCAGCAAAATGTGGCACAAGGCCGGAAAGTGGTAACCCAGCCGGCTCCCCTAAAGGAGGGGCACTCCTGCAGTTTTAAAAATTGCCTGAGTAACCCCGTCGGCATTCCCCGGTCGGGGCGCCTCAGGCAGCAAGCAATAAACTTGCCCCACCGGAAAGGCCGGTGGCAAGGCCTGGGAGGGTGGACCTCCTAGGTATTACCCAAGCGGTGTACCTCAGTCCAACAGGTGCTGGGCCGGTCCCCGGCCCCTCACGTGTTGGGCTGAGTGTCAAGTGACGAATCCTTGACTGGTACTATCCATTTGAAATGGATTATATTTATTTGCTGTCCACTCAGCAAAATGTGGCACAAGGCCGGAAAGTTGTAACCCAGCAGGCTCCTCTAAAGGAGGGGCACTCCTGCAATTTTAAAAATTGCCTGAGTAACCCCGTCGGCATTCCCCGGTCGGGGCGCCTCAGGCAGCAAGCAATAAACTTGCCCCACCGGAAAGCCCAGTTGCAAGGCCTGGGAGGGTGGACCTCCTAGGTATTACCCAGGCGGTGTACCTCAGTCCAACAGGTGCTGGGCCGGTCCCCGGCCCCTCACCTGTTGGGCTGAGTGTCAAGTGACGGATCCTTGACTGGTACTATCCATTTGAGATGGATTATATTTATTTGCTGTCCACTCAGCAAAATGTGGCACAAGGCCGGAAAGTGGTAACCCAGCAGGCTCCCCTAAAGGAGGGGCACTCCTGCAATTTTAAAAATTGCCTGAGTAACCCCGTCGGCATTCCCCGGTCGGGGCGCCTCAGGCAACAAGCAATAAACTTGCCCCACCGGAAAGCCCGGTGGCAAGGCCTGGGAGGGTGGACCTCCTAGGTATTACCCAGGCGGTGTACCTCAGTCCAACAGGTGCTGGGCCGGTCTCCGGTCCCTCACCTGTTGGGCTGAGTGTCAAGTGACGGATCCTTGACTGGTACTATCCATTTGAGATGGATTATATTTATTTGCTGTCCACTCAGCAAAATGTGGCACAAGGCCGGAAAGTGGTAACCTAGCAGGCTCCCCTAAAGGAGGGGCACTCCTGCAATTTTAAAAATTGCCTGAGTAACCCCGTCGGCATTCCCCGGTCGGGGCGCCTCAGGCAACAAGCAATAAACTTGCCCCACCGGAAAGCCCGGTGGCAAGGCCTGGGAGGGTGGACCTCCTAGGTATTACCCAGGCGGTGTACCTCAGTCCAACAGGTGCTGGGCCGGTTCCCGGCCCCTCACCTGTTGAGCTGAGTGTCAAGTGACGGATCCTTGACTGGTACTATCCATTTGAGATGGATACATTTTTTAATTTATCAGTCTTGTATTTATAAGCTTTGGATTAAACCATTTAACTACTTATCACCCCACTATAATTAGTTGTTTGTATATTTACATTCTTATTTATTTAAAATTGGATATATAAAGGTTAAAAATATTTTATTTTTACATATATACATTTTTTTTTTTATATATATATAAATTTATTATATGTAATTATAAATACATTTTATACATTGCTTATATAGTTTTGGATTTCCTTTATTAATATAGTCTGGTTTATCTTAAACGATTCAAAAGCATCAGGATAACGAACAAATGCTTTATTTAACTGTTTAAATATTTTAGTTTTATCCCCACCTTGTTTTATCATACTTATTACTAAGCTAGAAACTGGTGGTATAAAATCTGTTAATTTTAGAGTAACACGAGCTATTCTCAAAAACTCTGACATAATGGTTCCATAAAACACAAAAACAGGGCAAATGCTATCCTTATGGGGCATACGTACTATTTTAAAGGGGGAATGCGTTTCTTATATCAAATATTTTATAAAGAAAAATCCCATCCTCAATTTTTATATCTAAATCCAGAAATGTAGCCTGTTGTCCTCTATGTTCACAATTCAATTTTAGTTCGTTTGGATATATAAGATGTTTATTTTTTTCGAATTCATCATTATCGTTTATGCATATAAGGTCATCTATAAATCTCCTACACCCATGAAAGTTATATGTTTTAGATATATCTGTTTTTAATAATGATGACATATATATATATATATATACTCGAGTCTATGTAAATACAAATTTGCCCAAAACAGTGCATGATCCAATCCCATTGGGATACCTATAAATATATATCAATCGTTAATAAAGAAATATTTTTATATATATCAATCCTTAATTTAATTAATGATTAATTAGTTAATAAAGAAATATGTTTATATATATATCAATCCTTAATTTAATTAATAATTAATTAGTTAATAAAGAAATATTTTATATATATCAATCCTTAATTTAATTAATAATTAATTAGTTAATAAAGAAATATTTTTATATATATCAATCCTTATTTAAGAAGCTCAATGTAATTACAGAGCCATATAGACAATAAGTAATAAAAAGTTATATTCCAAAATTCAGGGTTTTTACCATCTTATAATTTATTCCTTTAATTCAGTTGACATATACAATACTTGAGAGTATCTGTTTCATAGCCCAAAATCAATCACTTATTTATTATATCAATCAGTGACTCTATTATGCCCTTAACTCATGAGAAGAAATAGCAACAATCAATCCGTCAAAAGAAAATGAAGAGTGATTAAAGTGCGGAAATTGGAAGAGAAGCTGCATATACCTTTTTGATTTTTCCATTACGCCATTTTGAATTTTATTAAAAAATTTATTAAACCCAAGCATCCGTACTAAAATCTACATTGATTTATGAATCTTCTAACAAAAAGTTCTATTTAATAATTAGTAAATTTATTTATTCTAACATCAATACATTATACACTATTACACATGTTTGTATGTACGAAACTAAACTAAGCTGAAAAAACGATTGATCATTACGATTATTATAATTAATCAATGGATATGAATTGAAAACCTCATATAATTCATTTCTGTGGACTATTATAATTAAGCTTATTATTATTACAATTATAATTTTAGAATCATACAATTCAAAACCCATATTACGTTAGGTTAAGTTTAAAAACCATCTGCAAACTCATTTTAAGCGTAATTGTAAACTATACCCATACCCCTTAAGCACCAGAACAGTCCAGGTCTGCTAGCTACTAGTCAGTTTTCGAGATGACCTCGGAAGAAAAGGTCGGTTCTTTCAGACCTAAGTTAAACTCTTTATCCATACCTGTTGAAATGTATTTTGTCTTAATTTTGCCAATATCTGTGTATTAAAAAAACATATATATTTTATTTATCTTTGTTCCCTTATTGCAATCTTACTAAAAACTCGAAACATCTTAACATTACTTAAGCAAAAAAAAAAAAAAAAAAAACTTCCACTGATTAATATGGGAGGGGAGACTATCTTCAAATTCTATACCAAACTTGGAATGGCCACTGGACTTATACTAAGTAGATATAAATACTCCCTCTTACCTTTTTTTAATGGAGAATAGATAATGTAATGGACGTCTTATCGGCAGCTTCAGTAACTCTCGCTTGTCCTTTTTGTCCTTAAATCCTTATTTCTAATGGGTGATGTTTCTGTCAAAGGGGGAAGAAAAAGCTGCTTCCCAAGTCTGTAGTACTTCGTCAACAGTAGTCTGGGATGTCGGAAATTTTATGTCTATCTTTGCGGCCATATCACTAGTAAGGGTCCAAAAATTGGAATAATCACTAAGGAGACTGTCCTATCAGCATGTGCAAATTACTGGGGCTGCTGTATTGCCATTTGGTGTGAATGGATTCTGGACCATGCAGTAGTCTCTGGCGGGGCAACTCGATTCCATACTAGCGGGTAATTGTTACGGCTTTACCTTATCATGTGCTACAAAACTAACCATTCCCCGTCTTTCCTCTCTTACTTTCCCTCTCTGTTCTGCTCTAACCAAGTGTGCTGACCTGTTCCACAAATCCCAATATCCTCAATATGAAATAGCTCAAAAAAGAAAACACGAATAATCCTAGAACCCCATCCTCCAACGTAGACCCCTACTACGATGTCTCCTTCTCCAACATCAGGGGTCTACGTTCTGACCTTCCAGAGGTTGGAACCCAATTTCAGGAGACGAAACCTGACATATTCTTTCTAAGCGAAACTGGAATAGGGCCGACTACCTCCCTCGATGAGTTCATAATTAAAGCATACTCTACTTTAAGATATAAATCGGACCTACAAGATCCCCACGGGCATGGGATATGTGCCTACATTAAAGATGGCTTCCCGTGTGACAGGGATATCTCCAGAGAAGACCCTAATCTACCTTATACGTGCTTCCAGGTTGCACTTGCCTACACCACCGCATTTATATTTGGCCTCTATCTCCCCCACAACTGCGGAGTTACTGTCTTTAAGAGTATATCAGAGAAAATTGACCACATCCTGTCTGCTCATGCCTGGGCTAACATTCACAATTGCGGTGACGTCAATGTACATAATGTGGAATAGCTGACCCACTCAAATAAGACTGATGACGAGGGGAGGTACTATCATGATGTTTCCATTACCTATGACCTCACACAGATTTTTCGCGAGTCCACCCGTGTCCCCGATACTACCGGTCAGTATGCAAGCCTTCTAGACCTTTTTCTATCCACTTCCTTTGAGCTATGCTCATGTTCTGTTCTATCTCCTCTGGGATCTTCTGACCACTGCGTTTTATCAGTTAAGATTAAAATGAAATATAATGAATGTACAGAGGTACCTCTACCATACTGTATACCGATACTCTATGGCGGAATGGGATAGCTTCCGTAAATTCATATCATATCTACCTCTGCATTCCATGTTTAAAAAGATGTGTCCTCTATATTATCAGACCTGAGCGAATGGTTACTTGTAGGCATAGACCAATTCATACCATCCAAAAAATTCCAACAAAACCTAACAACCAGCCATGGTTCTCCCTTGAATGTGCTGCTGCAATCGCACACAGAAATTACTTTTTCATAGTTACCAACGTAATAGATGCACTGAAACTAAAATTGCTTTCAGGACCGCCAGCAACCACTGTAAAAGAGTAATAAACAATGCAAGAGAGCTATATGCTAAATCCGTTAAATCCAAAGTAGCTTACCAGCGGTTTGGTTCCCAACAATTCTGGTAAATAGCTAATAGGTTCCTGAACAGAAACATGCGTTCTATCCCAACCATTATCAATGGACCAGAGGTCACCTCGACAGCATCCGACAAGGCCAAACTATTTGCCAAGAACTTTGCGTCAAATTCTACCCTGTGCGACGAAGGCCATCAATTCCCCATATTTCCTCCTACAACAGGCAACACGCTATGCAACATAGAAATATCAGTGCCTGAGGTAGCCAAGCTAATCAAGAACCTTGACTCCAGTAAAGCAACTGGTCCTGACGGTATTGCAATTATAGTGTTAAAAAATTACAACCTGAACTTGCTCCCATACTTACCAAACTGTTTAAGCGGTGCCTTAAGGGGAAGTGCTTTCCAACACCCTGGAAAACCTCATAAGTATGGCCTGTATTTAAGAATTCAGATGATAAGTCATCTCCCTCTCAGTACAGACTAATAAGTCTCCTGTGTGTCATGAGTAAGTTACTGGAATCCAAAATACATAGAGAAGTAGACAACCACCTAAGCAAAAATATTCTTCTTAGCAACACGCAATATACTTTTCGTTCTGCTAGATCTACAGCAGATGTGCTAACAGTTATATCTCATAGGATTAGCGAATCTCTCGACAAAGTCTTCCTTTCTAGAGCAATTGCTCTTGACATATCAAATACCTTCGATAAGCTTTCGCATTAAGGGTCTGCTTCACAAGATGGTGGGATCCTTCTACCGCTCCAGAAGATATCTCACTACTGATGCACTTCTCTATCTATATAAAAGCCAAGTACGTCCAAGGATTGAATACTACTGCAACATCTGAGTAGGAGCTGCTAAAAACAACCTATCCGGCCTTGACAGAGTACAAAATACACTTCGTTGTTTAGTAGGGGATGCCCTTTTCTCTTCCCTGCAACCTCTTTCCCATAGAAGATACGTAGCGAACCCAGCTTTGTTCTATCGTTATTTCCATGGCAAGTGATCGTCTGAGCTCCATTGTTTGGTCCCTCGCTCGCCAATCTTTTTCCAAAAACACCCGACTAGCTGAAACCACCGTCAATAATTTCCTCCACTCCTTATATGTGCCTAAATCAAAACGAAGATTCAATGAACAAAGCTTCTTTCTTAGAACTGCACGCCTGTGGAACTCTGTTCCACTTGTCTGTTTCCCTCCCGACTTCAACCTGGATGTCTTCAAGTCCAACAAACAAATATTCCTGATGGACCGCCCCCTTAAGTAATGACACTTTATCACTTCTCCAATATTATTACTACACTATCCCATTGATTACTGTACACACAATAACCCTTATCCCCGAGTGGCCCTTGGGTCTTGATAAGTGTTGACCTCCATGTAAAAAAAAAATATTTGAATTAAAGTGAGGCAGAGTTACTTCCCTTGTTACAAATCTTACGAGATATTAACTGTTTGTATATTCATTTTGATTATATATATATATATATATATATATATATATATATATATATATATATATATATATATGGAGGTGTTTTGAAGCCGCACTGATGAGTTGTGATGCAACGAAACATAACTGTATTTGGATGACAATGAAAGCCCCCCCTCTTTTGGTTGAGCACTTTGTAAATATATTTTCACCCGAAGCGTATTTAAAAGCGATTAAGCGAAGCCAACTATTAATTTGTTTGTAAACAAGCTGATGGTTCGAGCACTGTGCGACGAGAGGGTGTGACTTTAATACACACTCTAGGAAAAATATTTACGGCACTGATTCGTAGCCGAATGGTGAGAGCTGCCGACTGTCAATGCGACTGTTGTAGGTTCAATCCACGGCTGGGAAAAGGTGTTTGCCTAGCCGATCTGATGAGTTGTGATACAACGAAACAGTACATTATGTGGATGACAATATACATATATATATATATATATGGTAGCAAAATATCCGTCGTTTACTGGGTTCGAAAATAGCCTACAGAAAATGGACTCTAGTTTATTACAGTATGATAGGTTATGAAAAGAATGGGTCGTAAACAGCTAGCTTCGAATTTGGGGATATCAAAACCAAAGCAAAATATGATGAAAATAAAAATAAAGTACATAAACCTCATAATTTATTATACCATACCTATTCACACTGAAACACGTATCACAATATTCTGTGGATCTATATTAAAAAAAAAAACGTGTTAAACTTTGTGACATATTTCCATTCTATGGAGGGCAGGCGCGAACGCACACTCCATAATTTTATTATACCATATTTCTTCAAACTGAAACATACAAGTATACTTACGCAGATAGATATGAAAAGTCTTTATTAAAGTTTGTGCCTATTTCAATTCTATTGAGGCCAGGCGCGAACGCAGACCCCACAATTTGTTATACCATCGCTATTAAGTTAAAACATACTTATCAAAGTATTATTATGAACATCTATATCAAAAACACTTGTAAAGGTTTGTTTTTTTTCATTAAAAATTTTTTTTTTCACCTCTTGACAACTAGGTCAGATTATTGCACGCAAAAGCATTTTCCTATTGATTTCTTGTTGGCATCGGGCAGTAGTGTTCTCTGCGGTTTGACTTACAAAATGCTTCCTTAAGGTACCAGATTTTAACTGCACACTTCTAGTAGAGGGATGATTAGTACTCTCCGATCTCGGACTTCCCATTCTCCCTGACATTTCACAACTAGTTGGTGTGGCGCCGGTCGATATCATCTACAGTTTTTTGACACTTTCCGAGGAACGTGGAGCCTTCGTAAACGAATTTTACTTTAATTACAGCTCCCTGCGGCATTCTTTCCCTTTCTACGTATATGCATTATACACTGCTTTTGTAATCGAGTATGTATTTTATTTTATTTTATTTCTGTGATGAAATTTAATTCATATTTTTATTTCGTACTTGTTTTCATTTTATTTTCATTTTGTTGTAATATTTTTGTATTACATTATATTTTTTCACACTAATATTTTTATTTTTTGTTACATTTATTTTTTCATACATAATGCTTTCGGCCTTTTTTGCCCAAAAGAGTCCCTTTCAACAAGTTTTCTTGAAAATATACCAATGAACACCTTTTGCTTACGCGGTTCTTAGGGTGCAAACATTAAATTAAAACCCGTTTACGCTGGGTCGATATTCCCCATGAAGCACTTTTTTATTATTGTTGTTGTTGCCATAATAATAATGATAACAATTTTGATTTCGTTTATCAAAGTCGTTCTGGAAAGGGATGGGATTCATTTCCAGAGGATTACCCTCAATCCCGCCCCCAAAGCTGGAGCATTAATGTTCAAGGGGTTTCCTAAGGATGTTGGTGGTACCTACAATAGCACAAGTCTGAATGCCACATAAAACATCGGGGATTCGTATTGTTTTACAATTGTCCTTGTAGACGAGTTGATACTACTCCTAGCGTACCAACTACGATCGGGATTACTTGTGATTTAACCCCGTTTATACAACTTATCTCCAAGGCCACTGGAACATAATTGCTCCACTTCTCGTTCTCCTACTCTCTCACATTCCTTTGCCAGGGTACTGAGAAGTCTACAATCTGCCAGTTTTTTTTAGACATTGTCTATCATAACAAAATCCGGACGATTATGTTCCAATTGCTTGGTCGTTACGACACTTTTATCCCTCCATACCTCTACATTTCCATCCTCACCTGTTCTCACTTCATTAGGCACCTGCTCAAACAACTTTCCAGCACACTTCATCCCAACCTTCTTACAGACCTCCATATATATCCTGAGTTTTATGCGATCGTGTCGTTTGCGTTACCCTCTCTCTCTCTCTTTCTTTCTTTCTCTCTCTCTCTCTCTCTGGGCTAATTAGCTACACGGTCTGCAAGGCGCGCAATTGACTCTGAGGTATTACGACAAATCCGGCATTCTGCAGCAACTTCCTCTCCTTGAACCACGTTTTTTACCAATCGTGTTCCTAATGCCTGCTTTTGTACTGCACAAACAAATGTGTCAGTACTCTTAGCCAGATAACCAGCTCTTAGCCATTGCCATGATATTTCATCAGAAACTTCTGTTGCATCCTGGAAGAACATTTCGTGCATTTTCTTCCTAGCCAGTTTTTCTGTCCTTTCTCTATCTATACGTTTCACATAATTAGTCTTGATCTCACATACGTCCACTTAATTGGCCACAACCTTACGCATCTACTCCTCACTTCTAACCACATGCTCCTTCAATGACATCTCCTCAGTTCTAACACTATCTTTTAAAATTTTCAATCCTTTCCCACGCCTGTTCTCTTTTGATACTGCCTCGCTATGCGCCTTCGAAGGTGGAAAGATTTCTAAAACTATGCTAGTTCGAATGTGGAAACATTTCTAAAACTTTTCTTGTTTTGATATCCATGGAATGCAACGCCTTGTCAGACCATTATAAAATTCCCGCACTGTATCTCACAACACTGACTGTCCATGGATTCACTGCTATCATTAGGTTTCCTCCATACAATTTCGACTTTGCAATTAGTTTCACTCTTCCTTCCCGACTTTCTCCTTTATTTCTCTGTTCATGATGCCTACACCCTCCAACACTCCCAAACACTTATACCTAGTATTTTCTATTTCTTAATAATATCTCCATTTGACAGATCTATTCTATTCGAATGAACCTATACTTGCCTTTTCATCACCACCATCGCCCATTTACTAATCCCCAACCCCATCCCGATGTCTTCCAATTATGTCCCTACTGGCTCTATTAGTCTCTCCATTTCTTTTTCATTTCTATCGAATATCTCCAAAGAATCCATTAACAGTAGATGGTTGCGCCGTCTTCTACAGATCCAAAAGTATACCCCATTTTCTCTCTCTTCATGAGGATACCCAGTGGCATCATTATCATTACTAAAAGAAGTGGAGATAACGAATCTCCTTGGAATATCCCACGTTTAATG
The DNA here is from genome assembly GCF_053919585.1 of Euprymna scolopes. Classification (NCBI taxonomy): domain Eukaryota; kingdom Metazoa; phylum Mollusca; class Cephalopoda; order Sepiida; family Sepiolidae; genus Euprymna; species Euprymna scolopes. Next base: position 61,280,771 of record NC_136482.1, on the reverse strand, counting down.
CCGACATGCCTCAGCACCTCTCTGAAAAGATTATGCAAAGGGAACAGATGCTAGCAATTACAGACCTATTACATGTCTATCACTAATTTGGAAACTCTTAATTGAAATCTTTGCGGAAAAAAACATGGGCACCTTGTGAGTAATGGTGTTTTCTCTGACGAAGAGAAAAGGTGTCAGAAAGGCTCGATGGGTACAAAGGAGCAATTACTAATTGATAACATTCTCCCAATGTACAATTATGATAATTGTAATAATAATCTAAACGGAGAATACAAAAAACATACAATTATAACAGCCTACAATATTAGGCAACGGAAACTGTTTTTCATGGCTAAGTGGTTGAACACCGGAAACTTTAGCCAATTTCATTAGTTTACCTAAATGTTCATCTAGTAATGACGTCAGCCTGTCATGTTTACCGGCTTACTCTCTCGGTAGCCGCGGTATGACCCACTTTAGTAAACTTTCTCGCCCTTCAGTTTAAATTCGCCCCCCCCCTTCAACCGAGCAAAAGTCCGTCACTCTCTTCTATTTCAGCATATAGGTTTAACTCCAATGCTCTGAACTAATGAAAACGAGAGATAAGTAATTTGACAGGAACTGAAATTTATTTTTTCTGTGTTAGAAGTAGGAACTTTATTTAAAGCAAAAATAAAATTAAATAAATAAATATATAAAAATAAAAATAGACATCATACGCGAATGTGCGTGGAATATGAAAGAATGATTCTATCATCTATAAATAGACACAAGTATGCACTATATCCGAACAAAGGAACTACCCTTCACACTTCCACATAAAATAAGGTCACGCGTGCTGGAATACAAGGTGTCAAAAACAAGACGTTAATTGTTATTTTTCTTAAACTCCTTTTTATCCTATCAAATTGCATTAATGTGGGAGGGAAGACTAGTTTCCAATATCGTCCTTTAATTGGAAATTGAGCAACGGGCTTATATCAAGTAGATATTAATATGCCACTCTTACCCATTTTTTAATGGAGATTAGATAAGGCACTGTGGATGTATTATCCGTAGCTCAAGTAACTCCGCTATTGTGGGGGCGATAGAGGGCAAATATAAATGCGGTGGTGTGAGCAAGTGCAAACCGGAAGCACATATAAGGTAAACTAGGGTATTCTCTAGAGATATCCAGTAGCTCTCGCTTCTCCTTATTTGTCCCTCCGCCCTCATGTGTGTATGTATGTGTCTGCGTATCTGTGTAAATATTGTAGTCATAAAAGAAATTAACATATTATACGAATCTTTGGAGCTCACTTTTTTTTAGCAAATTGGAACCGTGTTTTGTAGATTTTTTTTTCAATATGTCAGAATAAATATTTCTCAATGGTGATAGACGTACGAATAGATGAATGGGTTTATCGAAAAATTAAACTTAAATAAATTACTTTTAATTAAAATTAAATGTTGTATGCACTTATTTTTTGTACATATTCTCTGATACCATATTTTTGCCTCAATGAGGAGGAATATAGAAAATTCACGCGTACGATATATAAATATATATATATATAAATATATATTTCTGCAGAAATATATTTTCTTATATATATAGTCTTTGAAGTTCTTTAACATTTGAAACTACACAAAAATTACTTTTTATCATTCGTTAAAAAAAACACTTAGTCAGTAAGTCATTTAATCACCTGCAATCACTGCATCAACTCTCTCGATTTTACTACCATACCAATTTTTTTATTTTTCAAAAGATCATCAGTTGTTTACCATGAAACACTGTTTCGGGGATTTAAAAACAAAACAGTATATTACTTTTTTTATCCAATTTCCTATTCTTAATTGAAATTACTAACCTTTTCATAGTATAAAAATGAATTTCTTCCCTGTGCGATTCATCAATTTCCACATTTAAAATGGATAATATTTATTTGCTGTCCACACAGCAAAATGTGGCACAAGACCGGAAAGTGGTAACCCAGCAGGCTCCCCTAAAGGAGGGGCACTCCTGCAATTTTAAAAATTGCCTGAGTAACCCCGTCGGCATTCCCCGGTCGGGGCGCCTCAGGCAGCAAGCAATAAACTTGCCCCACTGGAAAGCCCAGTGGCAAGGCCTGGGAGGGTGGACCTCCTAGGTATTACCCAGGCAGTGTACCTCAGTCCAACAGGTGCTGGGCCGGTCTCCGGCCCCTCACCTGTTGAGCTGAGTGTCAAGTGACGGATCCTTGACTGGTACTATCCATTTAAAATGGATTATATTTATTTGCTGTCCACTCAGCAAAATGTGGCACAAGGCCGGAAAGTGGTAACCTAGCAGGCTCCCCTAAAGGAGGGGCACTCCTGCAATTTTAAAAATTGCCTGAGTAACCCCGTCGGCATTCCCCGGTCGGGGCGCCTCAGGCAACAAGCAATAAACTTGCCCCACCGGAAAGCCCGGTGGCAAGGCCTGGGAGGGTGGACCTCCTAGGTATTACCCAGCCGGTGTACCTCAGTCCAACAGGTGCTGGGCCGGTCTCCGGCCCCTCACCTGCTGGGCTGAGTCTCAAGTGACGGATACTTGACTGGTACTATCCATTTGAGATGGATTATATTTATTTGCTGTCCACTCAGCAAAATGTGGCACAAGGCCGGAAAGTGGTAACCTAGCAGGCTCCCCTAAAGGAGGGGCACTCCTGCAATTTTAAAAATTGCCTGAGTAACCCCGTCGGCATTCCCCGGTCGGGGCGCCTCAGGCAACAAGCAATAAACTTGCCCCACCGGAAAGCCCGGTGGCAAGGCCTGGGAGCGTGGACCTCCTAGGTATTACCCAGGCGGTGTACCTCAGTCCAACAGGTGCTGGGCCGGTCCCCGGCCCCTCACCTGTTGGGCTGAGTGTCAAGTGACGGATCCTTGACTGGTACTATCCATTTGAGATGGATTATATTTATTTGCTGTCCACTCAGCAAAATGTGGCACAAGGCCGGAAAGTGGTAACCCAGCAGGCTCCCCTAAAGGAGGGGCACTCCTGCAATTTTAAAAATTGCCTGAGTAACCCCGTCGGCATTCCCCGGTCGGGGCGCCTCAGGCAGCAAGCAATAAACTTGCCCCACCGGAAAGCCCAGTGGCAAGGCCTGGGAAGGTGGACCTCCTAGGTATTACCCAAGCGGTGTACCTCAGTCCAACAGGTGCTGGGCCGGTCTCCGGCCCCTCACCTGTTGGGCTGAGTGTCAAGTGACGGATCCTTGACTGGTACTATCCATTTGAAATGGATTATATTTATTTGCTGTCCACTCAGCAAAACGTGGCACAAGGCCGGAAAGTGGTAACCTAGCAGGCTCCCCTAAAGGAGGGGCACTCCTGCAATTTTAAAAATTGCCCGAGTAACCCCGTCGGCATTCCCCGGTCGGGGCGCCTCAGGCAGCAAGCAATAAACTTGCCCCACCGGGAAGCCCAGTGGCAAGGCCTGGGAGGGTGGACCTTCTAGGTATTACCCAGGCGGTGTACCTCAGTCCAACAGGTGCTGGGCCGGTCCCCGGCCCCTCACGTGTTGGGCTGAGTGTCAAGTGACGAATCCTTGACTGGTACTATCCATTTGAAATGGATTATATTTATTTGCTGTCCACTCAGCAAAATGTGGCACAAGGCCGGAAAGTGGTAACCCAGCAGGCTCCCCTAAAGGAGGGGCACTCCTGCAATTTTAAAAATTGCCTGAGTAACCCCGTCGGCATTCCCCGGTCGGGGCGCCTCAGGCAGCAAGCAATAAACTTGCCCCACCGGAAAGCCCAGTGGCAAGGCCTGGGAGGGTGGACCTCCTAGGTATAACCCAGGCGGTGTACCTCAGTCCAACAGGTGCTGGGCCGGTCCCCGGCCCCTCACCTGTTGGGCTGAGTGTCAAGTGACGAATCCTTGACTGGTACTATCCATTTGAAATGGATTATATTTATTTGCTGTCCACTCAGCAAAATGTGGCACTAGGCCGGAAAGTGGTAACCCAGCAGGCTCCCCTAAAGGAGGGGCACTCCTGCAATTTTAAAAATTGCCTGAGTAACCCCGTCGGCATTCCCCGGTCGGGGCGCCTCAGGCAACAAGCAATAAACTTGCCCCACCGGAAAGCCCGGTGGAAAGGCCTGGGAGTGTGGACCTCCTAGGTATTACCCAGGCGGTGTACCTCAGTCCAACAGGTGCTGTGCCGGTCTCCGGCCCCTCACCTGTTGGGCTGAGTGTCAAGTGACGGATCCTTGACTGGTACTATCCATTTCAGATGGATTATATTTATTTGCTGTCCACTCAGCAAAATGTGGCACAAGGCCGGAAAGTGGTAACCCAGCAGGCTCCCCTAAAGGAGGGGCACTCCTGCAATTTTAAAAATTGCCTGAGTAACCCCGTCGGCATTCCCCGGTCGGGGCGCCTCAGGCAGCAAGCAATAAACTTGCCCCACCGGAAAGCCCGGTGGCAAGGCCTGGGAGGGTGGACCTCCTAGGTATTACCCAGGCGGTGTACCTCAGTCCAACAGGTGCTGGGCCGGTCCCCGGCCCCTCACGTGTTGGGCTGAATGTCAAGTGACGAATCCTTGACTGGTACTATCCATTTGAAATGGATTATATTTATTTGCTGTCCACTCAGCAAAATGTGGCACAAGGCCGGAAAGTTGTAACCCAGCAGGCTCCCCTAAAGGAGGGTCACTCCTGCAATTTTAAAAATTGCCTGAGTAACCCCGTCGGCATTCCCCGGTCGGGGCGTCTTAGGCAGCAAGCAATAAACTTGCCCCACCGGAAAGCCCAGTGGCAAGGCCTGGGAGGGTGGACCTCCTAGGTATTACCCAGGCGGTGTACCTCAGTCCAACAGGTGCTGGGCCGGTCCCCGGCCCCTCACCTGTTGGGCTGAGTGTCAAGTGACGAATCCTTGACTGGTACTATCCATTTGAAATGGATTATATTTATTTGCTGTCCACTCAGCAAAATGTGGCACAAGGCCGGAAAGTGGTAACCCAGCAGGCTCCCCTAAAGGAGGGGCACTCCTGCAATTTTAAAAATTGCCTGAGTAACCCCGTCGGCATTTCCCGGTCGGGACGCCTCAGGCAACAAGCAATAAACTTGCCCCACCGGAAAGCCCGGTGGCAAGGCCTGGGAGCGTGGACCTCCTAGGTATTACCCAGGCGGTGTACCTCAGTCCAACAGGTGCTGGGCCGGTCTCCGGCCCCTCACCTGTTGGGCTGAGTGTTAAGTGACGGATCCTTGACTGGTACTATCCATTTGAGATGGATTATATTTATTTGCTGTCCACTCAGCAAAATGTGGCACAAGGCCGGAAAGTGGTAACCCAGCCGGCTCCCCTAAAGGAGGGGCACTCCTGCAGTTTTAAAAATTGCCTGAGTAACCCCGTCGGCATTCCCCGGTCGGGGCGCCTCAGGCAGCAAGCAATAAACTTGCCCCACCGGAAAGGCCGGTGGCAAGGCCTGGGAGGGTGGACCTCCTAGGTATTACCCAAGCGGTGTACCTCAGTCCAACAGGTGCTGGGCCGGTCCCCGGCCCCTCACGTGTTGGGCTGAGTGTCAAGTGACGAATCCTTGACTGGTACTATCCATTTGAAATGGATTATATTTATTTGCTGTCCACTCAGCAAAATGTGGCACAAGGCCGGAAAGTGGTAACCTAGCAGGCTCCCCTAAAGGAGGGGCACTCCTGCAATTTTAAAAATTGCGCGAGTAACCCCGTCGGCATTCCCCGGTCGGGGCGTCTTAGGCAGCAAGCAATAAACTTGCCCCACCGGAAAGCCCAGTGGCAAGGCCTGGGAGGGTGGACCTCCTAGGTATTACCCAGGCGGTGTACCTCAGTCCAACAGGTGCTGGGCCGGTCCCCGGCCCCTCACCTGTTGGGCTGAGTGTCAAGTGACGAATCCTTGACTGGTACTATCCATTTGAAATGGATTATATTTATTTGCTGTCCACTCAGCAAAATGTGGCACAAGGCCGGAATGTGGTAACCCAGCAGGCTCCCCTAAAGGAGGGGCACTCCTGCAATTTTAAAAATTGCCTGAGTAACCCCGTCGGCATTCCCCGGTCGGGGCGCCTCAGGCAACAAGCAATAAACTTGCCCCACCGGAAAGCCCGGTGGCAAGGCCTGGGAGCGTGGACCTCCTAGGTATTACCCAGGCGGTGTACCTCAGTCCAACAGGTGCTGGGCCGGTCTCCGGCCCCTCACCTGTTGGGCTGAGTGTTAAGTGACGGATCCTTGACTGGTACTATCCATTTGAGATGGATTATATTTATTTGCTGTCCACTCAGCAAAATGTGGCACAAGGCCGGAAAGTGGTAACCCAGCCGGCTCCCCTAAAGGAGGGGCACTCCTGCAGTTTTAAAAATTGCCTGAGTAACCCCGTCGGCATTCCCCGGTCGGGGCGCCTCAGGCAGCAAGCAATAAACTTGCCCCACCGGAAAGGCCGGTGGCAAGGCCTGGGAGGGTGGACCTCCTAGGTATTACCCAAGCGGTGTACCTCAGTCCAACAGGTGCTGGGCCGGTCCCCGGCCCCTCACGTGTTGGGCTGAGTGTCAAGTGACGAATCCTTGACTGGTACTATCCATTTGAAATGGATTATATTTATTTGCTGTCCACTCAGCAAAATGTGGCACAAGGCCGGAAAGTTGTAACCCAGCAGGCTCCTCTAAAGGAGGGGCACTCCTGCAATTTTAAAAATTGCCTGAGTAACCCCGTCGGCATTCCCCGGTCGGGGCGCCTCAGGCAGCAAGCAATAAACTTGCCCCACCGGAAAGCCCAGTTGCAAGGCCTGGGAGGGTGGACCTCCTAGGTATTACCCAGGCGGTGTACCTCAGTCCAACAGGTGCTGGGCCGGTCCCCGGCCCCTCACCTGTTGGGCTGAGTGTCAAGTGACGAATCCTTGACTGGTACTATCCATTTGAAATGGATTATATTTATTTGCTGTCCACTCAGCAAAATGTGGCACAAGGCCGGAAAGTGGTAACCCAGCAGGCTCCCCTAAAGGAGGGGCACTCCTGCAATTTTAAAAATTGCCTGAGTAACCCCGTCGGCATTCCCCGGTCGGGGCGCCTCAGGCAACAAGCAATAAACTTGCCCCACCAGAAAGCCCGGTGGCAAGGCCTGGGAGGGTGGACCTCCTAGGTATTACCCAGGCGGTGTACCTCAGTCTAACAGGTGCTGGGCCGGTCTCCGGCCCCTCACCTGTTGGGCTGAGTGTCAAGTGACGGATCCTTGACTGGTACTATCCATTTGAGATGGATTATATTTATTTGCTGTCCACTCAGCAAAATGTGGCACAAGGCCGGAAAGTGGTAACCTAGCAGGCTCCCCTAAAGGAGGGGCACTCCTGCAATTTTAAAAATTGCCTGAGTAACCCCGTCGGCATTCCCCGGTCGGGGCGCCTCAGGCAGCAAGCAATAAACTTGCCCCACCGGAAAGCCCAGTGGCAAGGCCTGGGAGGGTGGACCTCCTAGGTATTACCCAAGCGGTGTACCTCAGTCCAACAGGTGCTGGGCCGGTTCCCGGCCCCTCACCTGTTGGGCTGAGTGTCAAGTGACGGATCCTTGACTGGTACTATCCATTTGAGATGGATACATTTTTTAATTTATCAGTCTTGTATTTATAAGCTTTGGATTAAACCATTTAACTACTTATCACCCCACTATAATTAGTTGTTTGTATATTTACATTCTTATTTATTTAAAATTGGATATATAAAGGTTAAAAATATTTTATTTTTACATATATACATTTTTTTTTTTATATATATATAAATTTATTATATGTAATTATAAATACATTTTATACATTGCTTATATAGTTTTGGATTTCCTTTATTAATATAGTCTGGTTTATCTTAAACGATTCAAAAGCATCAGGATAACGAACAAATGCTTTATTTAACTGTTTAAATATTTTAGTTTTATCCCCACCTTGTTTTATCATACTTATTACTAAGCTAGAAACTGGTGGTATAAAATCTGTTAATTTTAGAGTAACACGAGCTATTCTCAAAAACTCTGACATAATGGTTCCATAAAACACAAAAACAGGGCAAATGCTATCCTTATGGGGCATACGTACTATTTTAAAGGGGGAATGCGTTTCTTATATCAAATATTTTATAAAGAAAAATCCCATCCTCAATTTTTATATCTAAATCCAGAAATGTAGCCTGTTGTCCTCTATGTTCACAATTCAATTTTAGTTCGTTTGGATATATAAGATGTTTATTTTTTTCGAATTCATCATTATCGTTTATGCATATAAGGTCATCTATAAATCTCCTACACCCATGAAAGTTATATGTTTTAGATATATCTGTTTTTAATAATGATGACATATATATATATATACTCGAGTCTATGTAAATACAAATTTGCCCAAAACAGTGCATGATCCAATCCCATTGGGATACCTATAAATATATATCAATCGTTAATAAAGAAATATTTTTATATATATCAATCCTTAATTTAATTAATAATTAATTAGTTAATAAAGAAATATGTTTATATATATATCAATCCTTAATTTAATTAATAATTAATTAGTTAATAAAGAAATATTTTATATATATCAATCCTTAATTTAATTAATAATTAATTAGTTAATAAAGAAATATTTTTATATATATCAATCCTTATTTAAGAAGCTCAATGTAATTACAGAGCCATATAGACAATAAGTAATAAAAAGTTATATTCCAAAATTCAGGGTTTTTACCATCTTATAATTTATTCCTTTAATTCAGTTGACATATACAATACTTGAGAGTATCTGTTTCATAGCCCAAAATCAATCACTTATTTATTATATCAATCAGTGACTCTATTATGCCCTTAACTCATGAGAAGAAATAGCAACAATCAATCCGTCAAAAGAAAATGAAGAGTGATTAAAGTGCGGAAATTGGAAGAGAAGCTGCATATACCTTTTTGATTTTTCCATTACGCCATTTTGAATTTTATTAAAAAATTTATTAAACCCAAGCATCCGTACTAAAATCTACATTGATTTATGAATCTTCTAACAAAAAGTTCTATTTAATAATTAGTAAATTTATTTATTCTAACATCAATACATTATACACTATTACACATGTTTGTATGTACGAAACTAAACTAAGCTGAAAAAACGATTGATCATTACGATTATTATAATTAATCAATGGATATGAATTGAAAACCTCATATAATTCATTTCTGTGGACTATTATAATTAAGCTTATTATTATTACAATTATAATTTTAGAATCATACAATTCAAAACCCATATTACGTTAGGTTAAGTTTAAAAACCATCTGCAAACTCATTTTAAGCGTAATTGTAAACTATACCCATACCCCTTAAGCACCAGAACAGTCCAGGTCTGCTAGCTACTAGTCAGTTTTCGAGATGACCTCGGAAGAAAAGGTCGGTTCTTTCAGACCTAAGTTAAACTCTTTATCCATACCTGTTGAAATGTATTTTGTCTTAATTTTGCCAATATCTGTGTATTAAAAAAACATATATATTTTATTTATCTTTGTTCCCTTATTGCAATCTTACTAAAAACTCGAAACATCTTAACATTACTTAAGCAAAAAAAAAAAAAAAAAAAAAAAAAAACTTCCACTGATTAATATGGGAGGGGAGACTATCTTCAAATTCTATACCAAACTTGGAATGGCCACTGGACTTATACTAAGTAGATATAAATACTCCCTCTTACCTTTTTTTAATGGAGAATAGATAATGTAATGGACGTCTTATCGGCAGCTTCAGTAACTCTCGCTTGTCCTTTTTGTCCTTAAATCCTTATTTCTAATGGGTGATGTTTCTGTCAAAGGGGGAAGAAAAAGCTGCTTCCCAAGTCTGTAGTACTTCGTCAACAGTAGTCTGGGATGTCGGAAATTTTATGTCTATCTTTGCGGCCATATCACTAGTAAGGGTCCAAAAATTGGAATAATCACTAAGGAGACTGTCCTATCAGCATGTGCAAATTACTGGGGCTGCTGTATTGCCATTTGGTGTGAATGGATTCTGGACCATGCAGTAGTCTCTGGCGGGGCAACTCGATTCCATACTAGCGGGTAATTGTTACGGCTTTACCTTATCATGTGCTACAAAACTAACCATTCCCCGTCTTTCCTCTCTTACTTTCCCTCTCTGTTCTGCTCTAACCAAGTGTGCTGACCTGTTCCACAAATCCCAATATCCTCAATATGAAATAGCTCAAAAAAGAAAACACGAATAATCCTAGAACCCCATCCTCCAACGTAGACCCCTACTACGATGTCTCCTTCTCCAACATCAGGGGTCTACGTTCTAACCTTCCAGAGGTTGGAACCCAATTTCAGGAGACGAAACCTGACATATTCTTTCTAAGCGAAACTGGAATAGGGCCGACTACCTCCCTCGATGAGTTCATAATTAAAGCATACTCTACTTTAAGATATAAATCGGACCTACAAGATCCCCACGGGCATGGGATATGTGCCTACATTAAAGATGGCTTCCCGTGTGACAGGGATATCTCCAGAGAAGACCCTAATCTACCTTATACGTGCTTCCAGGTTGCACTTGCCTACACCACCGCATTTATATTTGGCCTCTATCTCCCCCACAACAGCGGAGTTACTGTCTTTAAGAGTATATCAGAGAAAATTGACCACATCCTGTCTGCTCATGCCTGGGCTAACATTCACAATTGCGGTGACGTCAATGTACATAATGTGGAATAGCTGACCCACTCAAATAAGACTGATGACGAGGGGAGGTACTATCATGATGTTTCCATTACCTATGACCTCACACAGATTTTTCGCGAGTCCACCCGTGTCCCCGATACTACCGGTCAGTATGCAAGCCTTCTAGACCTTTTTCTATCCACTTCCTTTGAGCTATGCTCATGTTCTGTTCTATCTCCTCTGGGATCTTCTGACCACTGCGTTTTATCAGTTAAGATTAAAATGAAATATAATGAATGTACAGAGGTACCTCTACCATACTGTATACCGATACTCTATGGCGGAATGGGATAGCTTCCGTAAATTCATATCATATCTACCTCTGCATTCCATGTTTAAAAAGATGTGTCCTCTATATTATCAGACCTGAGCGAATGGTTACTTGTAGGCATAGACCAATTCATACCATCCAAAAAATTCCAACAAAACCTAACAGCCAGCCATGGTTCTCCCTTGAATGTGCTGCTGCAATCGCACACAGAAATTACTTTTTCATAGTTACCAACGTAATAGATGCACTGAAACTAAAATTGCTTTCAGGACCGCCAGCAACCACTGTAAAAGAGTAATAAACAATGCAAGAGAGCTATATGCTAAATCCGTTAAATCCAAAGTAGCTTACCAGCGGTTTGGTTCCCAACAATTCTGGTAAATAGCTAATAGGTTCCTGAACAGAAACATGCGTTCTATCCCAACCATTATCAATGGACCAGAGGTCACCTCGACAGCATCCGACAAGGCCAAACTATTTGTCAAGAACTTTGCGTCAAATTCTACCCTGTGCGACGAAGGCCATCAATTCCCCATATTTCCTCCTACAACAGGCAACACGCTATGCAACATAGAAATATCAGTGCCTGAGGTAGCCAAGCTAATCAAGAACCTTGACTCCAGTAAAGCAACTGGTCCTGACGGTATTGCAATTATAGTGTTAAAAAATTACAACCTGAACTTGCTCCCATACTTACCAAACTGTTTAAGCGGTGCCTTAAGGGGAAGTGCTTTCCAACACCCTGGAAAACCTCATAAGTATGGCCTGTATTTAAGAATTCAGATGATAAGTCATCTCCCTCTCAGTACAGACTAATAAGTCTCCTGTGTGTCATGAGTAAGTTACTGGAATCCAAAATACATAGAGAAGTAGACAACCACCTAAGCAAAAATATTCTTCTTAGCAACACGCAATATACTTTTCGTTCTGCTAGATCTACAGCAGATGTGCTAACAGTTATATCTCATAGGATTAGCGAATCTCTCGACAAAGTCTTCCTTTCTAGAGCAATTGCTCTTGACATATCAAATACCTTCGATAAGCTTTCGCATTAAGGGTCTGCTTCACAAGATGGTGGGATCCTTCTACCGCTCCAGAAGATATCTCACTACTGATGCACTTCTCTATCTATATAAAAGCCAAGTACGTCCAAGGATTGAATACTACTGCAACATCTGAGTAGGAGCTGCTAAAAACAACCTATCCGGCCTTGACAGAGTACAAAATACACTTCGTTGTTTAGTAGGGGATGCCCTTTTCTCTTCCCTGCAACCTCTTTCCCATAGAAGATACGTAGCGAACCCAGCTTTGTTCTATCGTTATTTCCATGGCAAGTGATCGTCTGAGCTCCATTGTTTGGTCCCTCGCTCGCCAATCTTTTTCCAAAAACACCCGACTAGCTGAAACCACCGTCAATAATTTCCTCCACTCCTTATATGTGCCTAAATCAAAACGAAGATTCAATGAACAAAGCTTCTTTCTTAGAACTGCACGCCTGTGGAACTCTGTTCCACTTGTCTGTTTCCCTCCCGACTTCAACCTGGATGTCTTCAAGTCCAACAAACAAATATTCCTGATGGACCGCCCCCTTAAGTAATGACACTTTATCACTTCTCCAATATTATTACTACACTATCCCATTGATTACTGTACACACAATAACCCTTATCCCCGAGTGGCCCTTGGGTCTTGATAAGTGTTGACCTCCATGTAAAAAAAAAAATATTTGAATTAAAGTGAGGCAGAGTTACTTCCCTTGTTACAAATCTTACGAGATATTAACTGTTTGTATATTCATTTTGATTATATATATATATATATATATATATATATATATATATATATATATATATATATATATATATATATGGAGGTGTTTTGAAGCCGCACTGATGAGTTGTGATGCAACGAAACATAACTGTATTTGGATGACAATGAAAGCCCCCCCTCTTTTGGTTGAGCACTTTGTAAATATATTTTCACCCGAAGCGTATTTAAAAGCGATTAAGCGAAGCCAACTATTAATTTGTTTGTAAACAAGCTGATGGTTCGAGCACTGTGCGACGAGAGGGTGTGACTTTAATACACACTCTAGGAAAAATATTTACGGCACTGATTCGTAGCCGAATGGTGAGAGCTGCCGACTGTCAATGCGACTGTTGTAGGTTCAATCCACGGCTGGGAAAAGGTGTTTGCCTAGCCGATCTGATGAGTTGTGATACAACGAAACAGTACATTATGTGGATGACAATATACATATATATATATATATATGGTAGCAAAATATCCGTCGTTTACTGGGTTCGAAAATAGCCTACAGAAAATGGACTCTAGTTTATTACAGTATGATAGGTTATGAAAAGAATGGGTCGTAAACAGCTAGCTTCGAATTTGGGGATATCAAAACCAAAGCAAAATATGATGAAAATAAAAATAAAGTACATAAACCTCATAATTTATTATACCATACCTATTCACACTGAAACACGTATCACAATATTCTGTGGATCTATATTAAAAAAAAAACGTGTTAAACTTTGTGACATATTTCCATTCTATGGAGGGCAGGCGCGAACGCACACTCCATAATTTTATTATACCATATTTCTTCAAACTGAAACATACAAGTATACTTACGCAGATAGATATGAAAAGTCTTTATTAAAGTTTGTGCCTATTTCAATTCTATTGAGGCCAGGCGCGAACGCAGACCCCACAATTTGTTATACCATCGCTATTAAGTTAAAACATACTTATCAAAGTATTATTATGAACATCTATATCAAAAACACTTGTAAAGGTTTGTTTTTTTTCATTAAAAATTTTTTTTTTCACCTCTTGACAACTAGGTCAGATTATTGCACGCAAAAGCATTTTCCTATTGATTTCTTGTTGGCATCGGGCAGTAGTGTTCTCTGCGGTTTGACTTACAAAATGCTTCCTTAAGGTACCAGATTTTAACTGCACACTTCTAGTAGAGGGATGATTAGTACTCTCCGATCTCGGACTTCCCATTCTCCCTGACATTTCACAACTAGTTGGTGTGGCGCCGGTCGATATCATCTACAGTTTTTTGACACTTTCCGAGGAACGTGGAGCCTTCGTAAACGAATTTTACTTTAATTACAGCTCCCTGCGGCATTCTTTCCCTTTCTACGTATATGCATTATACACTGCTTTTGTAATCGAGTATGTATTTTATTTTATTTTATTTCTGTAATGAAATTTAATTCATATTTTTATTTCGTACTTGTTTTCATTTTATTTTCATTTTGTTGTAATATTTTTGTATTACATTATATTTTTTCACACTAATATTTTTATTTTTTGTTACATTTATTTTTTCATACATAATGCTTTCGGCCTTTTTTGCCCAAAAGAGTCCCTTTCAACAAGTTTTCTTGAAAATATACCAATGAACACCTTTTGCTTACGCGGTTCTTAGGGTGCAAACATTAAATTAAAACCCGTTTACGCTGGGTCGATATTCCCCATGAAGCACTTTTTTATTATTGTTGTTGTTGCCATAATAATAATGATAACAATTTTGATTTCGTTTATCAAAGTCGTTCTGGAAAGGGATGGGATTCATTTCCAGAGGATTACCCTCAATCCCGCCCCCAAAGCTGGAGCATTAATGTTCAAGGGGTTTCCTAAGGATGTTGGTGGTACCTACAATAGCACAAGTCTGAATGCCACATAAAACATCGGGGATTCGTATTGTTTTACAATTGTCCTTGTAGACGAGTTGATACTACTCCTAGCGTACCAACTACGATCGGGATTACTTGTGATTTAACCCCGTTTATACAACTTATCTCCAAGGCCACTGGAACATAATTGCTCCACTTCTCGTTCTCCTACTCTCTCACATTCCTTTGCCAGGGTACTGAGAAGTCTACAATCTGCCAGTTTTTTTTAGACATTGTCTATCATAACAAAATCCGGACGATTATGTTCCAATTGCTTGGTCGTTACGACACTTTTATCCCTCCATACCTCTACATTTCCATCCTCACCTGTTCTCACTTCATTAGGCACCTGCTCAAACAACTTTCCAGCACACTTCATCCCAACCTTCTTACAGACCTCCATATATATCCTGAGTTTTATGCGATCGTGTCGTTTGCGTTACCCTCTCTCTCTCTCTTTCTTTCTTTCTCTCTCTCTCTCTCTCTGGGCTAATTAGCTACACGGTCTGCAAGGCGCGCAATTGACTCTGAGGTATTACGACAAATCCGGCATTCTGCAGCAACTTCCTCTCCTTGAACCACGTTTTTTACCAATCGTGTTCCTAATGCCTGCTTTTGTACTGCACAAACAAATGTGTCAGTACTCTTAGCCAGATAACCAGCTCTTAGCCATTGCCATGATATTTCATCAGAAACTTCTGTTGCATCCTGGAAGAACATTTCGTGCATTTTCTTCCTAGCCAGTTTTTCTGTCCTTTCTCTATCTATACGTTTCACATAATTAGTCTTGATCTCACATACGTCCACTTCATTGGCCACAACCTTACGCATCTACTCCTCACTTCTAACCACATGCTCCTTCAATGACATCTCCTCAGTTCTAACACTATCTTTTAAAATTTTCAATCCTTTCCCACGCCTGTTCTCTTTTGATACTGCCTCGCTATGCGCCTTCGAAGGTGGAAAGATTTCTAAAACTATGCTAGTTCGAATGTGGAAACATTTCTAAAACTTTTCTTGTTTTGATATCCATGGAATGCAACGCCTTGTCAGACCATTATAAAATTCCCGCACTGTATCTCACAACACTGACTGTCCATGGATTCACTGCTATCATTAGGTTTCCTCCATACAATTTCGACTTTGCAATTAGTTTCACTCTTCCTTCCCGACTTTCTCCTTTATTTCTCTGTTCATGATGCCTACACCCTCCAACACTCCCAAACACTTATACCTAGTATTTTCTATTTCTTAATAATATCTCCATTTGACAGATCTATTCTATTCGAATGAACCTATACTTGCCTTTTCATCACCACCATCGCCCATTTACTAATCCCCAACCCCATCCCGATGTCTTCCAATTATGTCCCTACTGGCTCTATTAGTCTCTCCATTTCTTTTTCATTTCTATCGAATATCTCCAAAGAATCCATTAACAGTAGATGGTTGCGCCGTCTTCTACAGATCCAAAAGTATACCCCATTTTCTCTCTCTTCATGAGGATACCCAGTGGCATCATTATCATTACTAAAAGAAGTGGAGATAACGAATCTCCTTGGAATATCCCACGTTTAATGCCGACATGCCTCAGCACCTCTCTGAAAAGATTATGCAAAGGGAACAGATGCTAGCAATTACAGACCTATTACATGTCTATCACTAATTTGGAAACTCTTAATTGAAATCTTTGCGGAAAAAAACATGGGCACCTTGTGAGTAATGGTGTTTTCTCTGACGAAGAGAAAAGGTGTCAGAAAGGCTCGATGGGTACAAAGGAGCAATTACTAATTGATAACATTCTCCCAATGTACAATTATGATAATTGTAATAATAATCTAAACGGAGAATACAACAAACATACAATTATAACAGCCTACAATATTAGGCAACGGAAACTGTTTTTCATGGCTAAGTGGTTGAACACCGGAAACTTTAGCCAATTTCATTAGTTTACCTAAATGTTCATCTAGTAATGACGTCAGCCTGTCATGTTTACCGGCTTACTCTCTCGGTAGCCGCGGTATGACCCACTTTAGTAAACTTTCTCGCCCTTCAGTTTAAATTCGCCCCCCCCTTCAACCGAGCAAAAGTCCGTCACTCTCTTCTATTTCAGCATATAGGTTTAACTCCAATGCTCTGAACTAATGAAAACGAGAGATAAGTAATTTGACAGGAACTGAAATTTATTTTTTCTGTGTTAGAAGTAGGAACTTTATTTAAAGCAAAAATAAAATTAAATAAATAAATATATAAAAATAAAAATAGACATCATACGCGAATGTGCGTGGAATATGAAAGAATGATTCTATCATCTATAAATAGACACAAGTATGCACTATATCCGAACAAAGGAACTACCCTTCACACTTCCACATAAAATAAGGTCACGCGTGCTGGAATACAAGGTGTCAAAAACAAGACGTTAATTGTTATTTTTCTTAAACTCCTTTTAATCCTAACAAATTGCATTAATGTGGGAGGGAAGACTAGTTTCCAATATCGTCCTTTAATTGGAAATTGAGCAACGGGCTTATATCAAGTAGATATTAATATGCCACTCTTACCCATTTTTTAATGGAGATTAGATAAGGCACTGTGGATGTATTATCCGTAGCTCAAGTAACTCCGCTATTGTGGGGGCGATAGAGGGCAAATATAAATGCGGTGGTGTGAGCAAGTGCAAACCGGAAGCACATATAAGGTAAACTAGGGTATTCTCTAGAGATATCCAGTAGCTCTCGCTTCTCCTTATTTGTCCCTCCGCCCTCATTTCCAATGAGTGATTTTTCTGACAAAGGGTGCAGAAAAAGATGCTTTCCAGCTTGGCAGTACTTCGTGAACAGTAGTCTGCGATGTCGGAACTTTTTTTTTTTTATTTATTTTTTTTTTATTCAATTTTCACCCCAAACAAGGCACAGTGCCACTTTGAAGCAGGGGGCTACTATTAGGGACTTAATTAGCGGGGTCATTATGAAGGGAGAAGAGTAGAAAGATGTTTGTTAACATTCCACTTGAACTTCTGCATATCATTGCAGTTGGGAAAGCAGAATCCCGGAAGGGAGTTCCAAAGACCCGCAGTTCTGGGGAAGAAACTATTGGAGTAAAAGGCTTTCTTGCACCTAGGGATCTCCACTGTAAAGGGATGAGACTTAGTAGCTTGTCGGGTTTGTCGGGGGTAGTTACGTCGGGGAGGTACAAGTGTTTGCAGTTCGTCAGAGCATTCACCATTAAAGTATTTGTAGAACAGGCAGAGGGATGCAACATCTCATCGATGGGACAGAGGCTGAAGCCTAGATGAGAGTACAGGACCTATCAGGTTGGCAACTCTCTTTTGAACCCTATCCAGGAGCGAGAGACAAGCAGCAGATGCACCAGCCCATATGTGACAACAGTATTCCATACATGGGCGAATTTTGGCCTTATAGAGGTATAGGATACTGTCAGGCGTAAGTAGTCTTCTAGCAAGGTAGAGGGAGCAAACCTTCCTTGCAGCAGCCTTGGCAATGCTCTCAATGTATCTATTCCAGTTCATATTCCCTGTAAACGTTAGGCCGAGGAGTTTAAAAGAAGTACTTTCAGGCAATGTGTTCTTGGCCATTGCTATTGGTGGTAGAGAAGGTTTCTTGTAGTTATTGAAGGAAACAAGCTTAGTCTTAGCAGCATTGAATGAGACCAACCATTTTTGTCCCCATTCCACTACGGATTGGAGGTCATCCTCTAGTGTTTCTGCCATTTTCTTGGATATGTGTTCATTTGTTTTCCCCTCATATCTGTTATAGAGAGTGGTGTCATCGGCAAATATACCCATCTCCGAAACAATATTATCAGGGAGGTCGTTTATGAATATCAGGAACAATAGAGGTCCAAGGATAGACCCCTGAGGCACTCCCGCATTTATGTCATATTGTTTGGATGTACGTCCGTCGAGGACAACTTTGATTTTTCTATAACTTAAGAAGGATTTAATTACGTTATGAATTCTTCCAGTGATTCCCTATGATCTAATTTTCCTTAGAAGACCATCGTGCCATACCCTGTCAAAAGCCTTAGATATATCAAGGGCCACCGCTCTACCCTCCCCTGTTTTATCCAATAAACGGTATATACGTTCAGAAACTACAGTTAAGATATCTGCTGTTGAACGGGCTTGCCTGAATCCATATTGTTTGTCAGTCAGGAGTTTAGCAGCTGTTAGGTGCTGGACTAGGACTTGATTAACTAAGGACTCAAATATTTTGGCGAAATACGGGAGGAGGCTAATGGGGCGATAATTTAGTGGGTCAGTTCTTTCACCAGAATTCTTGAAGACTGGTACCACAGAGGCGGTTTTCCAGCAGTCGGGAAAACAAGATTCGTTAAGGCATTTATTGTAAAGTTTGGACAGAACTGGAGCAACCTCGGCAGAACATTTTTTTAATAGCACAGCCGGGATGAGATCTGATCCACATGCTTTAGAGGTGTCTAGGTTTTTTATAATAGCATGTACCTGAGAAGGGGTGATTTTCAAATCGTCTAGTGTGGCGTCTGTTCGCAGAGGAAAATCAGGGAGTGAGTGGTGTACCGAGTTCAGTGTGGAGTTTGAGGCAAACCAACTGGCAAGCAGATTAGCCTTGTCAGTTGCCGTGCAAGCAACCTCATGATTGTTTGTTAGTGGGGGAATAATTGACTGCCCATTATTAACTACGCTGTTGTAGATTTTCCAAAAATCCCGGGTTCCTAATTTCTGTGCTTCGATGCGCTTTCTGGTGGTTTAAGAGTAATCTGACTTAGCTGTGTCTATCACTCTCTTACAATTATTTCTAGCTTCTATAAACTTCTGTTTATTTGAGCTGGACTTATGTCGGTTGAATCTGCGGAACGCATGCTGCCTTTGACAAATGGCAGCTGCACAAGCAGAAGTAAACCATTGGGGAGAGTGCGGCTTGCTATATTATTTCCGTGCGGGAACATGTGCTTCAATGGCAGTTTTGAACCATTCAGTTGTCTCATTTGCATACTGTTCCGCTGGAAGAGTAAAGATATTTTGTCATGGGGCATCTCTGATGAGCTCCCTGATGGCTTCCCAATCAGCCTTTTTGTAATACCTCGTTGTTTTGAGTAGTGGGTCTTCAGTTTTAGGGCGAGAATTTAGGCTGATTTCTACCATTATCACAGCGTGATCAGCATTCCCGAGTGGGATGTGGGCATTTGTTGTACAGTCATTGGGAACCGCTGTCAGGAAGAGATCTAGAAGTGAGGCATGTTGATCGTGCTGGTCTGGGAAACGTGTCGGAAATGTAACCAATTGAGATAGGGAATGAGATATAGAGAAGCTATATGTGGCGCTACCAGCTACGTCTGTGTGATTTGAGAATCCTAGCCAGTTACTGTGGTGGACATTGAAGTCACCAAATACATGTATTTGTGCGCTAGTATCGAGGAAGAGTGCTATATCTATGCTGTCTGAGACTTTGTTTATTAGGGTACAGTCTTGGTTTGAGGGAGAGCGGTAGAGAAAATACAAGTAGCTAATATTGTGTTGCATATTTAGTCTGAAGCACATAAAGGCCTGGCCCTCTGATTCTAGTTTTATTTCTCTAGTTAGGGGGAGGGTGTTTCGAATATAGACTCCAAGTCCATGCATATGTCTGTCCGAGTCCTTACGGTAGAGTGGGAGATAACCAGGCATGTTAAAGTGGTTAGAGGGAATGGAGGAGTGAAGGTTAGTTTCACTTAATGTTAAGATATCCGGGGTGTTTACAAGGAGAAATGACTCAACATCATCTAAGTTAGTTCTAAGCCCGCGGATATTAGTAAATGCAAGCCTCAAGTGAGGAGGCAGGTTGGTGTTCTTTGAGTTTGGTCCTGGTTTAAACGTAACTTTTGCTTGAGCTGTCATTTCATTTTATTTTATTTAAAAGTTTCAGTTAGGGTGGATGAGTGAGGGGGTGCTGGACAAGTAGTTGTGTAGAATACCAGACATGCAATACAAGTAGACCATCAGCTGTCCTCACCCACAGGATTGTGGCCTCAGGAAAGCCCACCGGGAATGAGTGCAGGGTCCCTTTCCATGCGCGACATGGCACTACAAACATCCCGATATTTTACAACTGTTGATGGAGCAGCCGCTCTAAGCGCTACCAAAGAGTTAGGGCTCCTGTACTATCAGTCGGAAACAGCAGCCAGGAACTGTCAATCCGGTACCCTCAATCCATTAGGCAAAGCCAGCCCAGTCCAACTGCACCGACATATATGGCACTGAAGCACCCCACTGTGTCCAGTTTAGGGGGATGGGATGTGGCGGGAGTGGGGAAAAGCGGCGTTCATTGCCCTAGTCGGGAAACAAGGTCAACCACTGGGTGATTCAGACGAGTCCCTGTGATAGTACCTCTACGCCTGGCCAATAGGCAAAGAAGGAGTATGAAAGCCGGGCGATAGACAGAGTCTATCTCCTCCTTAAGCAGTTTAGGTTTGCCAACCGGTGATTTGTTTGAGTCACCAGCTCTAGGAAGGTTGTAGTCCAGGACTGAAGAGACCTCCCTTCCCTAGGTTTAGTTTCATAGTTTTCCTTCTCCTAGACGGATGGCCTGGGAAGACCTACGGGTCCATCAGCTCCGAGGGGGTTCGCCCCGCGCCTGGGTCCTAATCCAGGTATTTCTGCGACCCCGCATGGGTAGTTAATATTTATTGGTTATTTAGATTAATATCTCCTGGAAAAATCGGGCATTTAGGTTAGCTTCTACAGAAGATTTTCACTCCTCAAGTGTGGTTTAAAAAGGGCATTATTATGCTGTCCATTTTCATTTTTACTGAGAGGGGGTATAGGTAAAAATTCATGCAGTGGAAGCAGCTAAATTTGCTACAGTATTCGATCGAGAGAGACGAGTTTATGTATGGTTAGATATAGTTTTGTAAGTTTAGCAATGTATGGTTAGATATGGTTTAGTAGGTTTAGGGATGTATGGTTAGATATGGTTTAGTAGGTTTAGGATTAGAATAAAGTGTTTGAGTATGATCAACTTTCTATTAGAAATTCTGATTTGGTACCCAAACCGGACATTTAGTAAGACTGAAAGATTAGATATGCTCAGTATAGAGACAGTAGAACATTTGATATGGAGTACAGTTATACCTGATAGATATAGGTTATTGCATATTCTGTAAGTATAGTTAAAGTATAGATGGATGGATAAGTAGTATTGTATACGAGTGCATGGAATTTTAGACAATTTGAGTAAGTTGCCTTTAGACTACAACGAAGGAGAATGACTTCGCCTTTCTCTTAATATCCGGAAGTTTTTATTTCAATGAGTACCGGTTTAGTTTGTGTAATAATTATTGAAATACTATCTCTTAAGCGATATTAATGGTTACTGTTCATTATAGATTACTTTAAGTCAATGTATTGGACTATGGCTAGTAAGTATTTACTTAGAAGCTTGGTTATGGGTTGGGAGTTATAATCAGGAGCATGCCTAGGAAATTTTAGGTGTTAATGGGTATCGATTTACGAGTTTGTTAGGGTCAAGGGCGGAGAGCTAGGACCCATCTAAGTTACGTGAGATGGATTAGGTTTAGTGTCAACTTAGGAAATAGAGCAGTTTTGTTTTGTTAGTGATCAGGAGAAAGAGAATTTAAGTAAAAAATAATAAGGTTTGTCATGCAAAACAGACAATGCAGTCATCTTGGAGGTAAAGTATCTATAGGAGGTACTTACTTAGTATACAAGCAGCAGTATTTTGTAGTTTTGAGAGGAATTTTAGGTACAATAGTTTCATGGCTTATTGCACAAGTCCGTAGTCAAGGTGAGGGACGATGTACTTCTAATATTGAAACTGGGTTTATCTAATTTTAAAAGTAGTTGACTAGAGTGTTATTAGGTGTTCTACTTAGCTTAGGGATAGAATAAAGATTTAAGGTGCTTCTATGCCTATCCTTGTGGCCATGTCACTAGTAAGGTTGCTGGAGGTAAGCGTTTTATCTGGGATGACGTTATCCGCCGGATAGTCAGGGATTCGAACCTTAGATTAACCACTAAGGAGGCTGTCCTATCAGCAGGTTAAAATTACTTGGGCTGCGGTATTGCCATTTGGTGAATGGATTTTGGACCATGCAGTAGTTACTGGTGGGGCCTATCGATGCCATACTAGTGGGGAATTGTTATGGTTTTACTTTATCATGTGCTACAAAAAATTCTGTCCTTTTCTCTCTGACTTTCCCTCTCTCTCCTGCTCTAACGAAGTCTGTCGACTTGTTTCACAAATCCTCAACATGAAATATCTCCAAATAAAAAAACGAATACACCTAGAACCCCATCCTCCGACGCGGACCCCTACTAACATTTCTGCTTCTCCAACATCAGGGGTCTACGTTCCAACTTCCAGAGGTTGAAACCTAATTTCAGGAGACGAACCGGACATTTTCTTCCTAAGCGAACTGGAAAAGGGTCGACCACTTCCTCTAATGAGTAAAGGATACTCTAACTTAGCATCTAAATCTGACTCCCAAGATCGCCATGGATAGGGAATATATGCATACATAAAAGCTGGCTCCACTGTGGTAGTGATATCTCGTGAGAATACCCTAGTTTACCTTATATGTGCTTCAAGGTTGCACTTGCTTACAACCCAACATTTATATTTGCTCTCTATCTCCCCCACAACTGCGGAGTTACTATCTTTAAGAGTATATCTGAAAAAATTGATCATATCTTCTCTGGCAGTCCTTCGGCTTACATTGACATTTGTGGTGACTTCAATGTCCACCATGCGGAATGCCTAACCCACTCAAAGAAGACATATGATGCGGGGAGGATGCCTCATGATTTCGCCATTGCTAATGACTCACTCATATTGTCCACGAACCCACCCGTGTGCCCGTTACTACCGGTCCGTATGCAAGCCTTCTAGACCTTTTTCTCAAAACTTCCCATGAGCTATGATCATGTTCCGTTCTATCTCCCCTGGGATCTTCTAACCACTTGGTTAAATCAGTGAACATAAAAATAAAATGTAATAGTCCTTCAGGCGTACCTCTTTACCGTATTTTATGTCAATATTCAATGGCTGACTTGGATAAATTCCGCACATTTATATCTGATCTACCCCTGCATTCAATGTTTAAAAAAGGACGCGTCCTCTATGGTATCAGGCCTTACCGAATGGATAATTGTAGGCATAGACCAATTCATACTATTCCAAAACTTCAAATAAAAACCTAATCGCAAGCTCTGGCCATCCCAAGAATGTGTTGCTGCCATCACGCACAGAAAACTCTTTTTCCATAGCTACCACCGTAATATATTTACTGGGATGAAAGCTGCTTTCAGGACTACCAGCTACCACTGTAAAAGAGTAATGAAATATGCAGGAGAGCTATAGGCAAAGTCCGTTAAATCCAAAGTAGCTGAACAACGGCTTGATTCCCACCAGTGTTGGCAAATAGCAAACATGATTCTTAATAGAAGCGTACGTTCTATCCCAACCATCATCAATGGTCCTAAGGTCATCTCGTCAGCATGAGACAAGGCCAAACTATTTGCCAAGAAATTTGCAGCTAATTCTACCTTATGCGACCAAGTCCATCAACTCCCTGTATTTACTCCTATAACAGACAACACGCTATGCAACATAAAATTATCTGTGCGTGAGGTCGCCAAGCTAAACAATAGCCTTGATTCCAGAAAAGTAACTGACCCTGACGGCATTCTAATTATAGTGTTGAAAAAGCGTCAACCGGAACTTGCCCCCAATAATTACAAAACTGTTTAAGCGTTGTCTTAAGGAGAAGTGTTTCCTAATATCATGGAAAACGTCGTCATTATACCCTGTATTTAAGAATTCAGGTGGTAAGTTATCTCCCTCTCAGTACATACCTATAAGCATCCTGTGTCTTGAGTAAGTTGCTGGAACCCATATTAAATAAAAAAGCAGAAACAACCTTTTTTAGTGACATGCAATATGGTTTCATTTCTGCTAGATCTACAGCAAATGTGTTAAAGGCTATATCTCATAGGATTAGTGAATCTCTCGAAACAGGCCAAATTTCTAGTGCAATTGCTCTTGACATATCAAAGATTTTCGATAAGGTATGACATAAAGGCCTACTTCACAAGATTTCAAGCTAGAGTATAACTGAAAATGTTTTCACGATTATTAAATTGCTTCTCTCTCATAGACTCATAAGAGTAGTGGTTGACGGGCAAAAATTAGAGGCCCACAGTATTAATGCTGGAGTCCCTCAGGGGTCATCATGGGCCTAACTCTCTTCTTGATCTACATCAATGATCTCTCAAAACACATACTTAAACAATTCGTTGACAACTATACTGATGACACGACCATCTATGGCAACACATGAAAGACCGCAAATGACAAAGTTTTCTCTTATTCTCTCTCCTCTGAACTTGAGAGCGTGGTACAATTGGGGAAGATGTGGCTTGTTACTTTTAATGCATCTAAAACTTAGCTCCTATCATTACGTCAGCAATGCTCTCCTTCCCATCTGGCATCAATTGAAGTGGAGGGCTCTCTGCGTGGGGATGCTCCATGTTTTGACAAGCTTCTGGGATTTCCCTTTACTCCTGAGCTGAAATGGAACACGTACATCAAGTCTTTTTCCAAGTGCTGGAAAAATGGTAGGATCCTTCTACTGCCCCGGAAGATATCTCACTGCTGATGCAATTATCTATCTATATAATAGGCAAGTACGTCAAAGGATGTAGTACTGCTTCCACATCTGGACAGGCGCTGCTAAAAACAGCCTATCCTGCCTGGACAGAGTACAAAATAGACTTCGTGGCTTAGAGGGAGATTCAATTTTCTATTCCCTGCAACATCTCTCCCACAGAAGAGATGTTGCGAGCCTTTGTTTTCTCGTTATTTCCATGGCAATTGCTCGTCTGAGCACCAATCTCTGGTCCCCCACGCCAATATTTCACGAAAGAAACCCGTCTAGCTGACGCCACTGTCAATATTTTCCCACTCTTTATCTGTACCTAAATCAAAACGTAGATTCCATGAGCAATGCTTCTTTCTTTGAAGTGCACGGCTGTGGAACTCTGTTCCGTCTGCCTGTTTCCCACCTGACTACAACTTGTATGTCTTCAAGTCCAACATAAACAAATTCCTACGATATTCTCCTATTTATTGCTGTACACGTTATAACCCTTATACGCTAGTTGCTTCGGGGCCTTGATCAGTGGTGACTACCATGTAAAAAAAACCCTCCTTTTTTACATCGTCGAGACACTCTTAATTGACTTGAATTATAATATTGATAATATCATCTTCCTGACACATTCGTTTGTTACATGTCAACGGTTTTCACCCCTCACTTTCCCTTTCTCTTTCTTAATAAATTCAAACTTCCCTCTATAACTTTATATCATATTACCCTTCCCCCTCCTACCATCGTCTCTAATCTTTCCCAAAAAATCTTGTTTACTTATGCACCTTCTTTAACTGAAATTTAATATTTGTAATTAAGTATGAATCCATAGAATCATTATCCCTGTTTGACACCAGTCACTGCGAAATATATTTTCTCTTTTCTTTAATTAAATATGGTACTGAATCCCTTTTCAATTTTAGGATTTTTAAATTTCCATTGTTTATTGATATCAGGTATGATCGAAACCGTCTGTACATCGTAGCCAGATATAATTGTATTTATATAAAGAATGATAAAAAAATTATAATTTGGTCTCTCTGATTGAGCACTATCAACGACCTTTGTTGATACCAAATTAATCTTAATTTTTAAGTATCTTTCTACCCAATATATATATATGTGTGTGTGTGTGTGTGTGTGTGTGTGTGTGTGTGTGTGTGTGTGTGTGTGTGTGTGCAATTGTGTGTGTGTTTTGTTTATATATTCATTATTCTACCTATTTCTGTCTATTAATAGTTTCGTTATTCTTTTGCGTGTTACTGTTCCAATACATTACTGCACCTTTCACTCCCACCACTAATCAAACGTTACGTTTTTTCTTCGAGGAATACAAATTCTTCCATCTATGAATGGTTAATTTGTGGACATTTGTTGCGCGTCTCCCGTGCCAATATCTTTTGTTCATGAACAATAGGTACTCGCGTGCATACGTCTCTTCTCTTTATCCGTCCGATTTATTCATTTTCTTCTTTTATGAAGTGTTGCTTTTCTTTTGATTAATCTATGTCTACTATTAGAATTCAGACAGCGTTTTTGAATATCCAATTCTTATTTCAGCACACTTCCATCCTTGTCTACAGATGCGGAAGTGCTTTAAAATTCAACTCTCAGCCATTTCCTGTAAAGCAATTACACAATAACTAATTTCCCAGTGCATTGAATACATCAGGGTTATATATATATATATATATATATATATATATATTCGTATTATACTAGATATTCTTTAAGGAATATATAGGTATCACATTTCCACACTTATATATATATATATATATATATATATATATATATATATATATATATATATATATATATCCTGCATTTTGCTAATTCCTCCCCTCTGATGAGAAGGGGAGTATTTCTTCGAAACTCCGCGGATTAAGGACTATCGATTTATCTAGTGTTTTCGTTTTCAGATTAAATATGTTTTAACTCATTTCAACGTATTTTTTAACATATTTTATTGACTGTTTGCTCATATATATATATATATATATATATATATATATAAATGTGTATATTAATCTTTGTATATAATGGATGTAAATGCGCACCACATGAATTATTATAGCAATACATAGATGATTAATTCGTCTACACTTTGATAATATTAGTACATATGTGTGTGTGTGTGTCTGTGTGTGTGTGTAGAAACAGATATATAGATAGATAAATTGATGCATCGGACGTCAACACTAACTATCATACCTGTACGTATACACACATTACACACACACACACACACACACACACACACACATATATATATATATATATATATATATATATATATATATATATATATATATATATATTAGGTTGGTGTAAAAATAATGTCGCTTTTTTACTATCAACTTCAAAACATCATAACTTCTTTCATTATAACTTTTATTAACAGGAATAAGGGCCATGACAATTTAAACCTATTTTGCATTATGTATTTATTAATTCCATTAGCATCGATATCCAGGATTCTGGAGGCGATGAAAGCATTGAAAGTTGATTGGGCATCATCTTGTTTTGAAACATTTTTCGCGCAGGAAGTTTTTGAGATGCTTGAAAAATGTGATAATTGCTTGGCGAGAGGCCCTGTGTACGTAGCGGATGAGGCAAAGTCCCCTAACCCATTCGTTCAGCTTTTGCAGAGACATTGAGCAACAAGCTAGCGAGCATCGTCATGGAAGAGAATTGATCCCTTCATATTGAACAATCTCTGGCGCATACGTTGGAGTTTCTCTACATTTCGTTAATTTATTCGCAGTACTTCTTCGCCGCAATCATTACGCCCGCATTCAAGAAGCTCTGATCAGACAGGAACTGCAGACAAACAAATAGTCACAATAACCGTTTTTGGTGCAATTTCGGCTTCGTAGAGATTGTCGAGCTTCTCCGACCTCCAAGCATTGTGCCGTGTGTCGCCGGCTGTTGTAAAGATTCTACGTCTCATTACCGCTCACAATCTGCTCAAGAAATGGATCGTGTTTTTTGCGCAGAACGAGCGTAGAGGACATCTTAAAACGACGGTTTTTTATTATCGTTCAATTCATGCGGCACCTATTTACACAGATTTTTTGATTTCCATATTTGCTTTACATTGCAAACGAATTTGGAGTGGCCGACCTCGAATTTAACAGCAACTTCTCGTGTGATTTTGCGAGGGTTTGCATCTATTCAGGCATTTAAATGTTCATTACCAACCGTAGTCGGCAGGTCGTGACTGTCTTTATCTTCCAGAGTCTCATTAACATTTCGCAATTTCTTAAACCACCGTTGTGCCACATGTTTTTACTTGTTTCTGGGGCCAACGCATCATTGAAATCATGAGCTGCCTCGGCAACGTCTCGGCCTAGTTTGAACCGGATCCAGAACATCGTGCGGATTTTAATTTTGTCTATGCTGTTGAAAAGTCTGCAAAAATTTATAAAGAGAGGTAGAACTGTAATGAATAACAGTATGCGATAGAGTGTATTACCCGCTTCCAAATTTTTTATAACATGGTCATATATATTAATGAATAAATTCAGAAATCATATATAAAGAAACATATTGAGAAAACGATATTGTTTTACACCAACCTAGTATATATGGAGAAATATATTTATTCAATTACATTTCACATTATATAATACCCATCATAATTATGAAGGTCGATGAAACTACAGGCCATATAACAAATAACAAAAGAGTCAATATTCGAAATTCCAACGTAGTGATATCTTTCCATTCATTTTTCCAAATGCAGTGACATGCAGAATTGGCAGCACCTGCCTTATAACAGAAATTCATACATTACATTATTATATCAATTATTCAATTTATTTAGCCCTTAACTCATCAGTAAAAAGAATTAGTCATAAATTTGAAAAGAAAATAAGACGTATCGACATATCCGAAAATTTGCAGAGAAATAACAATAACATTTTTCATTATCTTACGTCGTCTTTAAATTCTCATGTATAGTACTTCACTTTAACTCTCGTATTGATTTAAAAAGAGCATTTGAAACAATTCCTCCGCTAGAAACATGAACTAATATACCGCTATTTAGAAAAAAATCGATTTTTCTTAATGCTAAATATAAACGAGGTAACATCTTAATTGTATATTTTGCAAGAATCATACAATCCCTTTCTATTTTCCTGTTTATATTTTATTATTTGCTTTTTCATATACTTCCTCTACTCTCCATAAATCCACGAGCTAAGACACAAAACCTTTCTTCTTTTTCCTTCATACTCTGACTTTCAGTATCTGTGAATACAAATAAAAAAATATTTGTTAAAGATAGTAATGGAATATGTTAACACTTGAAGTTGTAAATTAAAAACATATCCAGCTCTATCCAATTACTGACCACTTTTTATTCTATTTTTCTACTTCTATCTCAAAGAGTATCTATCTATATATATATACATATATAGCCCATGCAATCTCAGATGACTCTGAACTCCCGCCGCAGATGTGCACGTCTTAGAAGCAGATGTGACGTACAAATTCAGCAATTTCCACTGAGTTGACTTCAACTGTAGGTTGAAGGGTATTTCTATTAACAGTCATATGTCTTCTCAAACCAGCCGTAGACTTGCAAACTTTGCTGCATATTAAACAGATCGTTTGATTCGGACTAATATATGAAAAATTGACCTGAACAGGAGTTGTGTGTGACATAAGGTGTTGATGTAGCCAGCTTTTTACAAAAGCACTTGTTCATGCGTGTCGCATTTGTTCTCTGTGTGTCATGGTTAAGACCATCAATTAACCCTTTGCGAAGCTCTCGCTTCAGAATCCTCTGGGCCTGCCTTCTTTTCTTTAGAACATCACAATTTTAACGTAAAAGCTTTCCCCACTTCTGCCTCTGCCGAGTAAGTTATTCCCATGTGTCGATGCCGATTTGTAAGACTTTCAAATTATTCTTTGTAGAGTCCCTGAACCTTTTCCTAAGCTTGAGTTGAGGGGGCTTGTCATTTTCAATCTCCCCGTAAAAAAATTGTTTGGCAGCCTACAATCTTTCATTCGAACGAGCTGGCCCTACCAACGTATGTGAGATAGGATTACAAGAGTCTCAACACAATAGCAACATGCTCTCATAAGAGCTTCATTATCGGGCATTTCTGTTTGGCACTTAATGTTAAAGATACGTATCAAGCATTTTTGGTGAAATGGTTCAAGCCATTTAATATGCC
Source organism: Euprymna scolopes (assembly GCF_053919585.1). Classification (NCBI taxonomy): domain Eukaryota; kingdom Metazoa; phylum Mollusca; class Cephalopoda; order Sepiida; family Sepiolidae; genus Euprymna; species Euprymna scolopes. The sequence goes on along the minus strand of NC_136482.1, from coordinate 61,250,288 downwards.
TTGATACAATGTCTATGTCTCCGCTGAATAAAACAGTGTGGTTTGCACACATGTCTTGTAAACGCAGATCTTACACCCATACACACACACACACACACACACACACATATATATATATATATATATATATATATATATATATATATATATAAACGATGGATAAGTAGCTTTTTACGCTAAGAAATGGTTCAGATGAATATAATACTCAACAAAATCTATTCAAAATTAAAAAAACATCAATGAAACGGGATAATCTAAAAAGACTCGCCATAATAAATATGTTTTTAATCATCTTATGAGGATAAATTACATATTTTATCATGATATATATATATATATATATATATATAGAGAGAGAGAGAGAGAGAGAGAGAGAGAGAAAGAGAGAGATGATTTAAGTTCTTTTAATTATTCCTCACTTTCTTCATATTTTCATATAGACACCTAACCACACATGTATTTGTTAATATGTATATATATATATATATATATATATATATATATATATATATATATTTATATACATATATACATATACACACGAACATATATATATATATATATATATATGTTATATAAAATATACTCTTGAAAATCTGAGTTTTTGTATAAAATACTAACATGCTATTTTAAATGAGATATAAATTACTAGGAAAGATAAATAAATGCGGGAGATTTTACACATTTTTCGCGAAAAAAAACACAATTCTATGAAGGAGAATAAGGAATATAACGATGAATAAATGAAAGCTAGTCTTTATTTTAGATAACAAATTCAACTTAGATTTTAAAGGATATATATATATATATATGTATATATATGTGTGTCTGTCTGTGTATGTGTGTGTACATAGAATATATGTACATACATACATATATGCACATATATGTCAACACACATACAGTAATTTCGTGAACATATGTATACGTGTTATTAAACTGATATATTTTGAACGGACAATGTGTATTGATAATGGCATAATTTTTGCGAATGTTTATATTATAAAAATAGGCATATTTTTATTAGTGCAATTTCTGCTCAAATCCAGTAACACACATGATAACACATACATTAGTTTGTGCATTGTTATTGTTTTTTTACATAATACACGGGAATATAGAATTTTAATTAATGTATTTTTAACATTAATAAATACTTATATTACACATATTTTTAAGGAACGCTTTGCGATTGCATATTTATTGATAAATTAGTAAATATATATGATTCTATGCAATAAAGAGAAAAGCAAACCCCTTTATCGGCATATGCAATTGTAAATGCGTATTTCCATAACTGGATAAGTATATGTTGATATGGTGTTATAATTACTAGAACCTCCACCTTTTGGACCAGAATAAGCATTAACAAGTATTTACTCGGACAAAACGTTTCTAACTGTGACGATAGATAAAAAACATAGCACATAGAACATTATGGATATATGGACATCTTGGATGAAATTCAATGCGCAAAGAGGAATTCCATTACATATAAATATAATTCGTGTTATATTGGCAAAGACAGCAATGATTGTATAACCAACACATAAAACGACAGATCTATTTCACAACGCACAAAAACGATTCCTGCAGCGTCGGTATTCTTAATACATTAATATGTTCACTCCTCGCCAACCTTTCACGAGAAAAACTCATCTAGCTAAAACCACTATCAATAATTTCCCCCACTCTTTATCTGTGCCCAAATCTAAACGTAGATTCCATGAACAAAGCTTTTTTCTTAAAACTGCACACATGTGGAACTCCCTTCCATTTTCCTGCTTTCTAACTGACTACAATATGGTTGTCTTCAAGTCCAATGAAACAAGTTCTTGAGCCGTTCCCCTTAAGTAATCCAATTTACCAAATTACATTTATTAACCTTTATACTCGAGTTCTATCTGGGACTGGATAAGTGGTGACTATTTTGTAAAAAAAAAGACTTACAGAACATAAAAAATATTGAAGAAAGTTAACAAGAACCAACTTACTGCTTTTGAATTGAGGCGCTTCACTAGATTTTTCGTGTAAGCTGGAGGGCCAAACGTACAAGCACATGGTCCTTGAAATAATTAGACCATGCTGAAGACTGCTGAACATCAAATACAGGGACTTTCGATTTTATTGACATGTGGTCAGAACAAACGCCCCAACAAAAGATGTGCTCTATTGTACCCCCCTGGCATAAGAAGGCATTGAGGACCAAAATGAAGAATATCAGACAACAGGACGGACACTGCGGACATTAGAATGTCATTTTTTTTTAGAATCGCACAGAACCGGAGTCAATGGTTACAATTCATAACAAGTTCTGTCAGAGAATGAGAGAGAACGCTTCTAATGTACTTTCGTCTATATTCGGTTTTAGTATCGATTGTTGAAATTGTACCAAATCAGTCCGAATACTGGTTAAATGCATTGTCATTCTGAACATTTGCAGCAGATCCTCATTGATATGTTTTCCTTTGTTCTTCGTGTTCCTTTCATTCTATATTATAGACTAGTAAAGGTACCCGTCGTTGACTGGGTTCAAAAACAGCCTACAGAAAAAGTACTCTGATTTATGAAAGTATGATGGGTTATAAAAAGGGAAGGGTTGTAAAGAAATAGCTCCGAATTTTGGGGTATCAAAACCAAAGCAAAATATGATGAAAGTAAAAACAAAATATATAAACACCATAATTTATTATACCATACCTGTTCACACTGAAACACTCATCACAATATTCTGTTGATCTATATTAAAAAAAAAACCTTGTTCAACTTTGTGACATATTTCCATTCTATGGAGATCAGGTGCGAACGAACACTCCATAATTTTATTATACCATATTTATTCAAACTGAATATTAATTATCAAAGTATACTTAAGCAGATAGACATGAAAAGTCTTTATTAAAGTGTGTGCCTATTTCGATTCTATGGAGGCCAGGCGCGAACGCAGACCCCACAATTTTATTATACCATCCCTATTAACGTAAAAACATACTTATCAAAGTATTCTTATGTAAATCTATATCAAAAACCCTTGTCAATGTTTTTTTTTTTAATTTGACAAGCCGACATTTGCTAATCGGAAGAGCCCTTTTTTAACGAGAGCGAAAATTTTAACGGACTTACAATCATGTTGATTCTCTAAAGAACTCTTATGTTCTCTCAACGTCTGCATTTTGAATTTATTCTGTCGAGACTTTCAATTTGCTCTAAGACGTTATTTGGAGCGTGCTTTAAATGCCACAATATCGCAGATTTCCATCTGTATTTTTTACAGATGTTCCCTGGCGAGTAACTTTCTTGCGGAAAATGTTATGGATGAAAAAAAACAAACAAACAAAAGGAAAAATTCTAACTTTTGGCTTATCACACCCAGAAAACCTCTAAGAATACCCGTTTTCGTATTTTTCTCTTTCCTTCTCAATAATTCGAACTTATTTCTAGGCCCATCATTCGTTTAATCATCGTTTAATTTTTCTTATAACCTGTTTTATTTTTTATTTTTTGTTTTAATTCATCTCTACTTTATATTGCTTGAATTTCCGACGAAAAATACACTTCCTTATAATACATTTTAAAGGATTCTCAACAATATTTGCTTAAGCATAAACAATCATATAACATCTTCTCTTTAACAAAAAAATACATAATACATTAAATTTAATATAACGGGGATTCAGAACAAAGGATTATAATGATCTTTATATAGTGTTTACATTATGACGACGACTTTGAGGATTTCTTGAGACTTCATATTATATCTGGTTTCGATTCGAACGTTTTTAAAATATCCTTTTCATAACAAAGATATCAAGGCTAGAAAACATCAAGGATTTATTCTGGATCAGACTTTTATTCTGATCCTCAACAATGGACTCCTAAATATTATTCTAAAAGTATCCGTATAAATTTCTGCAGACGACGCTCTTCGTGGCAACGTTTCAATGCCGAGATTGACTAAGATTTCTCATTCTCTTTATCAAAGAATAATTTGTTATGCAATCATGAAACAAAGTGCCTCGTTAGTGTATATGCATTGATATACAAAGCTTCCATCTTTGACCTACCGGCACTCACATCGTCACCTCGTATACATTGGACTGAATTGCCCTCGTCTTGAGAAGGCACCCTGTTGTGGGGAGAATCCTTGAACTAACCTTCAATTTTAGTATAAATTAAAGAACATATCAAATATGTTGCCAAAATAGGTAGGAAATTATTTACACATTCTACCTGTCTAGAACGTATTCCACTTCTGACACAATTTTGCGAATGCATGAGAAAAAATATGTCCTAAATGTATGTATTGTTTTCAAATCCGGGGAAGAGTTGCCCACACCCCCTTTTCCTGGTTTTGAAGTCATCCTGTAGAGGATTTATTTTTCTCCATTTTCCATTTTTCTAAAAGTGACCTGGCTTGTCTATCTTTGCTTAACTTTAAATTTTATTGCAGGTGCTCGGCCGAGCTATAGTCTTTGCCCCACATATATAAATTGTTTAAATACACGTGCAATTAAAATTAGTCTTTAAATTCTGAATCTTCTCAGACTAAAAGTATAATCCAGTGAGCAAGGTGTCTTTTATTATTACCAGTCGTCTATGGAAAAATATCATGAGAATGGTTCTCATCTACAAATAACATAAACATTTAAAGTACAATGTAAATGAACCGACAATTTCAATATTCAAAATCTACTACTTAGGTGTTGTCTCACTTATCAACTAGCACTCATTAACCCGTCTACTAGAGGCAATTTTACGTCGTGATATGCGCTGAATATCTGGTAAAATAAATTTCTTACCTTCTACAGAATCTATTCAAAGACGAAGTGTCATGATGTTAACTAAACTTTGTGTTTATGGCTTTTTTAGATGGGAGCAGACATAATATGGAGCCAAGTGGCATATATGTGTTCCATCATTGACTTTGTAAGTAACAGATTTTTAAGATTTTATGCAACTAGTGTTGTTATATAATGTCGCCTTCATGACAAACAGGTCTTCGTGTTGACTAGACACTTACTATCCGCTTCTGTACAAAATTATTGAATTATGTGCTCAATCGAGTTATTTTACCTTTTTGAGGAGTGTTTTTGAATTTTGACATTCGTTTTGGTGGCTTTGTTGCGTCCACTTGATTTATTTTACATTGTTTCATCATAAGTTCAATGTTTTTGTTGTAGTCACTAATCCAATATATTTATATGTTTTTGCAATGATCACATTGGATTGTGTGGAACTTTCAGCGCTTTTTCTGTATTTACTAGCTGAAATTGTGTTGTGCAGTATTGAAGACTATGAGATGCCTTGTTATGCAACTTTTATGTTCATAGCTGATAATTTTATAAACAAACACTAACTTACCGTTTACATTAGCAACTCTTCAAGATTTTAGTGGAATTACTATATTTCATTATTCCTGTGCTTTATAGCTCATCAAGTGTATGTATAATATTGATCAAGCGAAGTTTAATGCCATTAATCATGCCAACTATTTCTCCTAATGATAATATATATATATATATATATATATATATATATATATATATATATATATATATATATAAATTTATAAACTTGCGTATGTAAATGTATTTATGCTTTCCCGAAAGCGTATTCATGTCTGTTAAATTGTTTACTATATAGTCTAAGATATTTACAAGTGATAAAAAATAATACCGAAGTTTCCGATTTCACAAAACTTATGCTTTTATAATCTTAGATAAATGTCAAAAGGACATTGATGGATGCCAATATTTTTATCATAAATAACAGCTGTTCGCGTGAACAGATTATATCTTCAGAATATTATTTGTTCAGTATGAATAGGAAATTGAAATGTCAATTTGTCAACGTAAATATTAAGCCCCATATTATATGGACGTGTGCGAATTAAGGATTAAACATACTCTTATCTGAATTCGAATCTTACAATATCAGACAAAATTGTGTATAAATATTATTCACTAGTACCGTATTTACTTGCGTCGTGTCCGCGTTTCAGTTCTTGATCTAATTACTGCAATAGTATTGCAGAATTGTTAACGTGCCATTATATGTTAAACTAATCATGCAAATCTATCTAAAAATACTAACATGTTTATGTGCACTTTGAATAATAAGGCACTTAGAAAGACAGGGACATTTCTACCAGTGTAGTAAATAATGGCCAATTCTGGCTACCTAACAACATTGCTAACCAAGAAGGAAACCAGACATTTTTCCTCAAACCACCAAACAACACGTTCCTAATTTGCGAACAGAAACAACAGGTGATGATCCGACAATACGCAATTCTCAGTGATATCATTATAAATACCACCATAACCTTATAGGCGTGTAGACCTAGTCTGATCCTTGTTATATTATTAGAAAAATCTCCGCAAGGATTGCCATAGTTCTTCCCAAATTTTACAGCAATATTGTTGCTAAATAATTGCCTTTGATTTTCAAATTAACCTGCATTTAGGCAAATGAAGTAGTCCACTACATTATCGCCCCTATGAGCATTATTCCTTATTCCGCCATAACTTTTGTGTCTTTAAGTTATCAAACACAATCTACAATCTCAGAGATACTGAACTTCTTTTACACTAAAAGTATAACATTAAGTATGGATTAATACTGCTAATAGAAGATGAATTATGAAGAGTAGATAATGCACTGTGGGTGTTTTATAGGAAGCCCCAGTAACTCCCGCTTCTCCATTTTTGTCCCTCAGTCCTCATTTCCAATGAGTGATTTTTCTGGCAAAGGGTGAAGAAAAGGCTGCTTTCCAGGTCGGTAGTACTTCGTGAACAGTAGTCTGAGATGTCGGAAATTTTATGTTCCTATGTCTATCCCTGTGGGCATGTCTCTAGTAAGGGTGATGGAGGTAAACGTTTCATCTTTGTTGACGTTATTCGCCTGATAGTCAGGGACTCGACCCTTAGATTAACCACTAAGGAGGCTATCCTATCAGCAGGTTAAAAGTGCCGGAGCTTCTGTATTGTCATTTGGTGAATGAATGCTGGTCCATGCAGTAGTTTCTGGTGGGAACTTCCGATGCCATATTAGTGGGTAATTGTTATGGCTTTACCTTATCATTCACTACAAAAAATCTGTCCTTTTCTGTCTTTCGTTCCCTCTCTGTCCTGCTGTAACCAAGTCTGTCGACCTGTTCCACACATCCTAAAACCTCAACATGACATATCTCTAGATAAAAAAAAAACAAAAACCTAGAACGCCATCTTCCAACGTAGGCCCCTACTAACATGCCTCCTTCTCCCACATCAAGGGTCTACGTTCTATCCTTACAGAGGTTGAAACCCAATTAAAGGAGACGAAACCTGATATATTCTTTCTAAGCGAAAGTGGCATAGGGCCGACCACTATCCTTGATGATTTTATAATTAAAGGTTACTAACCTAACATCTAAATCTGACCCCCAAGATCTCTATGGGCATCGAATATATTCCTACATTAAAGATGGATTTCCATATCGTAGGGATATCTCCAGAGAAGACCCTAATCTTTTTTATATATGCTTCCGGGTTGCACTTGCTTACACCACCGCATGAATATTTGCGCTCTATCGCCCCCACAATAGTGGGGTTACTATCATTATCTGAGAAAATTGACCATATTCTTTTCTACTTAATCCTCGGCTAACATTTATATTTGTGGTGACGTCAATGCCCATAATGTGGAATGGCTGACCCACTCAAATAAGACAGATTATGAGGGGCGGTTCTGTCATGATTTCGCCATTGCCTATGACCTTACTCAAATTGTTCACGAACCCACCCGGGTGCCCGATACTACCGGTCACTATGCAAGCCTTCTAGACCTTTTTCTCACAACTTCCCCTGAGCTATGTTCATGTGCCATTCTATCTCCTCTGGGATCCTCCAGCTACTCCGTTGTATCAGTTAAGATAAAAATGAAATATAATAAGTCTTCAGGCGTACCTCTCCACCGTATTGTATATCTGTACTCTATGGCTGACTGAGATAGCTACAGCACATTCATATCTGATCTACTTCTACATTCCATGTTTAAAAAGGACGTGCCCTTCATATTATCAGGCCTGACCGAATGTTTAATTGTAGGGATAGACCGATTCATACCATCCAAAAAAAAATCCCACAAAAACCTAACAACCAGCCATGGTTCTCTCCAGAATTATCTGCTGCAATCGGGAACAGGAATCACTGTTTCCATAGTTACCAACGTAGCAGACTACTAAAGCTGCTTTCAGGGCTGTCAGCAACCACTGTAAAAGTAATAAGAATGCATGAGAGCTATATACTAAGTCCGTTAAATCCAAAGTAACTTAGCAGCGGCTTGGATCCCACCAGTTTTGTCTAATAGCAAACGGGATCCTGAACAGAAGCGTGCGTTCCATCCCAACCATCATCAATGGACCTGAGGTCATCTCGTCAGCATATGATAAGGCCAAACTATTTGCCAAGAACCTTACAGCTTATTCTTCTCCATGCGACGAAGGCCATCAACACCCGGTAGTTCCTACTAAAACAGACAACACGCTATGCAACATACAAATATATGTGCGTGAGGTCGCCAAGTTAATCAAGAACCTTGATGCCGCTATACTAGCAAAAGTTTTAGCGTTGCCTTAAGGAGAAGTGCTTTCAACACCATGAAAAACCTCATCAGTATGCCCTGTATTTAAGAATTAAGGTGATAATTATTGTTCCTCACAGAACAGACCAATAAGACCCCTGTGTGTCATGAGTAAGCTGCTGAAATCTATATTAAATAGAAAAGTAGTCAACCACCTAACCAGAAATAACCTTTTTAGTGACATGCCATATGATTTCCGTTCTGCTAGATCTACAGCATATGCAGATATATTATACAACGAAATGTGTGTAAATAAAATAGTATATATGGTCGTATATTAAAATCAAGCAACGCTGACCGGCCTGTCAGTATATTCTATTTGAACGATACCGCGTGGTGTTACTCTCAAATTGGTGTGCTTCTTTTAACTTACTAGGCGATAAGTACGCAATAAGAAACAATAAATTAAAAAAAACAATTAAAGAGAAATATTAATATTAATTTGAAAAGTAAAATAAAATTAAATATTGTAAAAAAATAGAATATAGAGAAATCGTTGGTGAGCTTTCTTGCTAGTTTGTTCGTTGTGCGAAAACAGATTGTTCAACACAGAAATAAATGATGTAAGAAAGAAACAAGAAAAATATGATGATATGCTTTTCTTGAGAAGAATCTCATGCCATACCCTGTCAAAAGCGCTCGATATATCTAGAGCTACCGCTCTACCATCCCCCGCTTTGTCCAGTGAATGGTATATACGTTCTGAGATTACTGTTAGGATACCTGCCCTGCTGTGGAACGGGATTGCCTAAATAAATAATAATAATAAAGTAATTTACAACTGATTAACCGATACTTTATCAACTACGCCTCAGAGGCTTGCAGACAATTTTAGTATATATTTTAAACGACTTACATCTACTTTTTTTCAATGTATATGTTTACTACATATCACTATAAATACTTTTTTCTTATGACAGAATATCGAGTTAGATAAAACGGTTTGAAGCAAATAAAATTTAAAATAAGGACAGTAGTTCGAAAACTCCAAATAATACGACGGATATGATATTTCTATATTTTATACACATAATTGTCAAAATGTATATGATCGTCAGTCAAATTAGCACATATCTTCGGGTAAGCTATATTTTCTCCAAAATAAGCTTCATTGAAACCTATCAATAAGGTGCCATATATTTCTTTCGTACTAGCGTTATCACTTTTCACACGCATTTTGGGTTTTACGTACGTCATCACCTTCTAAACAGATTTGTGTTCGCTCGATACACATTGGTACACATTTTATGTTTGTACGTACGTTATCACATTTTGACCCATTTTAAAGAGTGTACAGTTGTCAATGAGGCAGTATCATAGAAATCACCTTTCACAAAATTGTGTATTTATAATCACTTTCATATTCCTTAGAAAAAGAACCCTTATTAATTCATTTTTCGTGTTTTTTTTCTATTTTCTTATTGGATGCTTATTTTTATTTCACTCATAGTTCTATTACTGCATATTTGTTACGTTCTGCACAATTGCATAACATTTAGTGCTGCTTACAGTAAATCTATTTCTTAATACTGAAACTGTCTCCGCCAAATTACTAAGTACACTTTTGATTTGTATACTTCAAAGTGGTTCTATGGGGTAGCCGGGCATGTGGAAGAAAAAGATTGAATTGCTTAACCATAAGAATAGCTGCTAAGGAGCTCGCAGAGTACGTAAAATTATGTAAACTTTATGTATGCTCAAAAATACATGTATACGATTTACAACGTTATTTTTATTGTTTTGATATTATGTAGACTTTGTACAGATAGTAAGTAATACGCGTCAGATGTATATGTTTTGGTATCAACTCTAGTGGATTGTCCTCAGCTATATATTTTTCAACCTTTAACAATCACAACTTAATATTCGGTTCAATGACGAATCTCTATTTATATTGTAATAACACACATACAGATATATTATACAACGAAATGTGTGTAAATAAAATAGTATATATGATCGTATATTAAAATCAAGCAACGCTGACTGGCCTGCCAGTATATTCTATTTGAACGATACCGCGTGGAGTTACTCTCAAATTGGTGTGCTTCTTTTAACTTATCAGGCGATAATTACGCAATAATAAACAATAAATTAAAAAGAACAATTAAAGAGAAATGGTAATATTAATTTGAAAAGTACAATAAAATTAAATATTGTAAAAAAAAAAAGAATATAGAGAAATCGTTGGTGAGCTTTTTTGCTAGTTTGTTCGTTGTGCGAAAACAGATTGTTCAGCAAAGAAATAAATGATGTAAGAAAGAAACAAGAAAAATATGATGATATGCTTTTCTTGAGAAGACTCTCATGCCATACCCTGTCAAAAGCGCTCGATATATCTAGAGCTACCGTTCTACCATCCCCCGCTTTGTTCAGTGAATGGTATATACGTTCTGAGATTACTGTTAGGATGCCTGCCCTGCTGTGGAACGGGATTGCCTAAATCCATATTGTTGGTCAGTCAGAAGTTTAACATCTGTAAGGTGATGGACTAGAGCATGGTTAATTTTGGTTTCAAATATTTTGGCGAAAAGTAAGGGGGGCTAATGGGGCGATTATTTATTGGGTCATTTCTTTCACCAGAATTTTTAAAACTGATACTACAGAAGACGTTTTCCAGCAGGCAGGGAAGTAAGATTCGTTAAGTGTGGTGTATGTCCGCAAAGGAAAGTCATGGAGGGAGTTTCTAATTTCTGTGCTTTGATGCGTTTGTTTCGGTGGTTTCAGGGTATTCTATCTTAGCTGTCGCTATGTTTTTCTTACAGTGATTTTTAGCTTCTATATACATCTGTCTATTTGATCTGAACTTATGTAGGTATAATTTGCGGTACGCATGCTGCCTTTGCGCTATGGAAGCTGCACATTAGAAGTACACCATTGAGGAGAAAGAGGCTTGCTATAGAATTTGCGCATAGGGACATGTGCTTCAATTGCCGTTTTGAACCATTTAGTGGTCTTATTTGCACAATGTTCAGCAGGAAGTGATAAATATCTTGCAATGGAACGCCCCCGATGAGATCCCTGATGGCTTCCCAGTCAGCATTTTTATAATATCTCGTTGTTTTGAGCAGTGGCTCTTCAGTTTTGGCTCTAGAGTTTAGGGCGATTTCAACCGTTATCACTACAGGATCGGAGTTTCCTAGAGAGCTCTGGTCATTCGTTACACAGTCATCGGGAACAGCATGGGAGATATCCAGGCATGGTAAAGGTATTAGAAGAGATGGAGGGGTTTCGGTTAGTCTCACTTAGTGGTAATATATCCGGGGTGTTTGTTAGGAGAAATGCTTCAACATCATTTTAATTATTTCTAAGCCGACGGATGTTCGTAAATGCAAGCCTCAAAGGAGAAGGCAGGTTGGGTTTGGCCTGGTTTTAGCGTAATTTTTAATGTACTGTCATTTTTATTTTTAAGAGTTTAAATTTAGGTAAGGGGTGCTGAGCAAGTGGTTATGCAGAATACCAGACATGCAACACTAGCAGACCATCTACTAGGATTGTGGCCTTAGGAAAACCCACCAGGGATAAGTGCACGGTGCCTTTCCATGCGCAACAGGGCAGTACAGTCATCCCGTAATTATACAACTGTTGATGGAGCAGCCGCTCTAAGCGCTACCAAAGAGTTAGGTTTCTTGTACTACCAATCCGGAACAGCAGCCAGGAACTGTCTATCCAATACACTCAAACCATCAGATGATGGTCAACCCAATCTGCTTGCACTTGCATTACGGCATTCAAGCAATCCCAAGTGCCCAGTCTAAGGGATGCGGTGTGTCGGGAGTGGGGGAAAACGACGTTCATTGTCCTAGTCAGGAAAGAAGCTCGTCCACCGATTGTTTCTGTCGACCTCCTGTGATTCGATCTCTACCCCTGGCATATAGACAAAGAAAGAGTATGGAAGCCTGACAGTGCCTATCTACTCCTTAAGCAGTATAGGTTTGCAGACCGGTAATTTGTTTGAGTCACCAGCTCTGTAAAGGTTGTCATCCAAGACTGGAGAGGGCTTCCTCCCCTTAGGTTTGGCTTCAGCGTTTTCTTTCTCTTAGACGGTTGACCTGGGAAGATCTACGTACCGAGAGGGTTTGCCCCGCGGCTGGGTCCAAATCTAAGTATTTCTGCGACCCCACATGAGTGGTTATTTTTGTTACTGGGTTAGTTTATAAAAATGTTATATCTACTGAGAAATTATATTCCTCAAAGTGTGTACGGGACATCGCTGTTCCATTGTTTGTTACTGGAGGAGTGGGCGAGTAAGTGTTATTGCAGTGGATGCAGCTATATTTTCAAACAGGTCTGTTAGAAGAAGTTAATATTGCTCAATTTTTTCCTTCAAATTTATAATTTAGAAAAGAAAATAATAAATAAAAGTGTCTTCCTTTATTATGTTGGCTTAGTAATAGTATTATATGATGCCGTAAAATGTCCTTAATGTAATGCTGTTATATCAGATTCTTTGTTTATTCCTGGCGCATGAGGAATGCAAAATGATTGACGCAGTAGTTTCAAGCCGGGTTAATGCACGGGGAGCTAAGTAAGAATAATTTTTTTTCAGGGGACAATCCGCTGTAAGGTGGCCAATTTCCTCACACCTCCGGCTGGTTGGTCGCCTGCCTGCAAAAATTATGAGGAATTTTCCTCACCCACCTACAAGAAGAAAGAAATATTTTTGAAACTTCCCTTGTTGAGCAAAATGTCGAAGCCCCATACACAATGGACATCGTCGATTTAGATAGAAACGGTATCTTCTGATTTTAGGAGAAATGTGCAAATGTTTTCTCCCTCTACAAGCTGATACCCGGAACACCGAGACCGCTGTCTTTCTTCTTCTCATATACTCAGTTCTTAGAACGTAGTTCGTCGTTATTATTTCTTTTTGAGAAATAGCCAGGCATTTTTCAGTTGAGTTAAACAGAGTGCTTTAAGTATTATAGTATTTACACTTAACTAATCGAAGGGGTCTAAAGCCTGCAGTTGCCAATAAATTAAGAATTATTTCAGTCGTAGCCCTAATTATTTTTTTTAGTTTTGCAATTTACAACGAATAGTACTAGAAATATTTTTGAATTTCTTCCAATTTGGGAATGTTTACGGTAAGTCCAGTTTCGGTGACATAATTTAAACATTGTATTACCCGTTCTAAGAAATCCGTGACGTTTATTTCAACTTTAGGTGGTTTACTCCAGGAACTGTTGGTTTGAACAACATCTTCAGACTCGACATGATCAATTTCAATAGGTCTCTGGCTAGCAGAGGCAGCCAAAGCCGAACCGTCAAAAACCGTAAAAAAGTTTCAAATACTCGTTTAAATATAACAGTAAAAAACAAGCAGCGTAAAAAAATCCCGCGTCAAAAATTGGCAGAAAAAAAAATAACAAAATAACCACTAAAACTGAACAATGTAGGCGCGCAAAAGAAGACAATATCTTACCACAATGACAAAGAGTGAAATTAGGTAGATATTTAACTGATTTCCACCGGCGCAAAAAGTGGCACAAGGCCGGAAAGGAGAGAATAGGCAAGCTCTCCTACAGGACGGGCACTCTTGCCATATAAAGAATTGCCTGGAACCCCGTTGGCATTCGCCGGTAGAGCGCTTCAGGCGACATGATAAATTGCCCCACCCTAAATGTGATACCCAAGCGTTGTTCCTCTGTCCAACAGGTGCTGGGCCACTTTTCGCCCCCTCGCCTGTCGGACAGAGTGTCAAGAACGAATCCTTGACGAGTACTCTACTCTGTCTCTCTGCAACCGAAGCCGCTAGGAGTCACACCCCATCAGACATAGTGTAATTGGGTATGATCCCGCACAGTCGAGAGATTCTATTCATAAACGATGATGCTTGGAACTGACAATCGAATTAATTCAAGTTCTGCTACCAACCAATCAGTAACCATAATTGCTCCATAAATAGTAAAACTTTTCTATAGTAATTTCGCATATGTTTTCTTCATGTCAACACGGGTAGAATCTTTTGTTCTGTGAATTCCAACTCGAGAACTGTCTACTGCTAACCATTCACAGCCCATGACATGTGTATAACAAGGAACCATCGGAAACTTTTCAGAAACTAAACACAGCTTACATTTCTAGTGGTTATGAACGATACGTGCGTCTTTATTTCAATGGATCCGAATCCAAATTCGAATTGTGACAAATTAAATTTTTAGGATATCTATGAATTCAAAAGCTACACAAAGTACTTCAAACGCAACCTGAAAACAGAAACGTCCCCGACCTCATCGAAAAGAACGCAACTGTCTTTGCGGAAATGATACAGTGTTTTGATGACCAGATTCTATCACTGATGATGAGAGAAGCCCTGGACGATGGCTGCAAACATTAAACATATTGAGAAAGCATTATTTATCGAAAGGGAAACTCAAGATTATTTCATTATATAATGAACTGATTTCTCTAAAACAAATGGAAGCAGGAACCATCACAAATTATATTATAAGAGCTGAAACAACTGCAAATTCTTTAAAAATATCTGAAGATATGACTGACAATCTGTTAATAACCATGGTCTTCAAGTATTAGCGAGTGATTTCAAGCCATTTACCACCGTGATAACCAAGAAGGAAAAACCCATGACTTTTAATCAATTCAAGGTAGCATTTAGAAGTTACGAGGAAACTGAAAAAATGATCACAGAAAAAAAAAGAATCTACAAATATCCTGAGATTTAAAAATGCACACATAAAAACACTAAAATTAAATTATACCCATGCCGGGAATAAAAATCGCAACTTTTTCAAAAATAATTTTTTTCCTAAGAAAAGTACAATAATTATTTACCATAATTGTGGACGGCCTAATCAAAAGACTTTCCAGTGTAGATGCAGGATATTAAAGGGAGACTCCATTAAACATGTGGAGAACTCCATTAGCGAACATACATTATTATTTTCATTTACGTTTAACGCTTCAACAAACAATGATAATTTTCTTGTCGATTGTGGTACGTCGGCACATGTGATTACAAAGGAATCTGATTTTATCGATTTTGATTCAAACATTAAGCCACAAGATCCTTTTGTAGAACTTGCTAACGGGAGTCTTGTAAATGATATCGTTTTGAAAATAGGTGATGCTAAAATCTCGCTGAGGAACAATAAAGGTGAACTGTGATTCTGTATTCTGGGGGAAAAAAAAACTCTTCTAATCCCGAAATTTAAAGAAAATATATATTCTGTACAAGCTGCCATTAAATAAGGTGCAAATATAAACCTTAGACCCAACAAAGCAACACTAGTATACCCGAATGGAACTGTATTCGATATTAAAGAAAATGGAAGATTATATTATTTAAATAGCACAGTCGCGTCGACATTCGCCTGCCATGATTTACAGACATGGCATAACATTTTTGGACACTGCAGTATTCCTGATATCAAAACGTTACCAACTGTAGTTGAGGGAATGAAAATAAAAAATAATCAAAAAACTTTAACTGCAGCGTTTGTACGCAGGGGAAAATGACAAACTATCAAGAAGGTCAAGAAAATGCTATCACAAGTGCATTGTAACTTGAACGGTCCCGTGGAACCAATGACCAGAGATCATTGTAGATATGTGTTGAATTTCGAAGATGACCATTCAGGTTTAAAAATGGTTTACTTTTAAAAGAACAAATGTGATACCCTGCTAGCAACTAAAAACATATTAAGCCGACATGGCTCCTTACGGGAAGTAAAGTGTATTCGTTCTGACAACGGTACAGAATTCATTAATAAAGACTTGAAAATATTACTAATTAACCATCGTATCAAGTATGAAAAATCGGCCCCTAGATCGCCACAGGACTGGGGAAAGAGCAATACGGACACCCCTATTGAAATTGCAAGATGTCTACTCATTGAATCAAAACTCTCCAAAAGCCTCTGGACGTACGCGCTCATGGCGGCTGCCTATATATGAAACAGGTGCGTTAACAAGCCACTATCTAAAACTCCATATGAAGCTTTCTGTGGTAGAAAAACAAATTTAACCGAATGCATGCATTTGGTTAAACTAGTTTTGCATATATGGATAAAACGTGTAAATTAAGTATTAACACCCATATATTTGTTGGATACAATAAAAACAATCCAGGCCATATAGTATTTTTCCAGAGAAGTAAAAATTAAAAAGAATCCGATGTGTAAAATTGACAGACACATTTAATTTTAAAGACTAAAGCCCGTCATATGAAGTGGGTGAAATTATATTTCCTAAAATTATTAAAACAAATGATGATGATGATGATGATGATGATGATGATGATGATGATGATGATGTCGAAAGATACCCCAAAAGATATAGAAAACAGTCCGAATTTTTTGTGGTTTACAATATGAAAGATTATCAAATCGACTATTGCTATTCCACGGAAAATACGCCAAAAAGCTTTAACGAATCAATTAATTCCAAACATTGTGATGAATGGAAAATAGCCCTGAAAAAAGAAATAGATGCTTTGACCTAAAATAATACTTATACGGCAGTGCCTCCCCAAAAAGGCACACATTTTATTTGTAAAAGATAGGTATTTACAAAATTTACGGTATATAATATTTTTCTACGTTTTCACCGACCAGAAATCTGACGGCAATTAGAATTGTATAGAAGATCGCATCGCAATATAACCTAAAAATCCATCTAATGGACGTAAAAAATGCTTATTCCAATGCTTTAATAGATTCTAAAGTTTAAACTACCCCTCCAGAGGAAATTATAATGAAAAAAATAGCGTGTGCTACTTAACAAGAAATGTTACGGTCTGAATCGGAGTGTTAGTGTTAAAATACAGTATTTCATGATTATATGGTCAAACAACAATTTAAACAATACGCTGCAGACTTCTGTTTATATACCCAAATCAAAGACGATAAACTACAGATTTTTTATGGACTAATCGCATCAAATTGTGATAGAATGTTGACCGATGGTAAGAATAAATTAAGTAAAAATTCCAAATGACCGATCTTGGCAAAATATCCTGTTTTTTGGGGGACAGCACTTACCCAAAGGAAATGACTTATTACGATGAATCGATCGAGATACATTGAAATAAAACTATGAAAATATGGAATAGAATAGTGTAAGAAACGTTCTACACCGGTCGAAAATGACATGAATAAAAATATGTGCACATAATCTGAAATAATAGATGATACATTATACCGAAAAATCATAAAAAGTCTTGTATATTTAATGACTGCGAAGAGACCTGATACATATTATAGAGTAACAAAACTGTCATAATAATTATCAAGGCCAACAATGAAGGACTTAACAGTCGTTATTTAAAAGGAACAAAAGAACAGAAGTTAGTATTTAGAAAATCAGTACATCCCCTAAAATTAGAGGGATTTTCAGATTCTGATCAAGGAAACGACGAAGATCGAAAAAGTATATATGGATATTGTTTCAGACTATCAGAAAATGGGCCTATTATTTCATGGAAATCTAAAAAGCAAGAAATTGTATCACTCTCTCTGTATGAAACAAAAATTATCGCGATCATATAGACGACCCAGGAAACACTACCTTAAAAATATCCTACAGACTATTTTACAGCCAGTAATAGTTCATTTTGATAATTAAACCAGTATAGTCTTAGAACAGAACACGATAATCAACCAAGGATCTAAGCATATAGATATGAAATACAATTTCATGAAAGATGAGGTGAACAAGGAATCCATTATTTTAATTATATAGCACCAGAATAAAATATAGCTGATTTATTCACGAAACCCGCAACAAGAATAAAGTTAAAATGTTTTGCTTCAGAAATTGCTGGAAGATTCGATTGAATAATTTTTCACTGGCCTCTATGTACATAAATTTCTATATATTAAAAAAAGTGGTATTTGGCAAGACGGTAGACTTCATCCATTTTGTTTGTAATAACCTTCTAATGCGTAACTAATACTTTTATTGAAATAAAAAACATAAAAAGTCATTTTTTGAAAATTTTTCTTGGGAACTTTTCTTTTTGACAAATACTTTTTGCATCATTTTTTGTAAACATTTTTTGCAAATTTTCTTTTTGAAAAATACTTTTTGCATACGTATTTTAAGGCGCTCATAAATTACCATTGACTTTTATTTTTTGTGCACATTAGTTTTCTTTCTTATTTATCAAAAATGTTCTATTTTTGCATTATTGTAAGTAACAAATAAAAACACACTTTAAACGGGCACATATTGCATGTATGTTTATTTATATGTATATTTATTTATATGTATATATGCGTGCGTTTTTTAACAAAACTGCATAATCAATTTTAAGAAATGCCTTCTTTTTCACACACTTTTAAGTTAAAAACACATTCCATTTTCTTTTATTTCTCTTTTCTGTACACGTATATATCTATGAACACAACGTGAAAGCAATTAAAAATGGCGTCTTTTTACATTCTAAAATTTTAAGATCCATATCATTCTTAAATTTGTTATGTATGATTGAAGATAAAAAAATATATACATTATTTGAGAAAAAATTACCAAAGATAATTGTCCATTATAAAAGTAGGGGGGTGTTATAATATATTTTTGTGTAATAGGGTAGTATTTATCTGCTGTCCACCGAAACAAAATATGGCATCAGGCCAGAATATTGAGAGTAAGAGGGGTACTCTTGCCTCAACAAAATTACCTGGAACCCCTGTCGGCATTCGTCGGTAAGGGCTCTCAAGCGACAAGCAATAAACTTGCCTCACCCGAAATCCGGGTGGCAAGGTCTGGAAAGGTGGAACTCCTAGGTGATACCCAAGGGGTGTACCTCATTTCGACAGGTGCTACCAGTTCCCGGCCCCTAACCTGTCGGGCGGAGTGTAAAGAACGAATTCTTGACGAATACTCTAGCCTGTCTCCCTGCAGTCGAAGCCACTAGGAGACACATCCCATCATACAGAGTGTAATGGGGTAGATATTTATTAGCTGTCCACCGTAGCAAAGTGTGACACAAGGCCAGAAACTAGAGAATAAGCAAGCTACCGTAAAGGAGGGGAATTCTTGCCTCATAAAATCAGTGCCTGTGTACTCCGTAAGCATTCCCCTATAGGGGCGCCTTAGGCGACAGGCAATAACCTTGCCCCACCCGAAAGCCCAGTGGCAAATCCTGAGAGGGGGACGTCATAGGTGATGTCCAAGCGGTGTAACTCAGTCTGACAGGTACAGGGCCGGTTCCCGGCCCGGCACCTGTGAGACTGAGTGTAAAGAACGGATCATAAATGAGTACTCTACTCTGTCTCCTTGCAGCCGAAGGCGCTAGGAGTCACATCGCATTGCATAGTAGTTATTTCAATTGCTACTCACATCAGCAACATTTGATTAAATGCCGGAAATTGGGGATATAAGCAAGCCCCCCTAAAGGAAGGGAGCATTGCAATTGCAAAAAAAACCCGAACGCTTTATTTTTAACACTTCTTACGAAAATTTCCCAAGGAAACCCGAATCTCTGGCGAATCAAGTGATCTGTCATATAATTGATCGCTTTAAATAAAGGGTCCCTTAATGTGCATAACCCTTCAGGCACCGATGCGCAAATCCGAAGATTGTTGCAGTTATTTTGGCCCCTGTTACCGTTTCATACAATCTGATTTCTACACCGACGACACTAATCAAAGCATTGCTCGTTACAAGCACTGTTACATCGTCGGCGTAGGCGGAGTATATTACCTGGCCATCCGCGTAGGCCAGGATTCACCATTAGCCTGCGAAAAAAATAAGGTTCGATCGAAAGAACAAATAGCATTGGTGATAGCGGACACACCTTACGAATTGAACGTTAAACACTGAAGGGTCTCGACCGCTTGCTATTCACTTTTACAATCCCCGTTAGGTTAGCATAGAGAAAATGAACCCACGAGCAAAATTGCGAGCAAACGCAACCACCGAAAAAACAGCCAGCAAGTTCCGATGGTTAACCCTCTCGAAGGCTTCGGACTAATATAAATTGACCAGCGTGGCATCAGTGTCGACTTTTTCTATCTAGCGTATCGTGTGCAAGTTGTCCTAGATTGTTCTGCCCTTCACGGCAAAGGTTTGTTTGGTGCTTATAAAACGAGCCAGGACAATCTGCAGCGATTTGCGAGAATCGTAGCCAAGATCTTTAACTCAGCGTTAATCACCGTTTAGGGCCGATAATTACCTAACCCATCCTCGCCATCTTTGTTTTTTTGCGAACAAGTTTTATCACACCCATCGTAAGTACTTGGTAATTGAGCCATTCCTAAACCATGAATTATATAAAAGCATCAGCACAAGAACTAATATGTGCGACAACCTCAAATACACTTCGTAGGACAGACCATCGATCCCCGGTGATTTATTAAGATGACCCGCTTCAAGGCTTCAATGACTTCATTCTCCGTTATGCCACTATCGTATCTAGCCGCTAGTGTGTGCTCGCGGTACGCCCGCCCGGCAATGTGACACGAGCAGTGTCACTATCAGCAGCTTGCCGAAATTCTTCTGACGCAGTTCAGCGGCCATGTTTATTGCTTCCTGGGACATTTTTTTGTTTTTAAGCTAGCCCTAATCACTAAAGCTTGGGTACTCCCTTTCAGTAAGGGAGGCAAGATGAGCCTTAATTATATTACCGCTAGCACTAGCCCCCTTCTTCACCGCCAGATCCAATCTAGACTCTAGTGCCGCTTTAACTGCCCTTGAATCTAGGTTGAGTCTTTTGCTAAAGTTGGCAAAAAAGGACCTAATGGCTTCATAAATTTTCCCCACCATTTATTCCCAATAATTGCTCCCGTCACTTCCCGCTGTAAGGTTAGTAATTGCCCGTCACGGTGGCCCTCTACGTCGAACAACGACGTGTTGAACTTCCAGTAACTGCCTAATATAGGCTTAAGTCTATCGGATTTTACCCGTACACGAACTAGTCTATGATCCGAGGAAACAATAATGTGGAAACTTGGACAATTTAGAATCCCTACGTTGACTTGCCTACCTAAGAATCGGTCGATATTACTCGAGAAATGTCTGATCCGATCTGTTCAAGTCCACATTAAGTCGAACTTATCCACAAATTCACGAAATAAAAGGGAATCCCGATCCCTGTTAGTTCCCCTAGATGGTAACCCAAATCGATCTTACTCGTGATACAGGACAGTGTTTCAGTCTCCCGCTAAGATAAACGTTCGAGAATTATTCATGAACCGCTGGATTTGCCGAAAGCAGACAACAAGCTCAACGTAGCTATTGGGTGCATAAACCCCAATAAAATGTAATGCTTTACCCTTTATCGTAACATCCCAAACACACAGTCTCCCCTCCGGGCCCATGTAACATGGGTTACAGGACGCATCTAGATACCTTTTAACTAGCCAGGGGACCCCTCTCGAGTGATAATTAATGTGCGCTGAGTAAGCACATATGCTCTTAGACAGCGCACGTAAATGGGCACCAGGAATAAGGTGTGTTTTCTGCACGGAACAAATATCCACTCGGAGGTGCAGCAGGCATAAACACTAGTGCAATTTTCGCGAGTCGCCTTTAGTCCTCGGACATTCACGCTAGCAAGATTGATATCCAAGATTGAGCCTTATTTTAGCAAGATTGTGCCTTACGGTTGAGAACCAGAAACACATATTGCAGTCCTAAGCATGCTAATTGCTCTCGATATGGAATAAGTACATATCTGAGTGTCGATGAGTCAATCCCGAAAGATACCCCTTTACATGCAGAGGATAGGTTAGTTTAGCTATTCTATACAGGAAAGGATGCATTTTCATAGGGACCCTCCCCACACAACATTTTCGAAGGTTACGTATATCTGAGTCCTATAAAATTATTAGGGGACAGGAAAGGTTAAATGCTTGGTTTGCTTCTCTGATCACCCACCAAAGGTCTCCGGCTTCTTCTCTTTTCCGTATAACGGTGAGTATTCTGTTCACATTGGGAAAGTTATTGGGGATATTAATTGATATCTCCGTTACCTCCTTGATATCTATTATTTTGGAAAGATCTACTCATTTCATGTTGTTTGCATTGTTTAATGCAGCCTCGTTGATCAAATATATGTATTTGTCAGGTAGGAAGAGGTTCGTTTTCTTGTTGCCTTGGAAGGAGCTTTTTCCTTTTTCATTGGGGTTTGTATTTCGGTTGGAGTCTTTGCAGGAGAAGCAGGAGGGGAATGGTAAGGAGATGTAGACGTGGAAGGAACAAGTGAGAAAGGTTTACTGGTATTTTTAACGGAGCTTAGAGGAATGAGATTTGGGAATTTCTGGAGAAACGGAGATGAAACTAGAGGAGGAATTTTGGGAGGTGAACGGGAATTTCTTTCATGGAGGACTGAGTGACAGGGTTTGCAATATGATTTTGACTTTGTTTCGGAGAGGAGGGTTGGAATTTAGCGTGTGATTTAGTAACAACTTGTTTTTGGGCGTCTAGTTTTTTTTTTCTTCAGATTAACAATCCCGATGTATTTCGCGTTTACCGGATCATTTTGTAACATCGCCCCGTCTCTTGATTTTTCTATTGCGAGTCGGACAGGGTTTGTTTCCTTATTACTATTTGCCAGGGTTCTTTATTCTCATCTTCATTGGATGTCTGTAGGGGAAGGGGCGGAGATCCTTTACTAGGATTTCAATCCCTAGGTGCTGTCTAACTCTTGTCTTTGGGTTTGTGCTGTTATTTATGTGGGTATTCTGAGGTGAGGCGTCCGATTTCACCACAGTGCCAGCATGAAGGTCTTCGGCCAGCTACAATAATGGGGAGTTTTTCGTCTCCCACTTTCAGGAAAAACGGTATGTTTTGAAGTTCTCCTTTTCTAGTAAATTATCAAGGGGCCATCGATCGTGAAAAGCGTCACATTGGACAGAAATTATCTTGCTCAATTTTGAAAGAAATGCACCAATGTGTTCTCCCTCAACATGAGGTGGGGCTTTGAACGCATATACGATTGTTCTGCGTTTCTCCATGTATTCAGTGCGCAGAATGTAGTTTGCGGTTATTATCTCCTTTTCAGATAATTTTAAACAATTTTGCAGTGACGTAAATAACGCGTTCCAGGTATTGCATCCTTTACATTTGATTAGATTTAATGGTCTGATGCCCATTGTTGCTAATAAGTTTGTGACGATATCAGAGGGTGCTCTGATAACTTTTTTGGGTTTACGATCCACCACGAAGAGGACAAGATACTTTTATGTAATTTAGTGTAATTTTGGGATGTTCACAATGAGGCTTTTAAGGTGTAGGTATTTTTTT
This sequence comes from Euprymna scolopes, assembly GCF_053919585.1. NCBI lineage: Eukaryota > Metazoa > Mollusca > Cephalopoda > Sepiida > Sepiolidae > Euprymna > Euprymna scolopes. The sequence continues at coordinate 61,226,456 of NC_136482.1, read as the reverse complement.
TTCCAAGAAGTCCATTACATTTATGTCAGCTTTGAGCGGGGGCTTATTCCAAGCGTTAGAAGGAGCAGCATCTCAGTTGTCTATTCCGGTGCCCTCAAGGGTGTTGGGCGTCTGGCTATCCGAGGTAGTCTTAGTCTGACCGTTAGAAAACTGTTAAATAATAAAAAGTGTTTAAAGAACTGTAAAAGGCAGCGAAGCAAAAAAAAAAAAAAACCGGCGTCGAAAAATAGCAAGAAGAAGAAGAAAATAATATCAACAAGAAGAAAATAATATCAACAAGAAGAAAATAATATCAACAAGAAGAAAATTATATCAACAAGAAGAAAAATAATATCAACAAGAAGAAAATAATATAAACAAGACGAAAATAATATCAACAAGAAGAAAATAATATCAACAAGAAGAAAATAATATCAACAAAAAGAAAATAATATCAACAAGAAGAAAAATAGCAACAACAAGAAGAAAATAATATCAACAAGAAGAAAAATAATATCAACAAGAAAAAATAATATCAACAAGAAAAAAATAATATCAACAAGAAGAAAATAATATCAACAACAAGAAAATAACATCGACAATAAGAAGATAGCGGAGTGGAATAACCAACCAACATGACGTAAAGGCGACTTGGGTGTAATGGGGTATAATTCTGCACAGTCGGGGGATGGATTCTATTTATAAACGATGCTGCTAAGAACTGACGAATCGAATTAATTTACGTTCTGCTACCAACAAATCAGGAGCCACAATTGCTCCATAAATATTAAACCTTTCTGTAGCAATTTCGCATCTATTTTCTTCGTGTCAACACGGGACGAATCTTTTGCTCTGTGGATTCAAACTCGAGAACTATCTACTGCGAACCAGTCACCTTCCAGAAACTGTTCTGAAACTATACATGGCTTCAACATCTAGGATTGTTAAAATACACCTCAAGAAGGTTGGAAACATTGTTGAGAACGATAGTCCGAATAATTAAAATGAGTTCTAACTACATAAATGTTTTGTAATAATATATCACATATATTATTATATTTATTATTTATTAATCTCCACTTTATCTGTTCCTACGTTTTACGCATTGCATACACCACTTTTATAATTAGATACATTTATAAGTGATTCTTCATTCAGGCTAGCAAATATTTTTATCATGTAACATATAAGACACACATAATCTCTATAATAACCCAATGCGCTCTTTTGAAGGTATAATTTTAGATTTAATATAATTGCATTTACCTAATTGCAAGATAATCGATTTCAAAGAAATTAAAATGAAAACACAAAGTATTTGTAGAAGCAATACGTAAAAATCTGGACTATGTTCAAAGTTGTACAAGTAAAAATCAAAGATTCATCAACAATTACAAAGCTACTCTGTAATTACCAGTAATAATAGAATGGCAATTAAAACAAAAACTGAAATACTTTAATCTAATTTGGTTTTTAATAGCAAGAAAAACGACTTGTAATAATCGAATTGCATTTGTAGATTTATCTTTTATGTGCGAGGTTGGTTTGTAATCATAATCATAATCACCATCATGATCATCACTATTCATGGTTTATGAACGTTTTGCATACAAGCATTCGTTCTGTGACTGAAATAAATATACTTCCGAATTAACCTAATGTAGCACGGTCTTTGTTATATTTTTGTTGTTTAGAATTTAGTTACGTTTACATACACCTTAAACATAAACTTCAAATTTATGCGATAGATATAAACCGAGCATTCACACTACATTATGGAACAGTTACATTAGTACCATTAAATTACATTTAGACACAATTTGGAAGGAAGCTTATAGCATTACAATACTGTGCATATTACTTGAAACCGGGATGATTTTAGATGTTTATGAAATACTTAATAGATGAACACGTTAGGTTCTTGAGGATAAGCAATTCATAAACATAACAAATACGATGCCAAATAAATTATATATCTTGTTCGCAATCAACCATAACCAAATGTTGAGCTTCTTATAACATAAGTGTTACACAATTGTTGGTGTATAATGGGATAGATATTTAATTGCTGTGCACCGCAGCAAAATGTGAGACAATGCCGAAAAGTGCAGAAGAGGCACGCTCTCTTAAAGAAGAATTTGACTGGACACCCGCGTCGCCATTCCCCGGTAGGGACGCCTCAGGCGACAAGCAATTAACTTTCCCCACTGTAAAGCCCGGTAGCAAGGCCTGGGAAGGTGGACCTCCTAGGTAGTATCCAAGCTGTGTACCTCAGTCCGACAGGTGCTGGACGGTTGCCGGCCCCTCACCTGTCGGGCTGAGTGTCAAGAACGGATATTGACGAGTACTCTACCCTGTCTCCCTGCACCCGAAGCCGCTACGAGACACACCCCATAATAACGGTGTATAATGGGGTATGATACCGTATAGTTGGGGGATTCTATTTATAAAATGATTGACGAAGCGAATTAATTCACGTTCTGCTAACAACCAATCAGAAACCAGAATTACCCCATTAATATTAAACCTTTCTGTAGCAATTTCGCATACATTTTTTTCCGTTTAAACACGGGCAGAATCTTTTGCTCTGCTGATTCCAACTCAAGAACTGTCTACTGCCAATCAGCCAACTCCCAGGACTTATGTAGAACAACGAACTATCGGAAACTGTTATGAAACTAAACATGGTTTACACTTCTAGGGTAAGATATGAAAAAATAATATACTTTGCCTTCCAGCAAGATTGTGTAAACAAAATACATCTTTAAATATAAAGAAAATATTAAGAAATGTAACGAAACTTTGCATTTCATGCGGTTATCAATCACGTTAGAGATATTTGAAGTGTTCGTAATTGAACAGGGACCCACAATAGATATATAATAATCGTGATAGACCTAGGGTTCTCCAAATAATTACTTGGCTTTATGCATTTATAATTGGGCATCTGTTTACATACCAGTATCATAAGCTTGATGAGAAAGTTCTTGCGGAATTTTTCATTTTAATTTACAAATTATTATATTTAAAAAAAAATGTTTTCGTTGTAATTTATATACTTTATGTGCTATTTAAATGTGCGTTTTCCGCTCAATCTCATCTTAAATTACAATCGTTTTGTTGCAATGTTGTCTTTTTAGTGAATGTTGAATATTATAATGACTTGGTTTTCTGTCTGTATAATATACTGCTGATATGCAATACGATACCGTTTTAATATCAATTGATAGATAACTGCAAAGAAGACAAAGTTGTCTCTGATTTAAAAAAAATGCTAATTATCTAAATAGATCCGGTTTTTATAATTCTTTTCAGCAGGAATAAAGTCGGCTTTTCGATACGAGTAATGCATAAATGAAAATGATACAATAAGAGGCATCGCTGACCGAAAGTGAATACTGTGTTACAACACCACCCACCCTTGATTTCAATGACTTATTGAACATAAAGAGATTGACAGAATTAATTTTAACAACAATATTTTAATCATAAATCTTTGTTAGAGTTAAATATTTTACTATTTATTGAATTGCCCAAATGAGAAGAATATGACATTACTTTTTAGTTTTATAACGCTATTTAACCTCTATCTTTCTAGATAAACACTTTTTGATTTCTGTGGCTTCTCAAGACGAATAAAGCGAGGCTGGTATACATTTAATTAATGCTTTTCAAAGACTGAAACGGTCGGTATATATAACAAAGGTTTTATTCTGTAAGAGTGACAAAAAAGGCCTATAAAGGGTTGCTCATACAATGTGCGGAATATTATATATATATATATATATATATATATATATATATATACATATATATATGTATATATATATATATATATATATATATATATATATATATATATATATATATATATATATATATATATATATATATATATTGGAAGCTGGTTATTATTCAGACACGTCTGATTGACCACGACGGAGTTATTCTTTTTTTCCGATTCTAATGGATAATTTTTTTAATTTGCCGTGCCTCTTTTTAATTTCAGTAGGTAACGTATACAGTATAACGCGCAAAGGTTGTTTTTCGAACATATTCTTCTCGAGCGCTTTCTATCGGTGCACTCGATTTTCGTCAGAAGCGATATATATATATATATATATATATATATATATATATATATATATATATATATATATATATATAGTAAAGTATAAAATTGAATATTCCGCGTTTCATCCACTCTAGGACTCTTCAGGAATATGCGCATAAGTCTGAAGAGTCTTAGAGTGGAATGAAACGTGGAATGTAGCTTAATCGCAATATATATTTTAAAACTTACTAACTAGCTCTACCTACGTATTGAGCACTTTTGAAGTAAATTATTTAAGTTTACGCATAAATTTATACTTTGGTATACTAATTTTACGTGAGTAAATTAAGTAGTTTATATATATATATATATATATATATATATATATATATATATATATATATATATATACATTATTCTGTTATTCCATAATGGAAAGTCTGTGATTAAGCAACATTTTAAATAATCGTAAAAAAAAACCATTTGTCTAGCTTTCTCAAATAATAACATTTCAATTGGTCAATAATAAACTCTAGCACCATCACCACTTATACATAATCGCTGAATAATTTAGATTGCTGAAACAAACATAGATGTTATAGGTTGTTTTATTCTCAAAAGGGCAATGAATAATCAAAGACAGTGCGATGTTCCAAGTATAATGCGATATTTTAAAGTTTTATGTGACGTGGAAATTTTATTAGTTTTTGGCGATATAAACTATAAGACCGTTTACGTTTTCTCTGAGCCAAGAACTTAAATCAATATTATAAATTTGCACACGTGTAAATGCGTTTTCCCAAATAAATCCCGCCAGTTAAACCTACAAAGTATTCAAACGCAAGTTGTTTGTTATGTTAATATCTTCTTGTAGAAATATATTATTTAGATACATCTTTGTGAAAATACGTTATATACATACACTTAAGAAATACGTATATTTTCAACCACGCGAATACTGCCATATATGTAAGAGTTCATTAATTATAATGTTTTTAAAATTGACTCCATCAGCCCATGAGAAGAACCAATTTGTCCAGAGTTTTGCAACCAAGGACTTCAGACCTTTCTTAATTACACTGTGCTGATGAGGCATAATTGTAAAAAATTATAATTCATGAAGTTTTATGAACTCACATAGAAACACGAATGATGAAACAATTATACGCAATAAGTTTACAAGCAAGACCAACGTTTTCAAAATTAGTAACTAGTTTAGTATTTGTTTATTCAAAAGTAGTATACTGGCAAAAATATGTATAGTTCTAGTAACACGCTATTATGCTATCCAAAAGAAACACTTTTAATATGGCATTACTATCTCAGAGATTTTAACTGCATAAGCATGTAAACAGAGGTTGAAATCGTCATAATTTACATGAATGGTAGTGCGAATAATCTAAATAATATAAATACCACAATGCCCATTTTCTACTACTAATGTAAAATTGTCCCTCTTCCCATATATCTACCACAAACAAAATAGAATTTCAATATACAACGCTTCTTCAATAAATCATATGGGAAATTTTAAAGTGTGTTTTTGACTCCGAATGGGGTATATCACCAATGATTTCGCCAATCGTTTTTATAACAACCGGCTGTGCTAACCAACCAATGAAAATCTTCCAAAGTGACTATAATCATTGTCGAATTCTAGATTCATGTTCGCCGTTAACTACGTCACGAGCCGCAGTTGATTCCTGACCGCCATCTTTGTTACTATCAATTACTGCCGCCTTCTTTGTTACTGGAAAATACTTCACACTTAGTATCGAGACTGCTCTCTGTTCAACATGGCTCAACACTTAACAGAAATAAACAAAAGGGTTCCATGCAAACTACACTCTCGTTGTATAAAATTTAACGAGAAAAAGATACTCGTCGATCTATTCTCAGATTAATAAATGAAATAATATAAACAAACAGACCCAGAGGATATTAGAATATTAGAATTAGATAATAGAATATGTTTAAAACAAAAATATGTTTCAGTAAAACTGATAATTTTCTGGAGTGGGATTAAAAATTAGATATTAGGACACAACAACAAAATAATAACACACGGCAAATGTGATATTAACTTTTTACAGGCATAGTTGCTACTGCCTTTTAGTTATCGAACTTATCCACATGAAATAATTAAATAAATACTAATAAATAATCAGAAAGTAATACTGAGTTACGTAGTTTAATACAAATAATAAAATCACATTGTAAGAGACACGCTTTAATAAAATTTTCCCGTCTAACAGATCTTTGCAGATAATATTATTATATATTGTACCGTTTCTTTCGAATGTTCAATGTTATGTAATGTTTTGATGAAAATTTCGTCGATAAAGCATACATACTCGTCGGAATTACTACGAGTTATTTTCTCAGAATATTACTTCAATGATTACATATTGTTATGTATGTGATGTTCGAAAACTAGGTTATATAAAAAAATAGGTCACAGTTATATTTAATCCATGGTTGCCAGATTAAATTTATATAAAAAATGTTGCATTTTATAGAACAGTTTGACCTTTAAAAATGGTATTTTTAGAGCATTGCCTCCCCAATCCCGGCACAATGCCACTTTGATGTAAGGAGTTACTATCTTGGACATATTATGTAGATGTACTATGTGGGAAGCTGAACAAAAAAGGGTATGTTTATACTACACTTGAACTACTGCATTTAAGTACAGTCGGTGAAACAGGAATCCGGATGAGAAATTCAAAGTCTTGATACCACAGAGAAAAAACTATTATGTAGAAGGATTTCTTACATCTAGGGATTTCTCCTGTGTATAGGTGGGATTTTGTTGCTTTTTTCGTTTGTAAGGGGTATTTACGTCGAGATGGCGCTAGGATGTGTAGTTCATCGGAATATCTGCAATTAAAGCACTTGTAAAACGTGAAAAGGGAGGTAACATTTCGTCGATGGGACAATGGTTGAAGCCTTGCTGATAGTGCGGACCCTATTAAGTTGGCAACTCTCTTATGAACTCTGTCTAAGAGAAAGAAAGAGAATAGTAGGAGATGCACCAACCGAAATGTGGAAACAATACTCCATACTTGGGCGAATGCTACTCTTATAAATGTACAGGATACTTTCAGGCGTAATTATGTTCTATCACGGTAGAGAGAGAGAGAGAGAGAGAGAGAGAGAGAGCTGACCTACGTCGCAACAGCATTAGCAATGCACTAAATGTATTTGTTCCAACTCATGTTCATCGTGAATGTTAAGCCGAGGAGTTTTAATGGACTAAATTCAGGTGATCTACCACTAGTGAGGGTTTTAATGTGACGAGTATTTCTTGTAGATATGAAAGAAAAGGAGTAGTATTGGCAGTATTTAATGTGACCACCTCTTTGGAGTTTTAATGGAGTTTTTCAATGGGGATACTGAAAAAAGACAGAAGGGAACATTCAAAATATTATAGAGAACGCAAATACATTTTTTTTAATTCTGTTCATCATTTTCTAATTATTCCATAGTAATGATGTCAAGTCAATTGACATGTTCTTTAATCCTAGATCTTAAGTACATTTTCGGATTGAGTAATTGTGAATATTAGTGTATCAAGTACAAGTTTTATCTTATCAAGGCCCGGAAGCCACTCGGGAGTAAGTGCTATTGTGTGTACAGTAATCGATGACATAGTATCGTAGTATCGTTAGTATTTGAGATTTAATGAAATGTCTTACTTAAAGGGGCGGTTCATCAGAAATTTGTTTATGTTGGACTCGAAGACATCCAGATTTTAGTCAGGTGGGAAACAGGCAAACGGATGAGAGTTCCACAAGTGTGCACTTCTCAGAAAGAAGCTTTGTTCATGGAACCTACGTCTTGGTTTTGGCACAACTAAAAAGTTGAGAACTTTTTTGACAGTGGTTTCAGCTAGACGCGTGTGTATCGTGAAATATTGCCGACGGAGGACCAGAGATTGGAGCTCATACGAAGACTTGCCATGGAAGTAAAACAAAGACAGGCTCGCAACGGCTCCCCTGTGGGAGAGAGGTTGCAGGGAAGAGAAAGGGGCATATCCTACTAAGCCACGAAACCTATTTTGTACTCTGTCAAGGCAAGATAGGTGTATTTAGCAGTTCCTGCCCAGATGTGGCGGCAGTACTCTATAATTGGACATACTTGGCTTTTATATAAAAAGAAAATTGCATCGCAGTGAGGTATCTTCTGATGCGTTAGAAGGACCCCACAATTTTTTATGGCGACCTTGGCTACTGACTTCATATACGTGTTCCATTTAAAGTCAGGAGTAAATGTCAAGCTCAGATGCTTATCAAAACATGGAGCTTACGTTAGACGAGAGCCATCCATTTCAATTGATTTCAGATAATAATCAGTGCGTTGGTGATTATGAAAATGTACATTAGATTTATTAGAAAAAGTTTAAGGAATGTATTTGCATTAAGCGAATGTTTTTTTTCTTTATGTTCCTATGGCAATAAAGCAGATTAGTGTATAAGATGCTGGTATTTTGCACTCCTTAGAACTGTTGTGAAAACACGACATAGAGTAAGTCAAATAGGTTG